>NW_017306347.1:2412487-2412691 GCF_000935625.1 Nanorana parkeri | reverse complement strand
CAAAATGTAAAGAGTAAAATAATTATCAAATACAAAAAGTATATGAACACTAAGTTAAATAAATAAAACTATACTACCCCCCCGCCCCAAATAAATAAATGCACCCTTTAAATATAAAAAATTTTCACCTTAACAGCTCGATGAATGAAATTAAGAGCTTCCACTTTGTAAATTTGGCAAATTACAAAATCTGTAATTAATTTT
>NW_017306347.1:2411733-2412261 GCF_000935625.1 Nanorana parkeri | reverse complement strand
CCATTAAATTCAGTGTTCGTAAATAGCCCATAATGCTTATTTTTTTTTAAACACAACAAGTAACTTTTTGTTTGTTTTCATTTTCCCCAAGTGGTATCAATAGCGTGCTCGATGCGCGATCCATCGGGATGAAGATTTTCGAGGACTACGCGAGTTCCTGGTACTGGATTCTCATGTAAGTGGTAGACATTCTCTTTCCTTTGATAAAACAGTTAATGGCCGGATACGACCCAGTCCTAATTATTTCCAGGTTGTGACAATTTTTCATGTACAACTGAATAAAAGACGTTTTTGATCTCAAAGTGGTCACGTTTAACAAATCTACTCGCTTTCAGTACGTTAAGTTTTTTTGGCAAAGGGCAAATAATTTAATTTAGTGAAAGGCAGCCGGCGCTGATAACGTATCTTTTAGATTCCTCAGACGACTTTTTTTCGTAGCCATTTATAATTCTAAATAAACATCCTGCTCTCGTATTTTGCTTTTTTTTTTTTTTTTTTTCCGCCTTTAATGGGCCCATGCTTACCTAG
>NW_017306347.1:2399152-2411674 GCF_000935625.1 Nanorana parkeri | reverse complement strand
TTGCAATGCTTATCAGTCTGTTGTTCCTGATTCTTCTGAGGTTCACCGCTGGGGTGCTTTTTTGGATTTTTATAGTCGGCGTTCTTGGAGTCGTTGGGTATGGTAAGTGCTGCTGATTTACTTTTTTTTTTTTAGAAACAGGAGTTCCCCACCTGTTTCAGGGGGCGATATGATTTAGTAAATGAAAACATACAAAATGTATTATATACAGAATATCTTAAATAAAGATTGCATTATCATGCCTGTGTATTGGGTTTAATAAAAATCTGACTTTTAACATTTTTAAATGCTTGTTTTGATATGTTTGTGAGGGTATTTAAAGGGCCAGACCACCCAAGAGTGATATTTAGAGGAGAACTATTAGGTGAGTGATTTCCACTCATCCTCATAGTTAGAGCCGACCTATGACAAAGAAGCTGTCACAGGTCAGCTTTATTGATCGGGAAGTGAGCAGAAACATTCACCGATCTGCTCACTTCCCAATCTGTCAGTCACTGCTCCCCGCACGGATTCCCCCTCCACTCTCCGATCCCACAGCGCTGACTGGAGGATTGGATGGGAGAGGGGGCGGGCCCGCTATATACTGAGCTTTGGGTCACGGGAGGAAGCTAGTAGATATCCTCCCATGACCCTAAAAAGAACTATGGGGAAAAGCACTTACCTCATAGTTCTCTTTAACTGTAGGTGGAGCCTGGTGAGTCCTAAGTGAGATCTCCCTGCTATAATTCTCTTGTTGGTGTTCCTGCTGCTCCTGTTACATTCGCCATAATATAAAATAAAAAAAAGAACCCAGCAGAGACATTTTAGACAATTGTGCACTTCCAACCTTGTGACAACAGTTTGGTGAGGGTGAGGGCCCTTTTTTGTTCCAGCATGACTGTGCCCCTGTCTACAAAGACAGCTCTATAAATGGCTTGAAGTTGGGAACTGAAATTACCTGAACCAAGCACTGACCTCAACCCTACTGGATATATCTGAGATGAACTAGAATGCTGATTTGGAGACAGGTCTTCTCCAACATGAGTACCTGTCCTCACAAATGCTGATTTGGCTGCATGGTCACAAATTTCCATAAGCGCACTCTAAAATCTTTTGGAAAATCTCAGAAAAGTGGAAGACGCAAACAAGCGAAAGGGGAGGGGGCAACTCCATATTAATGTTCATGAAGTTTATATACTGTAGATGTGCCCAAAACCTTCAGACCATATAGCGTAGTTTCCATTATACTCACCTTCTCAATGGCCCTGAATTTTTAAAATGCATTGGAATGCCAATTGCAAGCTCTGTCTTCTAATTCAACATCAGTACCTGACCTTGCAAATGGTTCTTTGGCTGAATGGGCACAAATTCCCACAGACACACTCCAAAATCTTGTGAAAATTCTTCCCTGGGGGGAACCAACTCCTTATTAATGGCCATGGTTCTAGAATGGGATGTGCAAAAAACTCATATAGGGGTGATGGTCAAGCGTCCACAAACATTGGGCTATAGAATGCACAACAAGCTGATCACAAAATGAGATGAAATCCACACGAAAAATACATTTCGAGGAAAAATTCATTTAAACAGAATAACATTTTTGAAACAATGTGGTCATTCCTCGTTACATGGTCTGTGTATGTATTGCATCTCTCTGTCTTTGCTCCTAGGCATATGGCATTGTTACTGGGAATATGACAGCTTGAGAGGCGTTCCGGGATCTGACCTCACTATCTCAGACATTGGGCTTCAGACGGACTTCCGAGTCTACTTGCAGCTCAGGGAAACCTGGCTGGCGTTCAGTAAGTATGTCTTTTTGATCTAAAGCCGGGGTGGGGAAATGAATATGGAAATCAGGGGGCAGTCTGCCCAATCCGGGAGAAAGCGTAGTTCTTTTTAGGAGTCATCAAGGATGGTTTTTAAATGATAAAAGGTGGAGGTTGCTTGAAAAATGTTATTGTTTCTGCACATTGTGACATGTCAGGAATCTACTCATGCAGTAAAATGGCTGAACTCTCCTCTTTAATGAATGGGCTGGTATTAGTATGTGGTTAAGGGACGAAGTTGAGCGTTTATTGTTCTCCCCGCAGTGATCATCCTCTGCATTGTGGAAGTGATCATCATACTCATGCTGATCTTTTTGAGGAACCGAATCCGAATTGCCATCGCCCTCTTGCAGGAAGGTAGCAGGTAAGGTACTTTATAAGTTATAACTAAGTACAAAGGAGTAAATTTGTGCTAACTACAGATGAGTGAATGTTTGAAAATGTGTTTTATTGGCCATTCACCCATTCCACTAGAGCAATTCATTTCACCAGGTCAGATATTTACTTGCTGTCTTTCAATTTTGAATGTATTTTACACTCCTCCCGCCCCATGAAAACTATGAAAGGGGTTATTGGGACCCTTTACCAGCTCACTTCTGTATTAAATTCACATGACTAGGAATGCAAGAAACCCACATGAAAGGCAGAGAGTCAGTCAAAAGACATTCACTATAGAAATGAATGCCCGTATTGAGAGGTATTCCCGCTGCTATTATTTATAATCTCATCTACCAACAGGTAGTGTACAGAATTCATTTCCTAATTAAAGCTGTAGTCAGTAGTCTATAAGCATTTATAATTTTTAAAGTATATGTAAACCAAAAAGTAGGGATGCACCGATACCGTTTTTTTCAGTATCGAGTACAAGTACCAATATTTTTTCCCGGTGCTCGCTGATCCTGAGTATCGAGTACGGGTGCCATGTGCCCCGATTATCAGGAAGTCGGGTGGCGGATCACGACCTGTCGCCCAGGTTTCCTTATTTCCTGTGAAGCCGGTGTTCTAGTCACTTGCTGAGGCTGCCTGGCTTCCTGACCAATCAGGAATTTGGGTGGTGAGTCATAAGGTGCCCCCCGGCTTCGTGATTGGTCAGGAAGCCAGGCTGCCTACCAAGAAGTGAAGCCAGCTTCATAGCCAATCAGAAAGCCGTGAGGCAGGTCATAACCCAGCACCCGGGTTCCTGATTGGAAAGGAACCTGGCTCCATGCTCCCCTGGCACTACCGGTCAGAGGGAAATTTCCCTCTGACCGGAAGTTTCGGTATCGGAGGAAAGTATCAGAGCATTTGGGCAAGTACCCCTATCGGTGTCGGTGCATCCCTACCAAAAAGGTTTTTACATTTTGGATGGAATGGCTAGAACCCCCGTCAGGTTTTTTGTTGTTGTTTTTTTTTTGCTCTCTGTGTCTCACTGGGGAAATTTGCCCTCCCTGTCCTGAAGACATGTCAGGAAGTGGGAGGAAATCTCTACAAAGTGAGGCGTTCCCATCAGCAGACAAGGTGTCTACATTCCTCACCTCCTGTTATGTTACATGGCAACCTGTCTGCCTTAGTGAGTACATTTACCAGGACAAGCCAGCATAGGACAGGAGTTTAACTCAGTTAAACACATTCCAGAACACAAGGTGTAAAAAGTCTTAAAGTTCGTTTTCTTTAAAAAGCAGCCACAGCCTGGGTAGAAAAACCTGTCCCCTGCCAGCATGCTGCAGAGAAGGACCCTTGCTCCCTGTGTGGAAGTAGAGGTCTCTCCTCTGATTCAGACCTCTAGCTCAGCAATCAGCAAAGTTCCTTCTCTCTGCTCTCTGCTGTTTGGATAGCTCTAGCTGTCGCTTAGCAGGAGGCATGCCAGACCTCTGCAGAAAGGCCGCTGTTTTCACACCTACAGCTTCATGCTGGCAACAGACAGGCCTTTCTACTCAGAGCATGCATGCTTTATAAAGCAAACAAACTGTAAGAATGTGCATACCTTTTCATTCACCTGGAATGTATTAAAGGAGAATTATGAAGTGAGTGATTTTCACTCAGCCTCATAATCTGAGCCGACCTGTGACAATGAGACTGTCACATGTCAGCTCAGTAGATCGGGAAGTGAGTAAACACATACCGGTGCTCGCTCACTTCTCAATCTATCCCTGCAGAGAGTCGTGACTGTCACTCACGGCTCCCTGCAGGGATTCCACCCCTCCCCTGTCCGATCCTCCCCCTCCCCTGTCCGATCCTCGAGCGCTGACTGGCAGAACGGATGGGAGAGGGGGCGGGCACAGCTGGCTCTGCCTCTAGGTAGGCAGGGCCATCTGTCAATCAACAATCTAGGACAAAATAGCTGATTTGGAAAAATTCTCCAATTCAGCTCACTTTCCAGTTCAGCTATGTTGCCCTATATTGTTCACTTCTCCTGCCTTCTCCAGACTCTGCACCCTTTTGTGAATAACCCCCTTAAAGTTCAGTTGGGATTTAAGAAAAACATAAAACAAGGCAGTCTGCCATTAGATATAACCACAATGGCCTGTGCTAGATAATCAAGAACCTGTCATGGGGTGCCTGTAATGTAAAAAAATCACAAACAATGTTACTTATAGGCAACTATTTTCTTAATAATGCAATCTCACTAAAAAGGCACCATGGGTTCCCATGACTGGAATGGACAGCTTTTACTATTGAGCTGTGGATGTCTTGATTTTATGCATTTTACATTCTTCCTTTGTCAATTTTCTTTTTTTTTTTTTAAATTTTCTTTTTTTTCCTGTTAATTCTGCTGAAAAACTCGTTAACGTTAACTCGTTTACGATCTGATTAATCAGTACATCCTTTATCAGCACGTTTGCAGCTTTTCACATGCCTCATTTGCATATTACATTATGCACAGGAAAAGACACTTAGGAGGATTAGACAAGTGCTTTTAATTATCACCTAGCAGTGTTTGACATTTCATATTTTGTATGACACTAATAGAGGTGGCCAGGAGAGGGCGCTGGGGAATCATGTTTTAAAACTTGTGTGCTTTAATCCATTGTTTGGTATGAAAGCATTGTTATCATTTAAGTGGTATTATAATAGTTTCAGCCGTGGTTCTCAACTGGTGGGTCTTGATCCTATGTTCAGTGGGTCGCCGCATGCCTTACGCTGCACTAGGTGAGAGGCTCCTCAGCCTACCCAATAGAGCAGCACTGTCAGGTATTGTGCCGAGCAGCCATTCAAAATATGCTGCCCGGTGCTGAGTGTCAGCTTGAGGTGAGGTGGGCTGCGGTGGGCTGAAGGTATGGCCCCAAGGGAGCTCCATCCATACGTGCATTGCTTACAGTTTCCGGCACCTCTACAGGGAGTGCAAGGGAGCTGTACAAGCAATGCACGTATGGATGCAGCTCCGTCACAGCACAGCAGCCCACACTGAACCCAGCTTGGAGCGGTGGCTACTTTACAACACACACAGGGACCATGGGGAAGAAAAGTAGCCCCCCTCCAGAAGGAAGGACAGTGTCAGCACCAATTCAGAGATGATTTGAGGATCTACAGCCGAGAGATACACAAATAAGATAAAAAAAATTTACATACAGATCTACTGGCAGGATAAGCAGTTAATTTACAGACTATATCTGCACTTTGAATGAATGTTGAGACTGTAAAAAGAATCCTGAGACCCGAGTCTTGTACCATCTGAGGCTGTGGTTGGCCGGCGTAGCTTATCAGCTGTGTAACTTTGTTACCTTTTATTTTCCAGAGCAATAGGATACATCATGTCTACGCTGTTTTATCCAATCATCACCTTCATCCTAATCGCCATCTGTATCTCATACTGGGCTGTCACCGCCGTGTATCCTTTTTTATAAGCGCACTACATTGCACCTCTCTAATTAGATCAGAGAACGGCAGCCAAGTGTAAACATATGGAAATTATCACTCCTTAATTCAGAGACAGATTCTTGGCTACGTCTGGGGAAGCTGTATACAAAATCATGGCCAACAAGACCCCATGCCAGTATGCAAACGAAATGTGTGTACCTGAAGTAAGTCAGGAGACTGTTAAATGGGAATTTATGAGGCTCATTAGCTGATCTTCACATCCTGGTGAGATTATCTAAGCAGATGTCTAGGATGGCACAATTCCCCAGGCAGCAGAATTTTCCCCTATTGTTTTTTTTCTTTCTCTCTTTATTAATCTTTTTCTTTTCACCTTTTTTCTGTTTCTTTTTTTTTTTGTCTTTTCCACACATTTACATTTGTTTACTTCAGTTTCTTCTCATCTCCTCTTTCTATCTTGCTTATGCAGTCTCTTATCTTTATCTTCTCTCCTTTCCTCTTTCTACCTTCCTTATCTTCTCTCCTCCCCTCCCTCTATCCTATAACTTTCTACTCTTTTTTATATCTTCTCCCATCTCTTGTCATTCTTATCTTCTCTCCGCTCCTTCTTCTGTTCTCATTATCTTACCTCCTCTCCTCCTTCTATCCCCCATATCTTCTCTCCTCTACATCTACTCTCCTATCCTCTTTCTATCCTCCTTATTGTCTCTCTTTTCCTTCTCCTCCTATCCTCCTTATCTTCTCTCCATTCCTTCTTGTTCATGACTTCTTCCTTCTGTATTGGTACTTTTTATGCTACCTTCTTTCGGTTCTTCTTGCTTACCTTGCTATCCTCCATATCGCCTCTCTTTTCCTTTTTTTTTTTATATGCTTCTTATTAACTTTCCTCACTTCTTTATCTTCTTTCCTTGTCTCCGTCTATCTTCACTATCTACTTTCCTCTCCTCCTTATCTTCTCCCCTCTTGCTATCCTGCTTATCTTTTCTACATTCTTCTCTTGTCCTCTTTTTATCTTTTCTCCCCTCCTCATCTTCTCTCACCTCCTTCTTACTATCCTCCTTATCTTCTCTCCTCTTCTTCTCCTGTCCTCCTTATGTGATCTACACTGCTCTGATCCTTCTACCATCCTTATCTACTCTCCTTTCTTTCTTCTATTCTCCTTATTGTCTTTCCTTTCCTCCTTCCTGAAATCCTTATGTTCTCTCCACCACTTCTCCTTCTATCCTTCATCTGTTGTCTCCACTCCTCCTTCTATCCTGCTTCTGTTCTCCCATCCTTTTACCCTCCTTCAGTTGTCACCTCTCTTCCTTTTATCCTTCTTCTGTTCTCTCTGCTCTTATTCTATCCTCTTTATGTTCTCTCCTCTCCTTCTACTATCCACTGTATCTTCTCTTATCTCTGTTTTTCATCCTCTTTCTGTTCCCACTGCTTCTCCTATCTTTTTTTTAGTTCTTTCCTTTCCTCCTTTTGTTTTCCCCTCTCTTCCTCCTCTTCTCCTTCTAGCCTCATTCTTTCCTCTCCTAATCTACTCCTTTCTTGTTTCCACCCTTTATCTTTCATCTCTTCTTCTAACTTTATTATCCTCTTCTCTCCTCCCGCTATCCTCCTTCCCTTTTCCCACCCATCATTCTCCTCCTCTCTTATCCTTCCTCTGTCCTTCTCTTTTTTTCCTCTTTCTATACGCTCATCCTCTTCTTCTCTCCTTTTCTTCTGGCTGTCTCACCCCCTTTTTTTTCTCTAATTTCTTATGTATCTGTTTATTTTTTTCTTTTATCTCTCTGCTTTATGTTCTGTTTTTGTTATGCTAATTTTACATTACATTGGACAGATATGATATGATAGTCCTATCAGCTTGTACCCCCATGCAATTGGTATTTAGATACTACTCTGCTTATCTCTGAAATGTATTTTGTACCGCAGTCTTATTTGCTCTTCTTTTTTTTCTTTTTTTTTAGACATTCAATACCTCCAATGTGACTAAGCTGTGTCCGGGGGCTCAGTGCACCTTTGCATTTTATGGAGGGGAAGGTTTTTACTATAAATACATTCTGATCTTTCAGCTGTGCAATGTCTTTGTGTTCTTGTGGCTGGTGAATTTCTCCATCGCCCTGGGGCAGTGTACGCTGGCCGGTGCCTTTGCCTCCTACTACTGGGCATTTAAGAAACCTGCCGACATCCCCACATGCCCCCTCTTCTCATCATTTGGACGAGCAATAAGGTACCTGGAGCTGGGCAATATGCTATGACATGTAAATAGTTAACTGGGCACAAAAACTTCCAGCACAAGTTATTTTTATTATATATGTTATGCATCTATCACAACCAAAAAATAATAATTTACTGACCCTTAGACCTCTACCTAACAATAGACCTAGCTCTTTACCTGAACATACCAAGTAAACCAACCCTGAACCTCAGCAACCAACTCCAAATCTCAGGCAAAAATTATACTGCCACACCTATGGTCTGTTATCCCTGCATTACTAGCATTACTTGTACTGATAATACTATTATGTCAATTATTTACAGAGCACCATTTTAGCAGTGCTGAGAAACCTGTACAGGAATCTCTACTCCAAATCTAAGGAACCTTGCATGTTTTTATCTTAGCATACCTCTGTGTTACCAGTCTGTTTTTGCCATTGGCTACAAGAACCTAGCTATGTTCCTTAGAGATGTGTGAACCTCATTAATCAAAAGTGTGCACGTTGCCATATGGTTCATGTTCAAAGGCAGGTCAAAGGCCAACTTCAGTTTTCTGGTGGAAATGAAAAAATAAATATAGCTGGATAAAGAAGAAAAAAAAAGGTGGCACCCTAAGTTGACACGACATACTGGAAAGGAAACCTATATTGAGAACAATGTGAGGGCTGCTACTGATCACCTCTCTGAGGTCACCAACTTTGTACAAGCATGAAGACATGCATTGACTTGAAGCATTGAAGCAAGAGGAAAAGCATGATACCCAGGCAACTGGCATTTTCAAAAGCAGCATGCAATTTTGGCAGCCTACAAATGATCTCTCATGATAGGTGAGCTCCTGTGCGTGTAATGATGTAGACATTGCAACATGGGCATGCCACCCCACCATCACTCCCCTCAATACAATGCCAAGAACCTTAGAGATTTGTTGAGATGCATTGACAAATAGTGGGAGAGTGTTTGTATGTTTTACAACTTTTTTAAGTTTGTGTTTGGTGTTCTGGCACTTCATGTGTCTACAGTTATAATATACAACTGCTTTACTGTATTTTTATTATTTTTTCAATATCTGTTTACGTTCAGTCTGAAAAATGTATGTAATTCTTTCCTCCATCAGGTATCACACAGGCTCACTAGCGCTTGGCTCCCTCATACTGGCACTTGTACAGTTTATTCGAATTATATTAGAATACTTAGACCACAAACTTAAAGGTAAGTCTGGATGAACATGCTGACATGTATATACCTGACCAGCTATATCATAGACCTGCAATCTTTCCATTCAGGACAGAGCAATGGGTTTGCTTTAATATCCCCCTCCACAGTAGTATATACAGTATTTACCTTTCCTTCACTCTCCTGCCTCTCCGTTCAGCCTTGGGAGCCAAAGGAAATACTCAGTACTTTGAGGTATGAAGGAGCATGTGACTCACTCCATAAGACAGCATTGGGCCAGTCAGAACTCTCATAGAATAGTCAATATCCCTGTCCAAGCTACAACTGTGGTGACCCATAGCTTACTCAGTTCTTTCCCTTTCCTCCCAAACGGAGAGGTGGGGGAGCATAAGGAATGTAAGAGCATTTGCATCTGTGGAGGCCTAAAGTGAACCTTTTTTCTTTGTCCTACATGACCAAAGCAAATATTCACTTTAATCCTTTCCCTGACAATGATATGTCTCACACACGTCATGGCCTTGAAAAGTTTAAAACAGGACCACAAAAAAATCCTGTAAGGGCGGTAAGTGGGAAGACATTGAGGAATATCTGTCCCTTGATGTCATCTGCAGAGTCTTCAGAACCATAATTGCACAGCTCTGAACACTTGCAGGTTCGGGGCTGCAGAGCCAGGTAAAAGGTGGACTGAGCACAGTCTGTACTCAAATAGCTGCAGCAGAGGGCAAGGGAGACATTAGAGGTCTACCAGACCCCTGATGACTCCATAAAGAGTACCTCCCAATACTATCACATAGGGGATTGTTAGCCTCCTTGTAGCAAAGTGAGGTTATAAAAAAAAGTGTTAAAAAAACAATGATTACCTATCACATATTGGGTATCACCAGTGAGAGAAATAATTTCTCATTAATGGTTAACCTGTAACAGATGATTTGTAAAGATATTTAAAGCATTGCCTATTGATAATTTTGGGTACTGTCGTTTTTCGCTGCTTCGTGGGCTAATGCAGTTTCCAGGCCTGATGCATTTGGTATTCAGTTACTTGACACAACTTCATCTTTTATTTTGTATAAACAGTTGTGCAAATTTCATGCAACATAAAAAATTGCAACAACCATATGTTTATTCCACAGGGCCCCAGCTTTCAGAAAATATATAATGTTTGGGGGTTTTAATTTGTTTTCTAGCCAGAAATGCAGTTTTTATCTGCCAGCCTCTGTAATGCCATACAGGTTTAAATGCCTTGTGGCACTCACGTGCAACCTTAAAAAATATCAGCCAACCCTGCATGCATTGACACTGGACACTTGACATTGGCACTGCGTTTACTTATATCCGATATCTGTAATTTTTTTAAACAAATTTGGGGGGAGATGGTTTTGGAATCAGAGCTGTATTGTTAAAAGGCAGATGAATATTGTAGTTCTGGAAGTTTACATTTTTCATTTTATTTCCTCCTTTTTAGCTTCCCAGAATTCCTTTGCAAAATTCCTGCTGTGCTGCTTGAAATGCTGCTTCTGGTGCCTGGAAAAGTTCATAAAGTTTATAAACAGGAATGCCTATATCATGGTACGTATATCTTCTGTATAGATATAAAAATAACTATGCAAAACAGGCAAGAAAAAAATATAGCGCCACGGTTAAGGGAGAAGGTTATTTAACGGATCCTTTCCTCCAGATAATCCTCATTCGCAACTAACCCATTTTGCTTTAAGGACCACTTTGTTGTTAAAAGTGCATGTACGGACAATTTCTTCTTCTTTGTTTTGAACATAATACGTAGGGATTAGAACAGGTCAGGCTTTACTGCTATCCAAGGCTCTGTTAGAGGGATTTCCCCTCTGTTATTTTTCCAGCGACAATGGTTTTATTAAAGGAGAACTATGGGTTTAAGGTTTTTCCCCATAGTTCTCATTAGGGTAACGGGAGGACACAAACTAGCGTCCTCATGTCACCCTAGGCTCAGTATACCACGAGCTGTAGCTCGCGGTATACTGAGACGCCGCTGCTAAAGCAGATCCTGACAATTGTGCCGGGATCCGCCCAGCTGCGTGACTGACAGCTGGCTCTGCCTATCTAGAGGCAGAGCCAGCTGTACCCGCCCCCTCCCCCGTCCGATCCGCCAGTCAGCGCTGGCGGATCGGAGCGGGGAGGGGGGGAATCCAGCCCCTCCCCTGTCACGGCAGAGAGCCGTGACAGGATCGAGAGGTGAGCGAACGCCAGTATGTGTTCCTCACCTCCCGATCTACTGAGCCGACCTGTGACAGTCTCATTGTCACAGGTCGGCTAGAACTATGAGGTGACTTAAAAGCACTCACCTCATAGTTCTCCTTTAAACAGGAAGTGAAGGAAAATCTGCAACAGGAACACCGACTGATTTTTTTTTTGTACAATAGGGAAAGGCTAGATCCCGTGTCAGCTTTTATCTCTAGGTAGATGCATAAGAGGTGCTAGATCCCCTATTGTTAAGATCCACTGTTGTGAAAGAATAGTTACAGCCCATCTACAAAGTACCCTTGCAGTGGAGCTACCCCCGCAGATTGTGCTTGATCAGCGCCATCCCCAGCCATAGCGGCCAGGGAAGGAAAGCTCTTAAACCAGAAGTCACAAAATCCACGTCGCTTCCAGGTTCATTCTGCACAGGGTGGATCAGCAAGTGGGTGATTGTCCTCTGCCCCACCAGACGACACCCACCATGCCATATCTTGGGTTCTCAGGAGGGCCAGCAGAGCCCAGAAAACACGGTAGGGGTAGTCTGGCAGGTGGGGTGGCACCTTTGGTGGCCCATGGCAGCGATCACTTCTATTTTAAAGCTGACAGTTGGTTTACACTGCTACAGGGTGATGGCAGTGAAAGGGTTAAATAGTAATGAGAAACAGAGTAGTCCACCACCCCCAAAAAATGTTGCTGCCCAATGTCCTAACCACAGGTCAGCCCTAATGGCATTTTTTCTATAGATTTCTGCTATTTGGGTGATTTCTGCTGACTGTCAGGCCTTCTCTCTGCCTTACAGATCGCTATTTATGGAAAAAACTTCTGCACATCAGCGAGAGATGCGTTTTTCTTATTGATGAGGAATGTCGTGCGGTAAGTCAGCACATTCTGTAAGCATTGGATTACATTGGCGATTGAATATATGTGCCTATGGCCTCCAGCAAAATTCCAGCTATAAATATGTTACCTATACCTCAAAGCGTTCTAGTGTCATTTTGGCTTCACCTTTGTCCCCTTTATTTCCACAGAGTTGCTGTTCTGGACAAAGTCACAGATTTTTTGCTCTTCCTTGGTAAAGTTCTTGTTGCAGGGTCTGTCGGTAAGTCATCGGTTTGTTTATTTTTTGTGTCAACTGAGATTGGAAACATGTGTGCTTTCCCTTTCACTGCACTTTGCTCCATTTTACCAGAATGCTGCCTCAAATATGACATTTTTGTTTTTATTAAAATACTCACATGACACAAGATGGAATTTGTATAACAGAAGGCCATCAGTTATGTGTACCTAGGGCAGCCAGTGGTATATATGGGTTTTGTGCTGCCCTAGGCAAGAC
>NW_017306347.1:2389670-2399118 GCF_000935625.1 Nanorana parkeri | reverse complement strand
GGCCCCCCCCCCCCCCCATCTAAATTTGCCCCACCCCTTCATTTTGCGTAACCTTTCAGTCGCTGGGTACAGCGTGAACACTGTATCCAGCTACTAACAGGTTGCGTTAGTAGCGTAGCAGGGAAGTCGGGGTCTCAGGTGAGCTGTAAAGGATTTCTTGTGACCCCGCATAGCCCACCTGAGACCTTGTAAAGCCCACCACGGACTCCACATAGCCCACCTAAGACCTTGTAGACCCCACCACTGACCCCACATAGCCCACCAGAAATCTTGTAGTGCCCACCGGAAATCTTGTAGTGCCCACCACAGACCCTGCATAGCCCGCCACAGACCCAGCATAGCCCGCAACAGACCCTGCATAGCCCACCACAGACCCCACATAGCCCACCATAGACCACTCATAGCCCACCTAAGACCTTGTAGAGCCCTCCAGAGACCCCGCATAGCCCACCACAAACCCTGCATAGCCTACCATAGACCCCCGCATAGTAGTAGCCACCGATCCAAGCTCGCTCCTGTGATGGACTACAATCTCAATACAAATGAGTAAACTAAACATGAGATTGTAGTCCATCTCTGGAGTGGGCTTGGAGCGGTGACTACTTTACAACAAGGGGTCCTTAAATGCATTTGTAAGGTTTAACTCCTGAGTTTAGTGTCACTTTAACAAACCAGATGGTTGTTTGAAGGCTTTACATATATTTTTATATATATTTATAGGAGTCCTCGCTTTCTTCTTCTTCACAAGAAGAATACCTTACATTTCAGATGAAGCTCCTTCTTTGAATTACTACTGGGTGCCACTTTTGGTAAGTCTATTTAATAAGTACACCTTATGCACTCAGCAGATTCCGTTCCTCTACAACATCTGTAAATAGATTCACATAGGGGACAATCCAAACTTTCGTTTCCTGTCCCCCCCGGGCTGGTTCAGTAATCCTTTCCTCCAGCCCTCTTGATCTGTTTTGAAATCTGGAAATTGGGCTGGAAGATGCCATAGAGAACAATGGCCATGCTTGGTACATGCGATTAGCTAAAGACAGAGACTCCTGTTATGCTCTATGGTGTCTTCTGATGCATTCACAGATGTTAAGAAAGATGGTAGCTCCTCATAAATCGGGTACAACAGGATTTATTGATCATACACACGTGCTGAGTACATATACAACAAAGACATGTAACTTCGTTGAATATCCAAAACTCCTCCGTTATGGGCTGGATTAATTAATAACCCAAGACACGCCCAGAAACCTAATTTCCTATTCATGATCATGCCATCAAGTGACATTTTTGGGGTGTCTCACAAAGTCAGTGCATTCCTACAAAGGTGGTAAAATGTACATCAAAGTAAACAGGATGGATGGGATAACGGGATGGAAGGATGGGATAACGGGATGGAAGGATGGGATAACGGGATGGAAGGATGGGATAACAGGATGGAAGGATGGGATAACAGGATGGAAGGATGGGATAATGGGTGGCCTCCAGGAAGTCTTAGATGATCCCCACAGGAATCCCAACCTTTCCTTTTTCATTAAATACTTGTAGACCATCATCACTGGGTCTTTCCACTTTTTTATGAAATGCAGGCAGAACGTGGCTGGTGGGAGGAGCAGGTAGGGCGGTGTACATAGCTTCCTAAAAAAAGCACCCTGCTTGTTGTTCAGCAGGGAGTTGGCTTATAGGAGGAGTTATGCAGCCTTGATGGGTGAATGTGAACCTGGAGGAGTGGGCATCCCTAGACAGACTGCATTTGATTGCACACGTCCCTAGGTAATCCCTACATGTGATGCTGAACCTCCAATGACTGAGATACTATAAGCTTTATGAATAAACAGTGAAGGAAGTAACTGAACATGTTTCCCACAGCAGCCAATCAGATTCCAGGTCTCCTTTCAATGTTAGCAAGTGGCGTGCTGAAATTTGTTTCTATGGACTGTTACCTTTCTATAATACAGACATCCCAACTCTCCCGGACGCTCCGGAAGTCTCCCGCTATTAGATAGCGGCTCCCGGCCGCCCGGGAGATAAACATTTTCTCCCGGAAAGGTTTGCTCTGCTATATCTAGCAGAGTAAACCTTTCCCTGCAATCTTTTTTTTTTTCTGACATTGGGGTCGCTGGCCCCCGTCAGTCGGAGAAAAAAAAACAGCATAGGAATGCATTGCTATATTGCTATTTCACTTTGCAATAGCCAATAGCAGACTAGCTATTGCACCCGCCCACTGCTGCTGTCAATCAGCAGAGAGGGACCTGAAGTTCTCCATCAGGTCCCTGAAATTGCTTTCTTCAGTTTGGGATCCCTGATAATACTAATGCACAGACACAATTTAGATCTTATTCATACAGGTCTTAGCAGCTCTTCACTGTCTTTAGAACACACCGCTGTAAAGATATACAGATCGTTGTCCGATAGTAACATTATTTGTTTTTGTTCTCCGCAGACAGTGATAATTGGATCTTACCTTGTTGCACATGGATTTTTCAGCGTCTATGCCATGTGTGTCGACACACTCTTCCTGTGTTTTTGTAAGTATTACATAATCCCCAACCCCAAACAAAGTATTGTCGCCCAACTAATATCATTCCCGGCTTTCACACAAAGGATATTTTGCAGCTAGCCCAGTTTACCCTGCTCCCCCACCCAGCAGTTACTCGGCAGTTCGGTTTCCCATTCTTCCCTCCTCTAGACCTACTGCTCTGTATTTACATTGGAGATTAGAAGACTGAAAGGCTTTTGAGTCAAAGCTGGGAGGAGGATACAGGAGTGAGCTGAGCTGCTAAACCACTGCTGAGAGGAGGGGAGCAGGGGGAGCTAAGCTGGTAATTTACTACTGAGAGGAGGGAGCAGGGGGAGCTAAACTGGTAATTTACTACTGAGAGGAGGGAGCAGGGGGAGCTAAACTGGGGAGCTAAACTAAATCACTGCTGATAGAGGGGAGCAAGGTGGGTTGAGCTGTTAATTCACTGTTGGTAGGAAGGAGCAGGGCGAACTGAGCTGCTGAATCACTGCTGTGATGGGAGAGCATGGGGAGATGAGCAGCTGAGTCACTGCTGTGATGGGAGAGCATGGGGAGATGAGCAGCTGAGTCACTGCTGATAGATTGGAACAGGAGGTGCTTTTGCTGTAAACTTCGAGAATTAATTGTTCCACAGTGCCTGCAGGTACAGAGCATAGTGTTTCAAAGTTAATTTCCTTCTATAGATTTCAATGTCATTTTTGGTTTGCAGTATCTAAAAGCCCAACAGTTGATGTGGCCATTACTTCTGGCTTTACTGTAATGTAGTTTGCATTATATGACATTTGAGTCTGCATTATAAGTCCATATATTTCCTTTGCTCATCAACTATAGGCATTTCTCCTTACACACAACAGTAAGGAGGAAACAATTAGAAAATCTTATTTACATTAAATGTAAATGGGAGTGGGCAGTTTCCAAAACTTGTGGTCATGTAGGTGTTCCAGTAAATCCTCTAGAGGGAGTGTAATGTGGAGCCAGCCCCCCAGGTCTCGCTTGCTTATTTGCACTGCCTGTTTTCCAACACTTTCCTTTCTATATTTGTATTTAGTATTTTTGGCCTCTTATTTTGCTGTTTCTTTATTTGCAACAAATCACTCTCCAGCCAGTGGAGATTATTCTACGAAATTACTTACATCAAAATGTAATAACCAAATCCTCTAATACAAGAGCAGCTTAAAATTTAAAGTGAGCATTTCTCCACTCAGAATTCAGAACTTAAAAATTGTGCCTAAGATTAGGTAGCACAACATGTCCGCCATTGCCGTTATGTTCCAGTAAAGTGCGTCTGTGCCCTGACTCAGACCAGTTCCACTTTATATTGGGGGGCTCAACTTCTCGAATTGGGGATTGAGCCTGCGCATTCATGTCCATGAGCCACACCCATGTGTCTGCCCCCTACCCATTTAGAGTGCTTTGGTAGCCAGTCAGACAATTGTATTGGATAGGAGACAACTGAGTTGATGGGGCTTAGCACCATGTATAGGTGGGGCTTATGCCCCAAGTCAAATAGTCCAGGCAGTAATTGCTTGGGGAGAAGAAAGGTAACAGTAGACACCTAGCACTGTCTGCTTAAAGTGTATATAAACTTTAAAAATGAACTTCTCTTATTTGGACCCTTTTGGTCCATTAAGAATCCATATTGAAAGCTTTTTGTTGTATCTATTTGATAAGTTAAAAAATACCCGTTGATCCTGCTCGAAATCCTGAGAGCTCCAAATGTGTTCTTGTGCTGAATTTTATCAGTTATATTGTTCTCAGATAGTTCTTAGAACTACAGGACCACCTCTAATACTATGCGTCTGCATGCAAAACTAAAAAATAGGAAGTATTGTCTATACATAAGCTTTCATTGGAAGCCACAGAAGAAATGTAATCACCAAAATATTTTGGAAAACTAAGTAATTCAATGTTTTATAGAATAATCTCCACCGGCTACGTCAAGAATTGCACTAGTTGTTTGTTTATCTGTAGCCATATGTTCATTTAAAGTATTTAAAGCCAACTACAGTTTGTTCTTGCCCCTCAAGTACACCCCCCCCCGCACCCATTTTTAAGAAGAATAATCTCCCAAATCTCCCAGAATATTTAGGTGTCCTCTGGCTGGTCACATGACACAAGGGTCCTTCCACTCCTTCTCTGGTGTTGGGGCCCATGTTTGACATGTGTATGTCGCTCTCTGCAGCATTCTATTCTATTGTGTGCCCAGTCTGCATGATAACTCACTCTCAGGGGGTGGGTTCATGACTTTCTGGACTCACAGGAAGTGGGCTGAATGATGCTCAGTGTCTTTTATATATATATAGATATCTATAGATCTATATATATCTATAGATATATATAGATCTATAGATATCTATATATATATATGCAGTTGGCTTTAAATAACTGTTAGTTGTCACATGACATACAGAGCTTCTGTCTATATCTACAAAACTGCCACTCATTTCCCTACTTATTTTCTCTTTCTTTCCTGTCACTTGCTGCCGCCCTTTCACTTTCAGGCGAAGATCTGGAGAGGAATAACGGATCTGCATCCAAACCATACTACATGTCGCCAGAGTTGCATAGGATTCTGGGAAAAAAAGAACTTAGTTCTAAGAAGGCAAAGCGCTAATTTATTGCACTGGCTTTCTCTAACAAAACGCACCTTTAACCCAATAACTGAGCTTTGAAGAGGCACACGAAGGTTGGAGAAGATTTTGTTGACCATGTGGGTTTAGTGGTCCAAAAGGTGGTGGTGATGATGTGTTTACATAAGGTGGTGAGGCGTTCCTGGTGAGGGAACCAAGAAATGACCTGGTGGAGGAGCTGTTGAGCTTGGAGCCACCAGTATGGTCGAATAATCACTATGTGAGGATCGTCTTTTAGGGCAGCTTAGGTGGGACCGGATGAGAAGGACCTTTTATTGAGAAAGAGATTAGGTGAGAAATTTTGGGTGAGAAACCAATTGGCAAGGAAACGTTGTTACTACAGAACTTTGAGGAATGTCGAGGGACTTGGGACCACGTATGAAAATATTTTAGCAAGGGCTTTCCGATCAAGCAGGTCACCAAGCTCTAATACCGAAGAGGCCCTCAAGATAGACCAAGGAGGTCCTCAAACTTGGATATGTAAATCTCATGACATAAACAAATGTTACATTTTAGTGCCTATGAACAGGAGAAATGTTAATATTATATATAGCTTTTCCTAAAATCGATTTTAGGGTTTTAATATTTTTATAAAGCTGGTTTCTGTATAAAAGGAATTGAACTTTTTTTATATCTAACCTTTCACTTTTCATAGAGAAAAACAAAAATACTTGACATAAATGGAACATTGATAAAATTAGCCATATCCTGACTTGGTTTCCGTTTTTTCTTTTTTTCCTTTTTGTGTTTTGCGCGGCGGTGAGAGGTTTGCCTATCAATCTTTACTATCTCTGAATATTTGGTGCTAGGAAACATTTGCACTTCACAGCTCTACCATATAAACTGTGATTTAATATTCTCAAGTAGAATGCAAAGAAAACGGTCACCTCTGGACACATGAATGGTTGTTGGCGTAACTTACTTGCAAGTTGTTGCTTGAAAGGTTCATTTTATACCAGTTCTGTTGTCTACATACCGGCCAGCACCCATTTTGTTTGGCATGCTAGCGTAGGTCCCTTCTATGGTAAAAGAGGCACGGCAGAGCCCAAAGTGTCAAGGGCCCACCAGTGTACCAAAAATGCCTAAAAATGAAAGTCTCTGTTTCTTATAGTAGCCGTTCAGATTACTAATTGCATCTTCTAACCTACATTAGACAAGACAGCTTGAATATGGATGGTTGCTCTGGGCAATCACTATCATTGCATTCATTCATACATTAGACTGCCTCATGATAGTCAGTAGATCGAGTGATGTCATCATAGGTGTGCGCAGCCTATTGCATTAGGTGGTGCATACAAAATAAATATATATATATACATACATACATAGATCTGAGGCATCCCAGATTCCCATCTCTTCAGCTGTCCCTTACCTCTTTCCCCCTCAGCTTCCTGTTTGCATGGGAAGCTACAGCCACGCTCCCTCACAGCTTCTTAGGCACTGAGGACTGCAGCTGTTATGTGAGGAATGTAAGTGGCAAGTGCTACTGCGCTCTGTATCGCTGAGCTGGTCACAGAGAGATCTTTGTAATCTCTCCACTGACTAAAAACATGGCGCCCATTGTTGTGACCTTGGTGTTGTGTTTGGGGTGATTACCATGTGCCCAAGCACACCCGGCACACACTGTGCGCACACTTATGGATATCATCAGTCCCTAGTGAATTGATAGAATTTCATAAACTAGTGGTCTGACCTACACAATGGCTGCTTACATTGCCTATGTGTAGATGACTGATAGGTTTAATGTACAGCAGAGATTTCATTGATACAATTGAGTTAAAGCCCAAATTAGCTTTCAGTTGGCTGCATCAAAACAAAAGGTGTTCAAAGCCTTACAGTTAGTTGTCTTTAGCAAAGTAAAAGAAAAGACTGTCCCCCGCCAGCATGCCGCAGAGATGGACTCATGCTGTCAGTGTGGAAGCAGTGGTCTCTCTGCTCATGCACCTTACTGAGTCAAACCTATAGTTCTATGGTCATGAACTTTACTGATTGTAGAGCTCTCTTATGGACCTCTGCAGAGAGACCATTGCTTGCATGTAGAAAGGGTCCTTTATGGCCTACTTTGTCCTTTTTGCACCTTGCTTTTCTACTCGGGCTGTGGCTACTTTCTATATGAAACAAACTGTAAGACTTTCTTTACCTTTAATTTAATTCACCTGAGATATATTTATTTGATTTAAACTGAAAGTTCAATAGGGCATCAGCATTCTATTGAAGAGAGACATAACCTCATGTGTGAATGTGTAGATGAAAGTGCACCTGTGCATTCGCACAGTAACCAGATTCTTCCTTACATTTTTCAACCAGCACAATCAAATGGCAATTAGGTGAGAGAATCTGATTGCCTACTATGGGGAAAAATAGGCAGTCTCTCTTCAGGCACAGGAAGCCCAATGCCATTGCTCATTTGTGGGGTAAACTTGCCTTTTACACCTGATCATAATTTCTACAGTGTTCTGTAATAGCTTTGTCGGTGAAGGAAAAGCATCCTAGTATTGTTTGTGGCCACATAAAGTGATTTTTTTTAAAGTGACAGTAAACTCAGGAGTTCAATCTTACAAATACATTCAAGTACCCTAACTATTAACTATAATGTATCTTATTTGTGTATCACTGGGCTATAGATCCTCAAATCATCTCTGAATTGGTGCTGACACTGTTCTTCTTTCTGGAGGGGGCTACTTTTGTTCGCTATGGTCCCTGTGTGTGTTGTAAAGTAGCCAACGGTCCAAGCTCACTCCCGGGATGTATTACAATCTCAATACAAATTAGTAAACTAAAGGTGAGATTGTAGTCCATCCCAGGAGTGAGCTTGGAGTGGTGACTACTTTACAACACACACAGGGACCGTGGGGAATAAAAGTAGCCACCCTCCAGAATGAAGGACAGTGTCAGCACCAATTCAGAGATGATTTGAGGATCTACATCCGAGTGATACACAAAATAAGATACATTTTTGTTAATAGTCAGGTCCTTAAGGGGTTGCGGATCCAGACACAATTGTCGGGATCCGCTTCAGCTGCGGCGTCTCAGTATACCGCGAGCAGTAGCTCGCGGTATACTGAGCTTAGGCGCTTAGACGCTAGTTTGTGTCCTCCCGTTACCCTAAGGAGAACTAACGTTACCCTTAAAGTTCTCCTTTAAGGTACCTGAATGTATTTTTAAGATTTAACTCCTGAGTTTAGTGTCACTTTAAGCCTTAACTGGTGCGCGCAATTTTAAAGCTTGACATGTTTAGTGTCTATTTAACCGACGTGACCTGATCTTTAATATTTGACCAAAAAACTGGGTAATAATAAATGTTTCCTAACATAATGTTACAAAAAACGTTTTTTTTTCACAATTTTCAGTAATTTTTCCTAATTATAATAAAAAATAAAACCCGTAGCGGTGATTAAATACCACCAAAAGAAAGCTCTATCTGTCCCCAAAAAATGGTATAAAATTGATCTCAGTACAGCGTTGCATGACGGAATAAACGTCAGTCAAAGTATCGCAGCGCTGAATACTGAAAAATGGCCTGGCCAGGAAGGGGGTCTAAACACCTGGTCTTGAAGTGGTTAAGCAAGACTTAAAGTAAAACTATGGGCAAAATAAAATAAAAAAATGACATAAATGATACAGTTTGTCATTACTATTGACGCAGCAATTTTATTTTATTTTTTTAGTCCCCCCGGCATGTTTTATTACCCGTCGATCCCGCTGGTAGATCTGTCATTTTTCCATTCCCTGTAATAGTGTGACAACCAGGGATGAGGTCAAGTGTGGACCGATCCCAGTCCAAACCTAAGCTCCTCCGAACAAGAAAGTGCCATTGGCACTTCCACGCAATCAGCTGCGGGCTGGGCATTTCCCGCCCCACAATTGCACGTAAACAAAGGGGCGGGATGCTTGTGCCGACGTCATTTACCTTATAATCACATAGCCATATAAGTTAAATGTAATTTACCAAATATAGGCATGCAACCATATAAGGTCAGTGATGTCACTGCATTCCATCCCTTTGCATATGTCACACTGTGGCCGGGGGAGTTCCTTCAGTGTTTAGGGGGTTTTCCTGGGTTCGCAGGAACTCAGATTCGGATAGGTTTTGATCCGAACCTGAGCTCAATACTAGTGACAACACTGTGCCGAGGTGAAATTGTGCAGCAGCAATGTCACCCAGTGACCCAGGGAATGGATGGACATGTAGTTTTAAATGAAAGGATTCATAGGTTGGCAAACCATAATGTATTACATTTCGACTTTGGGGTTTAGTTATTCTAAAAATACAAAAAGCATTTCCATTGAGATCTAT
>NW_017306347.1:2379962-2388054 GCF_000935625.1 Nanorana parkeri | reverse complement strand
GTGTATGGAAATGGGGGAGAAGTTGGTCTGATGGGGTCTGCCAGCATCCCACCCAGCTCTTGGCAACCAGTGATGTCACTCCTTGCGGGATGCTGGCCGAAGCATCCTAGGTTGCTAAGAGCTGGGCAGGGAGATGTGTATGGATCTTGCATACCTCCTCCTGGCTCTGGGACACTCTGGCTAGAAAGGGGGCAGCAAGCACACTGCAAACTTTTTGCAGCAGAGCGTCCATGCCACTCTGCCTGCTGCCCCCACACTTGACCCAAAGAGGCTCAATATAAGGATGACCCTACATAATATCCTCCCTCTTTCAGGTCTCACTGCATGCTTGCAAGTGGCAGAGAGCTGTAAGTGCTGCAACACCAGTGCTATACACCCAAGGCACCTTCTGCTGGAAAATTAAATAAAGAAACATTGGTTGATTAAGACAGTAATAATTTCATATTGATGTGCTGCTGTGTATGCACTACACTAGTGAATCTCAACCTTTTTGAAGTCATGGTCCCCTTTAAAAGCATGTAAAATCTTAACCGTACGCAGTATACATGTAACATTTGTGCTAACTACATGCGCACAGTGTACAGTGCAACAGTATGCTATTGGTTGTTAGAACGCTAAGAGGCTTCCTAACATCCTATGGTTCCTGGATGCACGCAGCTTCAACAGTCCATTTGTGCTGTACACATGTAAACTTTAGCACAAATCATTGTCATGTGTACAGCATAAATATGGGCAATACGCAGGACCGTGGAAGCAGAATATAGTTTACTGATCTATGCAGCTGCCTGGCCAGAAAAAAAGTCACACACTCTAATAATTCATTGGACCGCCTTTAGCTTTGATGACGGCACACATTCGCAGTGGCATTGTTTTAACCAGTTTATACAATGTCACAACATTTACTTCTATCCAGAGTTGATTAAAGGAGAATTATGAGGTGAGCGAATTACACTCATCCCCACAGTTCGAGCCGACGTGCGTCATTGAAACTGTCACATGTCGGCTCTAATGATTGGAAAGCGAGCAAAAACATACCGGCAATCCGCTCACTTCCCGATCATCTCCCTACAGAGAGCAGTGACTATTAGTTACCGCTCCCCATAGGGATTCTGTGAGGCAGAGTCAGCTGTCAAATCAGCCAGCTGGGTAGTCCGTCCCCGCTGTGGCGCTCTCAGCATATTGTAGGCAATAGCCCGCTATATGCTGAATTTTGGGTCATGGGAGGACACAGTATGTCCTTCCGTGACCCTAAGGAGAATTATGGAAAAAAAACATTGCCCCATAGTTCTCTTTTCACCAAGATCTTGTAGTGTTGATGGGAGAGTCGGACCTCTCTATAAAGCCTTCTCAGCACATCTCTAAATGGAGTTGAGGTCTGGACTCTGTGGTGGCCAATCCATGTGTGACAATGTCTCATGCTCCCTGAACCACTCTTTTACAATTGGAGCCCAATGAATCCTGGCATTGTCATCTTGGAATATGCCCAATGTGCCATTGTGGAAGAAAACAGCCATTGATGGAAAACCTGGTCATTCAGTATATTGTAGGCAGCTGACCTCAACATAACGTTGCTGAACGTAGAAGGAACCCCAGATCATAACACTATCCAAAATCCGGGTGGTGACTTTTTTTTGGCCAGGCAGTGTATCATATACCTGCATTCAGATCCATTAAACAAAAAAAAGCTGTACTGATAGGAACGTGTGCATGAGCCCTAAGTAGTCCCAAAAACTTGGATCATTAATAACTTAATAACTTACATTAGCCAATAAAGGGTGTCACGTACTTTCTTCAATCGTCAATAGATAACAATGTACAATACTCTGCTAATGCCAAAAGATACAAATATACTTGATTACTATAACGAATTTTCTTTACATCTCTATCTTTTCTTTTTGTAATGTTTCTATAACTTACCTATCCACGGGTCACTTACTCCATCTCCATTTTTACTCCTAGTGGAAGATTTAGAGAGGAACGATGGCTCTGCTGACAAACCTTTTTATATGAATAAGACTCTAATGAAGATTTTGAACAAACAAAACACACCGGCCAAAACGCAGTGACGACGCCGTGGCCCCACACAATGGACTGCTCGGTCTGTCCTTAATGAGTGTTAGATCTATCGTATGTGCTTATGTTCTACCAAAGCCTTAAAGACACACATCACAATAAATGGTGCTGATGGGGGTGGACACGTTTCCTGCTTTAGAGACGCTCCAGGAAGCTAAAAAACTCCCCCCATTTACTCAGTACGTTGGGCCATTCTATGAGTTACAGCCCTGATTTGCCAAAGGAACTGAGTGTTCTTTTTGAAAAGTGAATTCACACATAGCTTAGGGAAGGTGGTGAAAATTCACTTTAAATACCCAATCTCATGCAGGGGAAAAAAAACATACATGCTTGGGTGATTAAAGTCAGCCATGTTTTCCCACATTCACCAAGTGAAAGTTATCTTGCAAAAGTGAAAATTCAAAGGAAACCACGCTGACTTCCTTTAATCAACTTCATTGCTATATTGAGGAAACATTTACATTTTTCTTGCCATGAAGAAAAAAAAAAAAAGATCCCTTGTGCCACCTAAAGCCTGGGCAGACTACATCACATGGTCTCTGGCTACCTTGTGCATTGCAGGTATGTATGCATGTATGAGAGAGGGAGATTGATTCTAATGCTGGCCACAGACCTTACAAACCATCGCAAGACTTTTGTTTTGCGATGGTTGTAAGGTAATTAAAAAAACGTACGATCTGCCCATCTTGGAGAGGCAGATCGTACTTGCGAGAGTCGCAAGCCCGCCCCGCTGTGCGGGCTTCCGATTACCGCAATGCTGAACAAGCAGTGTGCGCGTGCGCACACCGGCCCTTGCGGCATTTATCTTACGAACATGCCACACACCTGCCGACAATCGTACGATTCTCGGCGGGTTTTCGAACATGTTCCTAAGATAAAAGTCATGCGACCGTACAGTAAAAAAAACGGTTGCACGCCTTCCACACACCTTGCGATTATCGTACGATCGTGGGATTTCCCACGATTATCTACGATTATTGCAAGGTGTGTGGACCCTTCTAAATTTGGGTTCACATGACTAAGGTAGAACAGGTGTTCTCATTCCTTTAGTGCCAAGACTGCTAGGACCACTGACCTCCCCTCATTCCCCCAAAAAACCAGACTACACTTCTGATGGAGTTAAAATAGCCATAGCAAACTTTTATCATACAAAAATATTAAACATAACAGAACTGTAAATTCAAGCAGAAGGTTGCAGGTCTTTTGAAGGCCAAAAATGTTTAACAGATATGCTGTCTCTGCGGAACCATTAAATCTGTTAGGCCCCCAGCCACACCACCTCGGGGACAACCTGCACATTGACCGCAGACACATCAATGTCTAAATTACCTGTTCGACTACCATATCTCACCATGACCTGAGGACACCATACCAAGACAGGTCCCCAAACATTAACCACCATCACCTATTTTTGGCCGCCTTCAAAAGATCCCAAACCGCCAACACTGCACAGACAGTAAACAAGCCACAAACGCCAAATAACAGGCTGGGTGGGAAGTTCTCTCTTCATCCGACGATCTCCGATTAAAGCCAGTGAGACCCTCCTCCTCAGACCACATCACAGGCTCCGCCTGAACTTAGAACCTGACCAATTAGGTAAGTGACCCTGCCCTATGGACACAACCCTTAATTAACTCTTTATTCCCTGTGTCCCCTCTTCACTTAGTCATGTAAGCCCTCCGCCTATTTTTTCTTTTTTGGCTTCAGCCCTACCTTACACTTTAATAAATCCCCAAAGTAAAAAGTGTGACCACACTATCCCTTCTGTAAAATCTGTCAAAAAGCAGATTATTACCATTGCGGTAGGAGAAAGCTTCAATCCCACAGTCAGGTTGACGGTCTGCATAAAATCCTCTGGACACAACACAGAAGGGATGGATGTATTCCTAAAAGAAGGGGGGGGCAAAATTTGTGCAGAATCAGAGAAGTGTGTTTTTTTGACACCCAGCACTGGAAGTCTTCCTCTCCTGGCTTCGTTTGTCTTCTGGCTGGAAGATGGTCCCATGGAAGTCTATGGGGCTGTAATGGACAGGTGCGGCCAGCAGAGGGAGCACTGCGACAGCAGATGTAAGAAATAGCGGAAGCATGCCGGTTGGATCTGGGTAAGTACGGATCTGCAGGGGGAAGATTGGGATTGTTTAGGGAAGGGGAAATAAAGGATAAGTGCACTTTGTTTTAATGCAACCTGCATTTCCACACAATTGATGGAATGCACCAGGACACCAAGGCCTGAAAGGGCCCTTACAGGTTACTCTTTGGATTCATGGCTTTCTTCTATGGCAGGTGCAGGTGATATACAGGACATGGGAATCCTATGTAACAAAGTATAACATTCACAAAGATAAACATCATCTGTGGTGTCTGTAAGCAAGATCGAATCATCAATGGAAAAAAAAATATTTTGCCAATCCTGGTGACCTCTGAAGGCCCCACTTGTATAATGTCAACATATCTTATAATGTGAGTGGGAGAAAGCCGATCCATCAGTTAGAGATCACCTACTAATATCTGACCACCACCTCTATTTCATGGTCATCTGTAGAAGAACAAACAGATTGGAAACACTCAATGGAATCTTGGGGCTCATAGAACATTGTGAAGCGTTCATGCAATTAAGACTAGTCATACAGGTTAATTAGGTGACAGACACTGGGACCCCATTGTATTTTAGATTGTGGGCCCTCCTTACCATCTTGTCTTGAATTGTATTGCGATTGTAATGTCTTCCTTATACTGTAATGCGCTGCGCAAACTGTTGGCGCTATATAAATCCTGTATAATAATAATTATATATTTCTGTGCAGTTTTTTATTATTTAGGCTTGTTCCTGCTCTCTCTATATTCCGTTCACCTTTCACAGGGCTATTTGTGAACTTTTTCTCAAAAGGGTCACAAATCACACCCATCATTTCTATCAAGTGCCTAAGTGCCGTGTAGTTATTGTCTCTACACACTTTAGAATAAGGTTGATGAAAAATGCAAACATGTAAATGAACTGTTGGCAAATATTTTGTATTTATTGGTGGTGGTAAAATAAGCTCCCAACTGTGTTCTGTATATTCATCTGATGTATAATCAATGTAAATAATCAACATAACTTTTTGCCCCACACTTTAATAACTGGGATAACTAAAAAGTTTGCTATCCTCTAGAACCGGGGAAGACAAATTCAGCCCACCAGCTGTGGTGCAACTACAAATCCACAGGAAGGGCTCCCAGAGGCAGATGCATGATGGGGTTGTCTTTTCACCACAGCTAGAGCATCAAACATTGCCTACCCCTGCTTTAAAACTTGTCAAAGAGTTTTACAGGGCTATTCACCAAAGGGTGAAGCGTTTAGAGAAGGCGGGAGAAGTGAACAATCTAAGACAACATAGCTGATTTGGAAGAATTCTCCAATCCAGCTCACTATCCAGTTCAGCTATGTTGTCCTAGAGTGTTCACTTCTCCAAACTCCTCACCATTTTGTGAATAGCCCTGTCAGTCTACTTGAATAGGATGCTACCTACTTGGCTCAGAGTGTCCCTGTGTACAGTACAGTGGGGTTTTTCTGGGGTCAGTCCTAACACAGCGAGGGGCACTTCCTGGTTTTATGAACTGTCAACAACAGTAACGGGAGAAATTGGAAAAATAAGAATCCAATGGGTGATGCAACTCATCAGTTTACTACCAAAATTGAAGTAGTTTTTAGGAGAGGTTGGCATATAATTCCCTCGACTTCTTTAATTACACTGGAATTTGGGATTACATGTTTCTATGTGCAGCTGTTAAAAACCAGACTACACTTCTGATGGAGTTAAAAATAGCCATAGCAAACTTTTATTAAACATAACAGAACTGTAAATTCAAGCAGAAGGTTGGGAAATCCACTGGGGTAATCTCTTTCCTTGAGTTCTTGGGTCCACACGTCTTCTACCTTCCTGACAAATTATGGAGAACACAATAGAAGGGCAGGTGGGTAAAGAGCCAGGAAATTCTTTAGGCTTTGCTATTGGAGATATACGTATCCAGGCCCCTTATGGCGGACCGATCCTTTTATGGGTTGGAGTAATATTTATATGCAATTTTGCATTGCTTTTGTGTAATATTAAATTTAATCTTTAGTATTTACTTTATTGTATATTCGGTACGTTAAATGTGAGCAGCTCGGTGCGGTATGTCACTAGCACAATGTGCTTTGTATTCCTGCTGTACTGGTTGCGTTTTCTCTGCTTCTGCTTGTATAGCAGACTAGGAGAGGGAGAAGCATTACAAAGAGCCAATTAGTTGTGTGCTGCAATGCAAAAAGCATATTAATAGAAGGAGAGGGCAGAGTGACAGGGAGCTGAGCTTCCATTGTCCAATCACAAGCTGAACTGCAACAAAAAATCAGGTGTCCTGTCCTACCAGAGACGGCCTTCCAATCCCAGCAATGGGACAGAAATACAAATACTTTGGCAGGTAAAACAGCTTCCTTATAGGTTTATCTTCTGTGTATTTTGCAGTTTACCTGGAGTTCAGCTTCAATAAAGAATTAAGTATAATATTTGTGAAGCTGGCTGCTTTCCAATGTACAATTTTGCTTGAAACAAAAATAAGGTGCTTAAATATGTTTTATTAAAGATTTGTCAAACATATTTTTGGATTAAAAACTTTTATAAATAAATAGTTTTGTGTTGCGTTTTCTTCCTTACATGAAATTCCTAAAGCTTACCCTACACTTGAAGGAAATGTCCACAAATTAAATCGCTGCATTAAGCAAAAGTTAAATTTTATTACCCAACCCCTGGGTTCTATTCTTGGTGTCCAGGTGAAGGTTCCTCCCCCCACCGAGCACCCACACCGGGGCACTCCTCCTCCCCCCACCGAGCACCCACACCGGGGCACTCCTCCTCCCCCCACCGAGCACCCACACCGGGGCACTCCTCCTCCCCCCACCGAGCACCCACACCGGGGCACTCCTCCTCCCCCCACCGAGCACCCACACCGGGGCACTCCTCCCCCCACCGAGCACCCACACCGGGGCACTCCTCCTCCCACTGAGCACCCACACCGGGCACTCCTCCTCCCACCATGTTTTCATCAGTTGGGCCCTCCACTCATAAATGAAACCGACTTTTTATTTTTTTGTTTGTTCTTTATATACGTGTTAGGGTGACATTAAAAATGAATGGTGATACACATATACGGCATGTTACTGTGTGTATATAGCATGCACTCTGTGGTATAAAGAAGCAGTAGATTCTCAAAGACAAACTAGCAAACTGGTGAGCTCCTAAATGTAAAATGTTGATTTTAGGTGACTGTCCATTAGTTCCTTCTACAACTTTGATTTCCTCACTGGAATTAGGATTTACATCGTGTTTATGCCTTTGAGCATGCTAGCTGCCTGGCTGTATCTGAACTCCTCTGACCAGCTTCCTGCATGCTTGTTCCAGATCACTGACTCAAGGGTACTGATGCCATACTCTTGACCTGTACACATTTTTAGGGTCAAGAACTGAAACCAGTGCCTCAGCATGACAACCAGGCAGCAAGCATATTAAGGGGGAAAGATCAGCAATAGCAGCCAATAGGAATTTTCAAAATGTATTTTTTTCAGCTAGTGAAATAAAGCTTTGTGAAATCAAGTGTCATCCCAAGCGAAAAATCAAATGGGATACTGATGAAAAATGTTTCCCCTCTTACAGACGTCCAGCAACATGACTTTATATATCGCTTGATGCGATGGATGGCATCACAGAACAAGGAATCAGCCCTATTGATGCTTCAGTCACCCCAAACCTCTTGCACAGCTGTAGGTCACCTCCATAGAGAAAGCTGTGCAATGGGCACAGACAATGGGGCTTTATCCGAATATCAGCCCATCAGTTTATACATCCCCAAGTTTCAGTCAGTTTTGTGACCCAACAAACCATCTAAGCCCAAAAACCAAACTGACGGATGTAATCAAAGCTTTATTTAGTTTGCTTGAAAAGGAAAAACTAAATTTTCCAGCAGAATGAGGCCAGTTCAGATACAAAACCAAAAAAAAAAAAAA
>NW_017306347.1:2360663-2379773 GCF_000935625.1 Nanorana parkeri | reverse complement strand
AAGCAGTGCAAAAAAAAAAAAAAAAAAAAAAAAAAAAAAAAAGAAAAAAAAAAAAAAAAACTGTTCAAGCAAAACAAAATACATCTGCACTTTCTTGGCAATAATTTACAGGTACAAACTAATGAAAAATACAATTTCACAAAAAAAAATTGTAAACATTTTTTTTGCACACTTGTCAGTCCGTTTTTCTTCTTTTTTGGCAAAGTGCTCTTCTGATGACGAATAAATTAACAAACAACTAAGTTTGGACTAATTCCAGACAGTACAAAAAGGAAAAAAATAAGACACGTGAGAACTTAGTGGCGCTGTAAGCTGAACCCAATAATACTTACATAATGGGAGGGGCAGCGACGTGGTCATCAAAACCGGATGTGCATTTTGTGTGTATGGTGACCCTTTTTTTTACTGAGCGGTACAAGCGTAATGTGTACTTCAGTATGGAAAGTCTATATAAAAATAACTAAATGATCTTAATTATATTTTATACACAAGAAATGACTCCGTTTTACCCAAAGCATTTACATTCTTGGAGGAGGAAAAGTTTATGCGTGACTTATAGGTAGTTGCGCCATGGAGTGAGGCAGCATCGACTGGAGTCCAAGAGCTGACGGTGAGTGAGCTGGAGGGAAAAAAGAAAAATAGTACTTATGATGCTAAAGTTATCAGACATAGTAACTGTGCACTCAAAGTGTTTTAAAAAGACCCAAAATAAAAAAATCTTAAAATGTAGCACAGATTTGGTGAACTCAATTCTGCCTAAAGATTTTAGAAAGTACCACGGTGATGAGAGCTTTTACCAGCAGGTGGCACTCCAGTCCTAAAAAACTGAAAGATTAATAAGGTGCCTGAGAACCACAGGCGCTGGGAGATCGATCAATGATCAATGACCACCGTCTAAACACATGGACAAAATTTAAAACTTGCGCTTCACACCTACATATGGCCAAACAGTATGTGGACATCACCATTACGTCAAGTTCAGGCATTTCCAGTGAAGGGTACGGTTAATACTACAGCATACAAAGACATTTTAGACAATTGTATGCTTCCAACCTTGTGGTAACAGATTGGTGAAGACCCTTTTCTGTTCCAGCATGACTGTGCCCCTTGTATAAAGCTAGCTCCATAAAGACATGATTTGATAACATTGGTGTGGAGAAACTTATGTGGCCTACAGAGAGCCCTTACTTCATCCCTAATGAAACCCTTTGAAATGAATTGGAACGCAGATTGTGAGCCTGATCATAAGTACTTAACCTCACACATGTTCTTTTGGCTGCATGGGCACAAATTTCCACAGGCACTCTAAAATCTTCTAGAAAGCCTTTCCAGCAGACGGAAGGAGGCATCTTCATAGTAATAGCCATGGATTTGGAATTAAGTACAACAAGCTTATATGGATGTGATTGTTGGGCGCCACTGTCTTTTAAGAAAGAACTAGCCTTAAAAAGGAGATACTAATGCCAGAAACAACTCCAGGTTCCCTTTATGCCAAAACTGCAAAAAACTTCTTGGCATCCAATGTGGCTCAAGACCAGATCATGTCTATGGGGATCGTAAACTGTCTTAAATGGGCAAAGGGACAATGTCTCATATTCCAAAGTGACAGCTTCTGCAGAATGCCCTTCCTCAAGGCAGTTATACTTACCGAGCCACACTCCCACACCATCATAGGCCCTGCTAACAAGCTGAGGCTTCTTAATATGAGGGAGCACATGAGGGACAATGCTAGAGTGGCCAATCACCCGACCAAAACATGGTTATGTGGGCTGCCCATGATATAATTCCTCTGTCGCTTCAATACCAGAGCCGGTAAGTGTGGTAGGTATAAAAGCCTGGGCTTTATATGCCACCTGCCTCCTCACTGAACCACACAAAAATAATTGCTGGTCTCCAAGCTTCCTTGCCTTTAACAGCCTGAGCAGGCAGAAGTCAAACAATAAGCTTTGCAATTTTTTTTTAGCAAGCTGCAAATAGCTGGTCTAAAGCCTTTAACTCTTTCCCTGCCAACGACGTAAGGCTTACGGTGGAACACAACCGCATGCAGCTGGCCACATCACTAAGCCTTACGTTGGTGGCTTTCACCCTTCTGCTATAAGCTCATGGTCGCTTTAGAGTTTTGTAAGCCAGGCTCAACATCATTACTAAAAAATTGCTGCCCAATGTATCACCACATACTAAATACCATCAGCAGCTTACCATCCATGTAACTGTGCAGGGCGGTCAGCATGGGCCCATCTTGAGGTACATATGCGGAGTAGGCCATTTCCTCCATCATTGGAGGGGAAAGCCTTGAGGATTGCATGGCTGTAACTGGCGCGGTTGAGGAATGAGTAGGACTAACGTGTTTCTTGTGGCGTGCTCTACAGTTCTGAAACCAGACCTGGAAGAGATGACACCACACAAATATCCATTATCCCAAGCATTTACACATTTCGGCTATTATCACCTCAGGAGGAGAGGGGATATATTCCAGTAAGCAAGAGAGCAAAAGTTAATTTTTCCTCATTTTAGGGAGATTTCCTGTTGTGCCTCTGAAGGCAGGAAGTGCAGGAAAATCTCAAGGATTTGTAACCCTTCAATTCTATACAACCCTCCTTCCTCCCCAGCCAATAAATGCTTTTAAAGTCCATCACAAAGCCTCACCTGTATTACGCGTCTGCTTAGGCCCGTCCTTTCAGACAGTTTCTGTAGTGTCTGTGCATCCGGATTGTTGTCCTGGGCAAACTGTGCTTGCATAACCTAAAAATACATATTATATATACACAAGTCAGTAACCAAAGCTAAATCATGTCAATGGCAGATCACGTACAGCAATAAAGTAAATCATACAAAGAGCTGCAGCAACCCAGAGAGAGAGAGATGCTCCAAATTCAGAGATCATTGACCTCTATGGAGCTCTGTCCCTGCTCGGCAATCAGGAAGTATATCATTTTTTTTATTTTTTTTTAAACAGAAAAAGTAAGATTCAGTCACCTTGTAAATATATTGCCAACATTTAAAGTGTATGTCAAGCTAAAAGCTTTCCTTTCTAGGTTCACGAAGAATTATAACTAGGGATGCACAGTAGAATCGGTATCGATACCGTACTCGATGGGGTGCATGTACTCACCCAAATGCTCAGATACCTTCCACGATACTGGAACTTCTGGTCAGGGGAAAATTTTCTGACCGGCAGTGCCATAGGGGAACATGGAGCCAGCTTCCCAGCCAATCAAGAAGCCAGGAGGTGGGTCATTAATCACCGCCCGGCTTCCTGATTGGCCGGGAAGCCAGTTCTCTGGCCAAACATGGAGCCGGCTTCCCGGGCAATCAGGAAGCTGGACGGCATGTCATTACATGCCGCCCGGCTTCCTGATTGCCTGGGAAAACGGCTCCATGCCAGCGGAATCACTGGTATCGGTACTCGGATCAGCAAGTACCAAAAGCAAAATATCGGTACTCTATACCGCAAAAATGGTATTGGTGCATCCCATATTATAACCACGTTCAGGTTTTTACTGCTATCCAGGGTCCCATTAGAGAGACTTAACCTCACTTCCTGTCGGGTTGACAATTTTCAGATTGGAAGGGAAAATCTGCAACAGGGACACAGACAAATACGATTCCGACAGGGGTTCTAGCCCATCCTCCATTCTACTAAAGAAAAGCAATTTTATTTCTGTTCGTGCCGCCATTGCCTCACTTCTGAGCTAGAAAATTATTTTGATGTCAAACATCTGAAACTCCAAGTTATCACACCGAAGTCCTTGCACCCAGCAACAGTCTATCAAACAGAGCTCCCCAACCCTACTCACCAGCCCCTGCCAAGGGAAACACAATCAACCAAGAAATCTCTTGTTATATCTAAAAGCTGAAATCCAGGCAGATATAAAAGGACAAAAATATTGGTACTCAATACCGAAAAACTGGTATCGGTGTATCCCTAGTATGTACAGCAGTAGATATGCAAGTCTTTGCAAGTTACATTTTTAGTAGCATAATCATGTCCTTAAGCCATTGCAATGAGCAAGCCCATAGATGTCCCAGTGTTTTCTGCACCTATATGGTCCTGTACATACTGGGAATTCCTACAGGTAGATTTTGCACGTATAGTAACTTTTTTGTTTTGCGTTTACTCAATTTCAAAATTAAATTTCCGTTTCGCTAATCAAGCCGATCTCATGACAAATTCTGAAGCTATACTGTAGCTATTTACTGTAACTTGAATTTCCATATTTAAAACTGCAGTTGTGAAAACTCAATATCAAAAGGATCTCAGTAGTTGTGGTCAGCTTACGTTCCACCAAGGTTACCGGCTCAAATCACTTGGAACGTTGTGCAGCACAATTACAGGATTTACATATTTTTTTTACATTAGGTGACAGCTGGAACTTAGGACTTATTCATAGAGCCACGGACACGTCCGCCTGGCTCAGAACAAGAACTTACTTGGAGCTGGTCCGCGGTGAAGCTAGTACGAGCCCTTTTAGCCGGTTTTGGCTGATTAATATCTTGCTCTGTCAACAAAGCCCCTTCCACACTGACACGGTTCCCTGCATGGAGGGGAAAAAAATGAATATTAAACATTTTTTTCTGTATTGCATAATAAAAGCAGAAGGGCAAACAGAGGTCTGCGACACTACAAGATCACACCGATAAGGCTGCCAGTCTAGCATATAGAACAAACTATTTGGTGTGGAGCTACATTTGTAAGAAAGTTTGCTAACACTTTAGGAATCTTCTGGATTTCTGCATTTAAGGCTCCTTGATGTGTGATGACCAACCATGCCACATATGTGAAGTGTTTACTTAAATGCACCCCTACCTACAAATAATTGGACGTGCAATGTGGCCCAACCGTAAGAGGACCTCTTTAAAAGAGTTGTTAAAGGATTCTAAATTACTTGACGTGGACCCTAATCCATAGCCAACTCCAGAAAGACATGTTCGAAAGGCTCTAGGACTAGTCTAGGATATACTTGTACAAATCAGGCAAAAGGAAACGTTAAACAAGCTCACTGGCTCTGGTCAAGCGGCTTGCATAGAACACACTTGCCCTTGATGGATACCTGGAAGAGACTCCGAACCATGCAAGCTCACTGGCTCTGGTAACGAAGCTTGCATACAATGTGGCTTTCCTGGATGGGTAACCGTAAGTGACTCAGAACCAAACAGGTTCACTGGCTCTGGTCAGGCAGCTTACATACAATATGTGCTTTCTTCTAAGGGGACCCTGAAGGCGCACCAAAAACATAGGATGAGAACCCAAAAAGTTTAATAGAGTAAAAAAATTCTATCACATTAACAGCCAATGAGTTTTGAGTTCTGATGAAGAACTGAGAGTTTACCAATTTGGTTCACATATACCCTACACAATCAAGATATTTCAATATAAAATGCTTTATCAGGACTTCATTGAATACAGGCAAAGATCAAAAAGGTTCTGGAAGGTCCACAAACCTTCTCACAACTGCAGTCAGGCATACCTTGCAAGAGCACGCACTGCCCTTATTTTATGAACTATGAAGGATACAAGTGGAAGAGAGATGGGAAATCCAGTCTACCATAACATCAAACTCCATCCATGACAATGTTTGGCATTCTTGAACACCTTTGCCTGTCACACACATGCCGAGGGGCAGAAGTGGGCTGCAGTACTGGTGGTCTCCGGCATGACATGGACAGGAAGAATTTATCATCTAGGACATATAGTAGGCATACTCTTCCGCAACTATGTTTCCAGAAGGAAACATTTGAAGGAGTGTGAATTTTTGCTATTAAAGCATATCTACAGCCGTTTCAGGCTGTTTGATCACCAGTACAGTGTATGAAAACCATGGCTTCTATGGAGTAGGCCTTGGAACCCAACAAGACAGATTAACTTGAAACAAATGTATGCAGTTTGCAATAATCAAATCTATAATATTGGGTTATATTTGCACTATACATCAGCAGTTCTGGATGGACATTAAAGAATGGACTTCCATGGCTCCACCCACTGTCCTCAAATTATGAAAAAAATAAAAATGTTTTACTAAGTGATGGAATCCGACATGTCAATTCTTTGTCAGAAAGCTTTAATGTGCTAGGCACTGATTACATAGGAGGGCTTTTTTGTCATTTATAAGTGGTCGCTCTATAGAATAAAAGACCCTTGGGCATATATGTAGCAAACCGTGTAAGATTGGAGTATGGTCTTAAGCACATGGGACTGTGCAGAAGGTTAAAGGAGAATTATGGGGTATACCGCTTTATGCATTTTTTGTTTCCTTATGATACAGGAATACATTTTGCAATGTACTACTAATACAAAATGCTTCATAAGCTTAAAATACAATTAAATACTGTGGGCGGGGCCAAGCTCTATGCTGAGAAGCAATCCAAACAATATCGTCGGGATCCACCCCTCCCAATGAGTGACAGCAGGTTGTAGAAGCTGCTGTGCGTTCTTGAGAACCTTTGCAGGTGCAGCAGCTTTGGGCACATCCTATCAGAGATTATCCATGGCAGGTCAGATGTCTATGAACACTAGCACATCTATCCTCCTCTAATCCTGTTCTAGATTACCCAAAATCTGTGATTTTCTTTCAGTTTCAGTGATAATGGTCACCAGGACAAATCAGGTGGGCGAAATGGGAACACAGACAGCCCTTAAAACCTGACAGTTGTTCTAACACCTCTCCACTCCATCCAAAAACATTTGGCTTCAGTTGCATTTGAATATCTATTGCATTATAAACTGTCGTGCAGGCACGTACCGCTCTCCACGGCTCGTTTCAGGTTATCCAGCATGCAGTCGTAGTGCACCCTGCACAAAACCTTCTCCTCCACCAGAGCAAACTCCTCCCCTGTGGACAGCTGCCTCTTGCACGAATAGCAGGCAAAGCACGCCAAGTGGTAGACATTACCCTTCGCCCGCCTCACCCAGTCTGTGGAGTGGATGTGCCTGCCGCAACGCGAGCATCGCGTTCCATATCGCCTACATGATGGAAAGAAAAAGAGAGGGTGCGGTACAGTTAATTGGCAATTATTAAGCAAGACTGAATAAGTATGCAACGCACAACATTTGAATTGCATGCACTACTAATAATAGAGAGCAACCTACAGTAGAGTCCAATCAAAATTTACCTTTTACAGAACTAGTTGGTTATTATGGGTGTACTGAACCAGACAGTCTGATGTTGGGGTGAACATGTACTTTTAAAAGGAGTCTGATAACATAGGCATCAACTAACAGCAGATTTTAAAGTAGGCCAACTATGGACAAGATTTTTGAGTCTAAAGCCAAACGCCAGCCAACACTTTTTGCAATTACAGCAAGGATTTTAATATATATATATATATATATACACACACACAAGGTTTAAACCATATGAGTAAATGGCACCATATCAGCAATTTATGGTTGTCCCCAATTCGCAAAAGCCACTTTTCCTGGACAGCTTGGCCTGTTAGAGGAAATAGGAAAAAAATGGATCTAATAGCAGGCTCAGTAGATGATTATATAAGATTTATAAAGCGCCAACAGTTTGCTATGGAGAGACTGCTCCAAATGTACATTTTTATGTTGTCTATTGTTCCACTGAAGTATAAGTCTTGGTGTTTATAGTAGAGTCATTAGCACAGTTTATTGTGCTAACGCAGCAATAGGAATATGAAAAATAAAATTACAAAAATAAAAATTCCTACAGCATATAATTGTGAATTACATGCAGCACAGCCCTCCAAACATCAGTGCCTAAGCAGCCTCTGAGGAGCCCATTAGGCATTTGACTTCTGAGACATATCCCACCCACCCCTGCCGTAATCACTGGATTGCATGGATGGTGTCCCCAGGGGATGTGGTCTGGGAACAAGAAGTTCCCTAGTAAAAACTTACTCCTCCAATATGGCAGCCACACATTAGCACAGAGAAGTGGATGACAAAATGGCCCAAGGCTAAAGGGCAGATGCAGACTGCTTCCCATCTGCACTATATCCAACCAAATTGCCTTGCAAAGCATGAGCCTAAGCTCACTAGAATTAAATTTGGGCTAGCTCCAATATTTTAGGCTATCCAAGGCACTAGGCCCAGGGTTTGCATAACTTTATATTTTCACAAAACTAAAAAAATAAATGCAACCCAAACGTTCTAACAAGCACAGCGATACATAACCTGGCATTCATCTACACATTCATACGGATACATTGATACAGATTTCACACAGACAAGTCGTACCTGAAATAATCGAGCTTGCAAAAAATATCTTTGTCTTTGATATAACAGCTTGTGTGTCTTCCCAGTGAAGTCCGGCATACACTACAGGACAGACAGCGCACGTGCCAACACAAGTCATTTACCTGCCGGGGACAAAAGGAGACCGTTATACAAGGCCAGGGGATAACACAACCATCTGAGAAGCCCAAGTGAGAGATCGGCTTTTCTCATCCCCCAATTACTATTTCTACATAAATGTCACTAATATCAAAAGCAAAAAAACATTTTCACAAATGGAATAAACGTGCAATTTTAGGAACCAGTCAGAGCATCTCTAAAACAGACATTTAAAGCAGAACTTCCTCTGAGCACAGGTCGTCCTGGACCCAGCCTGGGACAGTGAAAGGAAAAGCACAGTGGTAAGATTCTCTCTCCATCACTCTGCTGTCTACACCTATCAGTATGCTTCTTGTGAGAACATGAACTGATTGGCTCCTTGTTTTGCTTCTTCCTCTCACCCTTTGAGCCCTGCAGTACAGAACAGCAAGAGTAAAGTTAAGGAAATTTCCACTTTTGCAGGAGAATGTAAAAGTTTCAAGGCCTGTAATGTAAGCGTTTTCGGGGTCCCTGGTTCAAATCCCGGCCAGGGAATGTAGTCTGCGTGGAGTAAAGCCACTCCCTGTGTTTTCGTGGGTTTACTCCAGCTACTCCGGCTTCCTCCCACACTCCAAAGACATGCTGGTAGGATGCTTGGCTCCTGTCTAAATTGGTCCTTGTATCTGTGTAAGGAACTTCAGACTGGAAGCTCTGAGGGCAGGGACTGATGTGAACGAATAGTCAGTTACCCACAGTGCCCGACATGCTGATTTCAGTAACCAACAGTACTCCCCATCAATAACTGCAACAGAAGAATGTAAATGTCACTAAACTATCTACGCGAGTGTCTGCCTGATCTGTCACAAATCCCAGTCTGGCTACAAGAACCAAACCAACCAATACTGCCAGAATTGCAAGATTCTCCACAGACTGAACAGACCTTCACAAATAATCATGGAGAAGAGGATTTGAAGAGGACCTGTTTAAGCCCAAGACTCCTTGGGAATGCAGAAGGTCAATAGCCATAGAATTTAAATGCCATCCGTCAAGCTGTAATTAGAAAACTGGCTTAAAAAACAAAACAAAAAATAAACCACCACCACCTCGATTTAGCTAAGCAAATAGGGAAGAGCCTTGCAGTGTTATGATCTGGGGTTGCTTCAGTTGGTAAGGTCTAGAGGTTCAGCAATGTTATATCCCCCAAAGAAATGAGGTCAGCTGCCTTCCTGAATATACCGAATGATCAGGTTTTTCCATCAATGGATTTTTTCTCCCCTGATGGCACATTGGGCATATTCCAAGATGACAATGTCAGGATTCATTCTGCTCAGATTGTGGAAGAGTGGTTCAGAGAGCATGAGACATCATTGTCACACATGGATTGGCCACCACAGAGTCCAGACCTTAACCCCCTTGAGAATCTTTGGGATGTGCCAGAGAAGACTTTACACAGAGGTCCGACTCTCCCATCATCACTACAAGATCTTGGTGAAAAATTAATGTAAATCTGGACAGAAATATATTCTGTGACGTTGCATAAGATTATCGAAACGATGGGACGCTGAATGTCTAAATGCTAAAAGTGGTCCAACAAAATATTAAGAGTGTGTGACTTTTTTGGGCAAGTCAGTTTACAATGCAAAGAGCAGAAGGGACACATCTTTGATGAAAAGTTTTCTGCAGTTTGCATGCCAACTTTCTAAAAGTTTCTATGGAGCTTTCCGCAAAGGAGTCCAAGATATTCGCAAAAGGCACTGAAGCTGCCACTTTTTACTGCTTACAATTTGGCATTGGCAGCATAAATTTGATTTCTCCAGTCTGCCATCCTCATAAATAGGATATGAATATATAGCAAATGTTGACCATTCCTGTAAAAGACAACCTTGGCCCCAGTACCTCTCCAGCCTATGACTCACTACTTTTCCTTTTTATTGTGGATGGCAGGAAGAGGAAGGATTTACTTATTATACCACCTTCTGCCATATTATAGAAAAACGGTGAGCAAAGTCTGCTTTGCTGCCACCCTCACACCTTGCTGTGAACCTCTTCGTGAATGCTATACATGGCATGTAATCTTCAGGCACAATGACTTGATTCAGGAAAATGTTGAAATCTAAGAATGTTTTTAAAAAACTTACATTGGTACATCTTGATTACATCTAATTCCTCATATTTCACATCTAGATGGCCACTGGGGATGCAGAAATTCACTACAGTAGTACATACAGTTTACGCTGGTCCATCTGGGTGCTAGTTGAGCAACTTGCCATCTATATACTAGAGACAGGAAATTGCTCCATCAGCAACCCCTCCATTCAGAGAACATCTTGGGTTTTTTTTTCCATTAATACAAGGTATTCTTTGATTGGACAGTGTGGAGCTCGTGACATCTACCCCCTCCTCAGTCTCTTCCAATCAGGGAATGTCTTGTATTCACCGAAAGAGATATAAGACATTCCCAGAAAGGCGAGGTGCCAAGCATGTGACCTGTGTTCAATATATAGACGGAAAGTTACTCGATCAGCATCCGGAAGAGACCCTCACTGACTATTATAGTGAATTTCTGCATCCCCAGCAGCCATCTGTTCGAGATATGAAGAATTATATGTAATCAAGCTGGCCCAATGGAAGCTTAAAGTGACACTAAACTCCAGAGTTAAATCCTAAAAATACATTCAGGCACCTTAACTACAGCAATGTATCTTAATTGTGTATCATTCGGTTGTAGATCCTCAAATCATCTCTGAATTGGTGCCGACACTGTCCTTCCTTCTGGAGGGTGGCTACTTTTGTTCCCCATGGTCCCTGTGTGTGTTGTAAAAGAAGTCACCGCTCCAAGCTCACTCCCGTGATGGATTTCAATCTCATCCGCCATTGCAGTCTGGGTGAGTATAAAACTGTTATTTTAGCTTGCTATACAAAACAATATTTTATTTGCCAGTAATTCTTCTTTAATATCAAATATTTGTTTAAAAAGATTATTCTCCTTAAAAATGTATATAAAATAAAAAGGGGCAAAGTGGGAATGTTCCTTTAAGTAAACATTAGGGGCTGAAACAAAGCTTTAAAATATGCGATATTCTGCATTACCACAAACCGAATAAATGAATTCATAACAACGCATGTTAAAGCAGCACATAGCAAACGAGAAGTGTGAACACGGGGCATACACACTTTGCAAGAATGCAGATAAAAAAAAAAAAAACCTCCAAACTTAATCTTGTAGAGACTTAGAAGCGCTCCTCCATTGCACGGATCCTAAGCTCAGTCTCCACAGGTTAGTAATGCTTTGCATCTCTTTAAAATTATGCTGAAGTGGAGAATGCAAGACACAAAACCCACAGAATACGACTTTATCGGTCAGTAAATCACATCCGAAGCCGGCAGTATTACAAATAAACACTCTGCAAGCCACAACAAGAAATCACGCAGATCCTGTTCTGTCCAAGAATGACAGATATAAGTTCCAGGAAACAAGCAATGATTACGGGAGGCAGACCCGCGAGCAGCAAATATTTATTGCCATTAATGTCCAATCCACACGGGAAAATAGATCAATTTTGGCATTACTGAAACGCATGCCTTCATGTGCATTTTATTAAAGATTGTGACCAGGTGTATTTATATTTTACAGCTGGAATAACACACCTTAGGCTCAATTCACAAAGCTAAACACCAGGAGAAGTTACTTCTATTCTAGAAAGTGACAGTGATTTTCCACCAATGTCCAATTAAGTTTGAAAACTACAGTCACATGGCGAAGTTAGAGAGCCTTATCCTTGTGGTAATGCTTTGTGAATTGAGCCTCATGCCCGCTCCACCCAGAATCCCAATTCCCCCCCCCCCCAAAAAAAAATACAACACCGTCCTGAGCGCCTTCATGTGACCTAAAGCTGGGGCAGCCTAGATCACATGTACGCCATTCACCATTAAGCTGCCCATACACCTTACAACCATCACACGACTTTCGTTGTACAATGGTTGTAAGTTAATTAAAATCTTGTACGATCTGCCCATCTTGGACAGGCCGAGCGTACTTGCGATCATCGCAAGCCCTCCCCGCTAAGGGGAGGGCTTCCGATGATTCCAATGGTGAGCCGGCAGTCCCGTTCGGCATTTGTCTTCCGAGCACGCCACTAACCCGTGAAAATTGTACGATTTTCGGCAGGTTTTCAAGCGTGCTCGGAAGACAAAAGACGTGAGACCGTACAGTATAAACGGTCGTACCCCTTCCATACACCTGCCGATTATCACACGATCACCCGTACGATAATCGGCAGTCGCATGGGCACCTTTAGAATCCACATACAATATGCTTATTAAATCTTAATTACAAACTGTATGGACACAAGGTTGTAGATACAGTAATACACTGAAAACATTAAGAGCTTAGGATAGAACACCTCCATCTCCGTGGCCATGCTAGAATGTGAGACCATACTGGAATTTAATGTAATCTCCAAACAGGACCAAGAACAAGCTACTGCAAAAAAAATAAAAAATACAGGGGGATACATTTTATATGCCATTCTTATAATTGCATATGTACCAGTATAAAAAAAAAACAGTTATGGTTTCCTTTAAAAAAGATTTACATTTTGAATACATTATTTCTGAAAAGGGCAAACAAAAGTTATATTCAATCAGGGACTAGTCCTTAAAGGTAGTGAGATTTATCAAGTTTTCATTACTAGTTAGTGACTAGAGGGCAGAAAAAGCATATTCTTATGCTCATGAACAGGATTTACATTTTTAATAAGCAGCAAATTGCCCAAAAATTTAGCATCATCTTGTGCATTGCAAACAGGGAATGGACAGCAAAACACCATTCACCATTTAACAGAACATCAATAGCAAAAACAGAGCACGCAGAATAGATTCAGAGGCATCTTTTTCCAGCATCGCCCCATTTACATAATGCCAAGATTTTTTTGCATACATTTTCCAGGAAAATGAAACATTCTGGTAGCAATATAAGTAGTCATTTTTTCCAGCTGATGCACAAATCCAGACATCCACCATCCCTAGTCTATTTCACTGTCTAAAAGGTGGTCTCAGAACAGACAAACTGTAGGAACAACCCAGTAGCAATTTATTTCCATTTTTTATCATTTCAAAGATCCAGAAAATCAAGTCAAATACTAATCTGGTACAACATTGGCTTTAATATTTTTTTTTTACTTTTTAAAATAAAAAAAGTTACAATTAATGAGAAATTTGGGATAGAAAAGCAAATTGTCTGTGATGCCACGTGCATTCCCTTAACCCCCCCACCGCCAAAAATTAGGCATCAAACAATTGTATACTCAGACATGATAACACATCTGATCCATGCCACAGAGCAAATGCGCTGTGCAAATTTGTAGGTTGCATCCAAGCAGAAACCCAATCTTTAACGAAATATCCAGATTTGTGACAAATTTCAAACTTTGCAATTTGTCAACAATATTTGCCACACACACGAAAACCAGCAAGATTTTATACTACTGTATGTTCCACCCTACCGGAGCCTCCAGCAAAAGTCCTGTTTATTTCTGCATGCTGGAATGTACGTGGATGCCAAAAAGGGAAGAAGGTTGGAATTATTTTTACATTTCTTCTTTGGAGTGTGGAAACTCGCTTATGATAAATTGTTACATTTGCCTATTTGTGCGGTGAAGGGGAATGTGTGATCAGCACAGTGAGCGAGTGTTTGAAAAGCACAAGTATCGGCTAGGGGACCAACTTGTGATTGCAACAGTAACACTGTGCTGCATGGTATTGCAACAGACTATGCAGATATAGATTTTAGAAGTACAATACAAGTCCTCTGCACAGTCTTTTCACTGAAAAAAGCTGCTTGGGGAAAAAATTTATTAAAAAAATAAATAAAAAAACAAAAGTGTATCAGTTTCTTTTTTGGAGTTAGCTACAGTTCAGGTGATGCAAATAAGGGGAAAAAACTCCAGCAGCCTGAAAGCACAGAACTGATACGCAAAGCAATTACAGAAATAATCTTTTAACAGATTTAACCCAACATTTATAGTTTTACCAATTTATAAAGTACTCACAATTTGTATCACTGTACAGCGCAAGAATATAATAATAGGAGCAACAAGACGAACATACAGATATGTGAAACTCGCCTCATAAGGAAGGAGTACAAGCTAACAGATCCCAATCGTAAGGGAGATTAATGGAGCAATTGCTCAATTAATAAATAAAACAAAATTGTAAATTAGTTATATTCCCATCTCGGTTAAGAGGGGGCTTGTAAAATTGGGTGGTGCTCAAAAGAGAGGGGATTATGTACCCTTTAATTAAGTCCAAAAGGGTTAATACATGAAACCAAAACATGTGCAGAGGCGGTCGGCAGTGAAGCCCACATGGTAACGAGAGAATAACAAGTCTAGTACACATTTACACCCAACAAATGTAGATTTCTAGCTGCTTAATATCAGGGCAAGCTGCATGAAAATGTCAATATACACAGATTATTCTTTGTCAGTCAAATTGACTTCAAGGTAAACCAAATATGACAAACTTGGTAATCGGTAGTCTATTCAGAATGGCTTTTAGTAGGCAAAAAACCCCAAGCAGTAATCTCTTCAGGATGTAAAACGGAGCCCTCTAAAACAGCTCCACAAACTGTGCATAGTATCCTTTTTTTTTTTTTAAAAGAGAAACTCCATTTAATAAAAAATTATATAAATTAAATATAAAAAGCTACATCAGCCAATTTGTAATTTAAAGATTAATAGAAAATAACCCATTTTAAACTGAAACCGCTAATTTTTTTTTCAATGCAATATGGCAACCAGAAATGTCATTTCCTGTTTTTGTGAATGGCTGACAGATTTTGACAGACGTCTGCACTAAGATAGAAGCAAAAACTTTTAGACACCGTTCACACTGGGGCGGTTTGGCCGCACGGATACGCCCACATGAACAATCCCATACATTGCTATGGAGACCGTTCATGCGACCATGCGATCAGAACCGCGACCCGCCCGTACTGCTCCCTGCACTATTATTGTTAAGTTGATCAGCGCGGTTTGGGGCTTTAATTGCGTTTCAGTGCTGAAACACAATTAAAAACTCCCAAAACCTCCATTGCAAGATCAGCGTGGTAACCGCACTGTTCCGCAACCGCCCTGGTGTGAATAGGAATTTCATTTTTGGTTATACACTCTCTAAGGGTTCATTACTACTAAAGGGATGCCGACACTGCAACTTTCCTCATTACAACACAGTAAGTGCACCAGCTGATTATCATAAACCCAGACCCTCCCATTCAGGGATCAGTTTGGAAAGGACATGGCGAAACAAACAGCTATTTCTTCAGGACAGAAAACAGATAGGAATCTGTAACAAAGTTTGTTAAAAACCTTGCACTGTACATCGATCCCCCAGACGGGATTTCATTTTTCTCAACAAAAGTAGAGTTACCCTTTAAAGCAGCAGTTCAGCACAAAGGGACAAGACTTTAAGAGACTGGAGTATTGAACAGCTGCTCCAGAAAATAATGTGCTTAGAAGCAGTAGATGCTCAGCACATTACAGTGCAAAACATGAAACAAAAAATACAAATACAAAAGTGAAAAAAAAAAAAGTTGTGCAATCAAGGACATTTTTTACGAAGCAGCAGAATGGAAGTTGTTTTGTCTTGTGTCTAAAAAAAGACAAGTAATGGAGCCCCAACTATATACACCCCATCATCACTTGGATGCATCAGGAAAAAAAAACTCCACATTTTGTATGACATCTGACTAGGAGCATCTGACCTGCACTCTCATTTTAAGCACCAGCACATCAAAACATTCCTTATTCCCCCTTTTTATATAAAGTTATATCATTCAACACTCTAAAAAGCATTGTCTCATAATGTCTGCCTGACACCGTGGAAAATGCCCCATAAAAGGTCCACCTAACCCCCCTGTGCTTTATCAGGACACACCTTCCACTGAAGAGACACTAGAGAATTGGTCCATAGGGTCCACCTAACCCCACCATGCTGTATCAGGATACAGCGACTACTGAAAAGAGACTTTATATGCCTTATATGAACCACAAACCTGATTAAACTAGTTCTCGTGGTAATCTAATGACTTACCTTGAGCAGGTATTTATCTACAATCTCCATGCCACAGCTGCTGCAGATACTTTTTCCTTGAGTAAGACCAGAAGATGGCATGGAGTGCGGAGAGGAGGAGGACCCTGGGGACAGAAGAGGTGATGAACATGAATCTTCATCCAGAGCAGCACCCGGACTTCCTTGGAGCTAGAAGTAACACATCAACATAATGATTACACACCACGTATTCCAGGAATGTCATATTTATAAGCCGACTGCAATGATACTGACACAATGTACATCTGCCATTTACCTTCAGCATGCCAACTACATTCCAAATCCCATCATTGACTACATTCACCCCTCTGCAATTTAGTGGAATGCCACAGGACTTTAGTGGAGTGCCACAGGACTGCTGTTCATCTTGGAGTCTGGCAATGCCTAGATTCAATCAGTAATAACTATAGGAATGTCTGGTTAAAAAAAACCTCACAGATTTCTACCTTCTATTGTGATGCGAGGACACATGAAATCAACGCCCGTCAACTCGCAGAAATAAAATGTGTAAACACCGGAGTAATAAAACAAAACCAGTTCGAAATCTTCCACTAGAAACACTTGTTCAAATGACTACTTCCTCACATTGGAAAGGTTTTCTCACTTCCTGCTGAGTCTACAGGACAGGAAGTGAAGGGACAGCATACATGGGAAAAAAAAAATACAAATATGATATACCAATACCGGTTTTTCGGTATCAAGTACTGATATTGTGCTTTCTGCACCCGTCAATACCGGTGCTTCCGCTGGCATGGAGCCAACTTCCCGGGCAATTAGGAAGCCGGTAATAACATGCTGCTCGGCTTCCTGAGTGCCCGGGAAACCAGTTCGATGTTGTTTGGCTGCGAAACCGGCTTCACAGCCAATCAGCATCGAGCTGGCTTCCCAGCCAATCAGGAAGGCGGCTTCATGTTCCCCTACAGTATTGGAAAATTTTAGTGGTGAGGTCCCACGCGTGCGCTCTAGTGCTCTGCCACGCCGTCATATTTCTAACATCAAAATACAAAAGAGATATCCTGCCCATGTCTGAGGACACAAGTATGGCGGTGGGAATCTACCAAGCAGCCTTCTCTCACCACCCCCTGCACCTGTCACTGCTCACCATACCTGCACTCCCCCCTTCCACCAAAGCACCGGTACCCTGCGTCTAACCACGGCACAACCACAGCCTGGCTGTCCCTGCCCACCCCCACCCCTTTCATTCATTGGATTTCAGTGCTTTCAATCATGGAGGTTCAGCATCACATGTGAGCATTACCACAGCTTCCTATTTTCAGGCAGCTATGCAGAGCACCCTGCCGGCCTCACACCAGTCAGGATCATCGATGCCCCGTGCGCAGGCCCGTTCATCCATGGCCCGGCTAAACCTCATCCATGGCCCGGCTAAACCTCATCCATGGCCCGGCTAAACCTCATCCATGGCCCGGCTAAACCTCATCCATGGCCCGGCTAAACCTCATCCATTGCCCCGTGCATGGCCCGGCTAAGCCTTAACTCTATTATATGGTTAGCATTTTCTGAGTCACAGACCAGCCCTCATAGTACACATAGCCTATACACCCCACCAATAAAGCACCCCAAACTCCATCCTGCACTTTTATAAGGCTATGTATACTAATAGAAGTTGCCCTTTAAAGTTGACATCCATTGAACTCTGGGCTGTTTGGATGAAGGCCTTTAGTACGTTGGAGTCTCCGAGATAATGTAAGGGGAATTTTATCAAAATTGGAGCAGACAAATTCTGGAGCTGTTGCCCAGGGCAACCAATCAGCTTCTCTCTTCCATTTGTTCAGTTATTAAGGGTAATTAAGATTTAAAAATAAAAGAGAAGCGGATTGGTTGCTATGGGCAACAGCTCCAGATTTTGTCTGCTCCAGCTTTGATAACTTCCCCCTGTGTGCGTTTGATCTGTATATACTTCTGCTGTGTTATTAGGATGCATCTCCTTCTGAACTACTCCACCCCCATCCATTCTTCAGATTTTGGGAACGGGGGGGGCGGCAGGTTCTAATGGTTGTTTTGATCTGGTTTATAGAACGGTCTCCGGTGCACCTTTTTCTGGTTTTAAAATTGAATAAACAGAATTAAAAAATAAATAAAGCAGCTCACATACACTGCCGCCACCCCCCAATATGGCAGCCCATTCACCAATTCACCACATACACAGCCGGGAACCCTCTAATATGGCAGCCCATTCACCACACACACGGCTGGCACCCCCCAATATGGCAGCCCATTCACCACATAAAAAGCCGGCACCCCCCAATATGGCAGCCCATTCACCACATAAAAAGCCGGCACCCCCCAATATGGCAGCCTACTTACCACATACACAGCCGGCACCCCCCAATATGGCAGCCTACTTACCACATACACTGCAGCACCCCCCAATATGGCAGCCCCCTCCCCACATACACTGCAGCACCCCCCAATATGGCAGCCCACTCACCACATACACTGCAGCACCCCCCAATATGGCAGCCCACTCACCACATACACAACAGACATGCCCCCAATATTGGCAGACCACATACACAGCCGGCACCCATCAATATTGCAGCCCACTCACCACATACACACCCGACACTCCCCAATATGGCAGCTCGCATACACAGCTGACAGACCCCCATTACGGCAGCCCACTCACCACATACACAATATGTCAGTCCCCTACACACATACAGCCAACACCCTAATATGGCAGCTAAAATACCACACACATACTC
>NW_017306347.1:2356310-2360590 GCF_000935625.1 Nanorana parkeri | reverse complement strand
CCCGCACCCCCTACCCAGACGGCGCCCCCACTCACCACCTACACAGACGGCGCCCCCACTCACCACCTACACAGACGGCACCCCCACTCACCACCTACACAGACGGCACCCCCAATACAGCAGCTCACTCTCACCATACATGGCCAGCACTCCCCAATAGCCCACTCACCTCATTCACTGCCATACAGCCTACACCCATCACAGCCCAGTACATCTTACTGGTGCAGCCAGATGTCAGGCAAACTCTAGTGTGACAAGCATGGTCCCAACAGAGCAATCACTCAGCATGCACCCCCACTCCCATTACACCCCCAAAATGTACCCCACTTACCAGGCTGCCCTCGCTCTTGCGGCTCCTCCCCATGGTCAGCGCTGCTCCCCCACACTCCTCAGACATAGGGGATGAAAACTGCGAGATAAGAGCAGAGACAGTGAGCCAGGCCAGCACCATGAACCCCAAACTTATCCACCTACTTCACCCCCCACCTACCGATCCCCGTCCTCCCAGCTACCTTTATATAACGGCCCAGCGCTCAACCTGCAGCCTCCCACCTGCTCGTGCTCGCAGCCAGAAGCGACTCACGTGACACTCCCTACCTGCATCCCCGCCCCGCATCCAGCCTAGTACAGCTGCCTGGCCGCCGCACAGGTGTAGGTCCGTTCCTAATTACCCCCGGGGCCTCCCCACGTGTCACCGTGCACCGATCTACAAGAAAGATCCGGCCCGACCTGATTACTGCACCGAGGGAATAAAACAAATCGCGATCCCTACCGCTAAAATCATATTAAACCGAGAAGTCACCAGCAGCCTGATGACCCGACAATTGAATACATCGCTACGATCTGTACAATTCCGGATTGCAATTATACATTCGACTTATTCCGATTCCTAATGATGGCCGCGGGTCATTTCTGGTTTCATGTGATTGTATGCATTTCTACAACGCCAGCCATACACACTAATTGTCATCGCACCGATTGCAAACTGATTGAGCAACAGTTTGTTTTTGGATTCGCCGTCAGCGGAAAATCCAATCAGATCACCCCGAATTAAAATAATCTACTTTTTTGTTGTGTCATAGAATGATTGTTTTTGCCTAAAAGATCATTAAATAATATTGGATCGATAAATGATCGTTTATGACGTGTATGGCTAGCGAAAGGATTCAAGTTTAAACCGTTTTTTTTTTGTTTTTTTTAAGGGACAGCGATCTGGTTTATTGAAGTGTCTTATTAATAAGCAGATCGGACTACAAGGCTCAATTCACAAAGCTTTACCACAAGGAGAAGTATCTTAGCCACGTGACTTTCATTATGAAATCTTATTGGTCTCCCCAGAAATTGTTACTTTTCTTTAAAATAAGTATTCTCTATGCACCTTTGTGAGCTACCCCCCACAGTGTCATTCTGATTGGTCCCCTGGGAAGCTTAACCATGTAATCAGAACGGTGTTCTATCGAAAGCTACAACTCGTCGAAATCTCCAAGTACCTCACTGCCGGGTACTTGCAAGTTGGAGATTTCGACCAGACGGCGTTAACAGCAAAAGACTGACGTAGCTGTGTACAGCTGCATTTTAACAATATTCAGCAGCTGGCAAACTCGACGAGTATTCTGAAAACGCTATGCCGCGCATGTGCACCGCGACTGTATAGAGCTCCAGTCTTTCTGAGCACCGGAGGTGAGGTAGTTGGAGATCCCGATGAGTTGGAGCTTTCGATAGAACGCCGGCTTTAATGCCCATTAAGCCTGCATTCACACCTGTGCGTTCTGTGAACATGTACCAAAGCACGCATTTGCGTCGGCATTTGGCGCACGTTCACAGAAACGCGTAGAAAAAAAACGATTGCATTGCCATTCATTTCTAATGGCGCCCAAAACCTGGCTATGAAAACGTGCAAAAACAAAGTAGAATGCATGTCGTAAAATCTGCTACATGAGTTTTGCCGCACGTGCAGTCCCTTTAGAACTCAAAGACGGCACACATTTACAGCACGCGTAGGTGTCAATGCGGGCTTACATCTTTGCATTGCTTTAAACCATACGCGTTAAAATGCGTTCTGTCCCACGTGGTAAGGCAGCCCATTAATTTGCTTAAAACACCCAAAAAAAGGTGCATGTAGCAGTTTTGTCAGCGGACCTCAATACACCTTGTACTGCGCTACAACACACGTCGCAAGCTGTGTCGGGGTGCCGTTCACAATGAATGAAGCCCCAGCCAGATGCGTAACTAGAACCTTCAGGGCCCCGGTGCAAGAAGCCATGAAGGCCCCCCACCACCATTTCCCCCAGCCGCCATGGCACCTCATGGTTTACAGGAAGGCTGCCGAGGTCCCAAGCAAGCGCGGGACCTCGGGCAGCCGCTTGTGTAAAATTTTGGTGCCGGTGTTCGACCCTGGTAGTTCCGCCAGTGGCAATTATAATGAATTCATTCACAACCTGGATCAGCCTCTCAACCAGGGGGGACTTCTGGCTTCCTCAGGGGTGCCTCCATATTTTTGCACAGAGTCATGCCTCTGATCAGTGGTGTCACAAGGGTAGTGCAGCTCGCACTGGGTGACACCAAAATGACTAACAATCATGGCCCGAGAGGAGGGGACCCGCTGGCATATCTTATCCACTCTATGCCGGCATCCATCACTGAGATGGCCACGGGCAGTTAAATGCGCATGACATCATTACGCATATAAGTAATGAAGTCCCAGTGGGTGACACCTGGAGGCCACACTGGGTGACACGCAGCCTAGGGGACGGCTCTGACTTATGTTAAAGGAGGGGGGTTACTGATGTGAAAAGAGAGGACTCTTCTGTGAAAGGTGGCACTCTGTGTTCTTGCATGGGGTCTGCCCTTAAAATTCATACTAGACCCCTATCTGGAATAAGGTCCTGGTACGGATTTTGAAGGGACCCCCAATAATTTTTTACATTTTAGACTGGGGTGCCTCAAGATTTTGTTAACTTTTAAAGGGTGCCATGCTTGAGCGTCCCGAGGCCAGGTGTCACCGGGCATGCGCGGTCATCTTAATGACGCCTGCCGGCGGCCATCTTTGTGGTGGACGCTGGCAGAGAGAGGAGGGGACGTTCACCCGGAGGGATGAGGTATGCCGCCGGGTCCCCTCCTCTCTCCTGACACTGTCGAGCTCTCGGTCCATAACCGAGTGCCCGACTTTTCATAGGGGGTCACCCCTCCAATGGTGGCACCCGGGTGCGGCCGCACCTCCCCGCACCCCCCTTGTGACGCCACTGGTGCCATGGCTGAAAAAAAAAGGTTGAGAAACGCTGATCTAGAGCCATGAATACCCAAGGTGGGCGGAGCCATCATTTGTAAAGGTGACTAAAGTTTTGATGGAATCTAAAATTCAGATCTATAAAGAAAAACGTTGTGGTCAGTGGAAGCGATTGTACACCGTGCGATGAAGGATCATAATTTTTGTGCCTTCTGATCCAGCAAGTTCCCCCTCTCACCCCATAACTACACCAAAGAATGGTAAATTAATATTAGACATTCCGATCGCACGTCTCAGCAATAAGGCCCCATTCACACCAGGGCGCAAGCGTTTCAGCGTGATTTTTGAAAGGGCGTTTTGGGGCATTTTTAATCGCGTTTCAGCACTAAAACGCAATTTAAAACGGCCAAAAGTGCGCTGATCAGCATGTTTCCATCAAAATCTATATGGAAAATGCCCTAATGAGCACGAAAAAAGTATCTCAGGGAACATTCTGGGCGGCAGGCTGTTCGGGTCGCGCTGAGCCGCGGGATTGCATGGATGGTCCCCATAGGAATGTATGGGATTGTTCATGTCGGTGGTTCAGCGCGGACAAATCCGCACGACAGAACCGTCCTGGTGTGAACTGAAGCAGATGTTCCAGCGACTCCACTGATCGCCACTCCATTCACAATGATAACGTCACTCATTAATGACCGCCTACCGCAGGGGTGGGGCAACTCCGGCCATCCAGCTGTTGTGGAACTACAAGTCCCATGAGGGCATTGCAGGACTGGCAGTTACAGGCATGAATCCCAGAGGCAAAAGCATGCTGGGATTAGTAGTTAAAGCAAAGCTGGAGGGCCGGAGTTGCCCACCCCGGTCTACTGAGAATGATTTTCTGTCCCGTTGGAAAATCACTCCGTTGGATATTTGCCAGGTCATCAGTAGTTGATTTTTCTTGCTTATGAAACAAACTCTTTGTAATAAAATTTAGCTGAATCTTTTCCCATAAGGAGGAAAATTAAGTTGCCTAAAGCCAATTGTTAAAATTGGCAGTAATTTACTAAGACCC
>NW_017306347.1:2342166-2356188 GCF_000935625.1 Nanorana parkeri | reverse complement strand
TGTGCGCACATTTTAAATATGCACCAAAGAGCTTTTAAATGAGCAGACAGCGCAACCGCACTGCATAGCAACATATGTGCTGTATGTTGAGGTGAAGCAGCTGCCCCTTTAACACAAGGTAACGCAGAGGCCTGAAGTTGCAATGGACGGTCACAAAGCGAAGTGAATGATAGTAAATGACGTGAAGCTGTGTTCACTTTCTATACCCAATTAGGTGCAAGAGAAATTATTATGTACCAATGAATGAGATCCCATTATCAGACACAGATATTTAGTTACAATTAAAGAGGTTGTAGTTTCCTCTGAGGTTATGGTTTAGTACAGGGGTGGGCAAACTCCAGACCTCCAGCTGTGGTGAAACTACAGATCCCATGATGCATCTGTCTCTGGGAGCCATGTCTGTGGCTGTGAAAATCTTGCAATGCCTCATGGGATTTGTAGTTCCATAAAAGCTGGAGGGTTGGAATTTGCCCGCCCCTGGTTTAGTATGACTGTTAGCAAAGCTCAGGGGACAACCTTTGCTGGGACCCATCTATGAGTTCTTATAGGCTGCTCTCTCCTGAGTTGGAGATCCAAAAACAGTCTATATTTTCACAAATTCAGATAAATACACAACAAATGTAATTTATACTGAAATCCTTTAGGATATTTTAAAATGTTTACAATGTTCACAAATGTGCACACTTTTGCAAAAATGATAATTTTATATTTAGAATTACTTTTATTAAACTAAATTAAAAAGGGAAAATGGAGTACAGATATAACTGCATTTAAAAATATAACAAATATAATATACAGGTAAGTACCACGTACATTGCACATCAGCTACACACACAGGACAGAATTCCTCAGAGACTTTTAGTTGTTTTTTTATTCATGTAAATGAATATCATGCGTATTTTTTGCACAGCGATTCCTGCAAGAGACCGATATTGCCAGAAATATTGCTCTGTGCAGCTGGAATTTTTGGGCCAGGTCCTTTTGTACAAATTAGTGCGTGCAGCGTAGTGCAATGCATACGGTGTGTGTTGCAGTAAATGGGCTGCCTTAACACAGCACACATTAAAACAGGGTAAATTGGAGGCCTAAAAAAATAGTGGATGTTCACTTAGCAAAGTGAATAACAGTAAATAAGGGGAGGTTGTGTTCACTTTGAATACCCAATTGGGTGCAAGAAAAAAAAAATACTCATTACTTTAGACTCAGGGCCCTCCTAACCATTTTGTGTAACAGCAGACTTTGTGTGGTCAGATGGAAAAAGTGCAACAGATTGGCCCAGGTGGAGATTACTCCATCCACACAGTTAAGTGTAGATGGAGGAATCTGTGGCACCTTTTCCATCTGAGACTGACCATAGAAAATCTGCAGATAATTGTAAGGTGTATGGCCAGCTTAAGGCTGGGTTCACACCTGGGCGTACGGAATATGCGTGTTTGCCGCGCATTTTGTGCCGCACGTTTTTACAGCGATTTGCGGTAAAAGAAACGCGCAACAAACACGCATTTACAAGGGCTATCCGGCTGTATCCTAATGGATACGCGCAGAAAATACACCCCAAAGAAGCTCCTGTACTTCTTTGGGCGTAGGGCGTTTTTCAGCGTGTTCCTACGCGCTGAAATACGCCCAGATGGGAACCGTGCCCATAGGCAATTATTGGTTTTCACATGTTGAGCGTTTTACAGCGCGTCGATCAGCGATGTAAAACGCCCAGGTGTGAACCAGGTCTAAGGGAGATCCTCAGAGACGTGCTCTTTTGAGTTGGTCGTTTATTCATTTTAGAAATATGTCTATTTTTGGAAAAGTGATTCCTGCAAGAGGCCGACATTGCCAGAAACATTGATCTGTGCAACCTGGATTTTTGTCCACTACCTATTGTACGAATGAGCGCGCGTCTATTTTTTTAAAGTAACATAATTGCACGTCATATGTACATGTGAAGTCGAGACACGCATGACGTTTTGTGTACCTGCATTGATTATTGGGCAATGAATGTCTCATATCTAATTTTGCAAACATGATTTCCCCAGTAGCAGAAATTGCATTGCATTCCATTTTTATAGAAAAGGCCAGACGTCCGGCAAGCAATGGGGTAGATGTACTAAAGGAATAGAGACTGTTCACGGAGCTTAGTAGATAAGACAAAGCTGTGTTCAGTCCAACCAACCAATCATGTCCCAGCAAGAGTCTTGTTTTTTGACATTTTCTTTGGACTGGGTTGGGTATTCAAGGTCAATACTAGCCTTTGTTTTGCAAAGAGAGCGTAAACTTTTTGAAGGGAACATTTGCTGTGTTAAATAAACAGCTTCTACTTCAGGACTAGGCCACCTCGGCACCCCAGCTGGGATGATATTACAAATCCCATCATGCCTCTGGGAGTCAGGCCTGGGGCTTCCAGAGTCTTGCAATGCCTCATGGGGCTTGTAGTTCCACAGCAGCTGGAGTGTCGAGGTCGCCTACCCCTGCTCTACTCATTTAATAAATCAAGCACTCTTATATCTATGGGCAGTAAAAAGGTACAGAGACACAAGGGTGTAAAATACAGACACACAGGTATAGAGACATAAAATAGAGACACACAAGTACAGAGGCACAAAGGTATAAAATACAGACACACAGGTACCGACACACATGTACAGACACACAGGTGTAAAATACAGACACACAGGTACAGAGACACAAGAGTGTAAAATACAGACACACAGGTACAGACACACAGGTACAAACTACAGACACACAGGTACAGACACAAAAGGTGTAAAATACAGACACACAGGTACAGACACAATGGTATAAAATACACACAGGTACAGACACACAAGGGTGTAAAATACAGACACACAGATACAGACACAAAGGTATAAACTACAGACACACAGGTACAGACACACAAGGGTGTAAAATACACACAGGTACAGACACAAAAGGTGTAAAATACAGACACACAGGTACAGACACAATGGTATAAAATACACACAGGTACAGACACACAAGGGTGTAAAATACAGACACACAGATACAGACACAAAGGTATAAAATACAGACACACAGGGGTATAAAATACAGACACACAGATACAGACACACAAGGGTGTAAAATACAGACACACAGGTACAGACACACAGGTACAGACACACAAGGGTGTAAAATACAGACACACAGGTAAAGACACACGGGTACAGACAAACAAGGGTGTCAAATACAGACACACAGGTACAGAGACACAAGGGTGTAAAATACAGCCAAACAAATACAGATGCACACTGTTACCGCATACAACCCAACCAGTACAGACACACACTGGAAAACAGAATAAATCCAAACAGATACAGAGAGACACAGTTACAGTATACAATCAAACAGGTATGGACACACACACACTGGTACAAAATAAATCCAGACCAGCACTGCATGTTTGTACAAAATAAAATAGACTCTCAGTTATCCCAAATCTACCAATCCCGTGCCGGATAACAAGGAGTTTACTGTACATCCAAACTAATACAGACACACAGTGTTACAATATATACAACCAAACAAATACAGACACACAAGGGTACACCATATAGTGGAACATATACAGACACAAAATGGCTGATTTACTAAAGAAGTTGGGAATGTTTACCAAATAAAAAGAGTGAAGATTCCATCCAATTATCCAATCATGTAAAATTACATTCTTATTTCATTTGCACACTGTTGGATAATTGTAGTTATTCTTCACTCTTTCGGTGAACATTTTCAACTTACTTAGTAAATCAGCCTCACTGGGTATAAAATATATCCAGACTGGCACACAGGGGTATAAAATATATACAAACTGGCACACAGGGATATAAAATACATTCAAAACTAGTACACAGGGGTATAAAATACATCCAAACTGGCACACTGGGGTATAAAATATATCCAAACTGGTACAGACAGACAAGGATATAAACTACATTCTGCACATCAATAATTCACATACAGAAACGTGCAACTTGTACTGAATGCGGATCTTTTATACACACACTGCACACTATTTTGTGTTTAATACACTCACTATAAACGCATGTTTACTAGTATGGAAAACTATATAAAACAACATTCATGAGCAGAAATGTGAACTGACACACAAATCTAGAGAAGATACTAAATAGAATTATTATCTGACACACAGAGGTGTATAATACAAACACTTGTATAAAGGGCGCACATTGATGATACACCATTGATGATGATGCAGTCATTGATTGACTGTCACCATGAAGGTACAGAAAACAGTGCAATCATTGATACATAACGATGTATAATAAACATCCACTGTACAGTAATATTAGGCACACATGGGTTGTATAAGGTGCATTATAATGTTAAAGGACTCACGCACTTCTATAATACACAAACACACTGATCACACACAGACACACACATTCGATCATATGCTGCAGACAAATGTTTATTGACCTCATATATAAGGTTGTATAAGGTGCATTATAATGTTAAAGGACTCACACAAGTATATAATACACAAACACACTGATCACACACAGACACACACATACGATCATATGCTGCAGACAAATGTTTACTGACCTCATATCTATTGCACACTCATATTAATTGATGTGCAAAAATTCTATATAACTAATGCAATCATCATATTATTCGCACTGCATGCAAATAATGACACAGTTGTAATCACACCACAGATACACAATGCTAAAACAATACACAAACATACAAAGCATAATATTCTGTGCATACACCAAGACAAGGGTACACCGCGTTTTCAATGTAATTGTTCATACACCTACACTGTAATTGCGTGATTCCTGTATAATATTTAGCCTGCAGTATTGTATATTCATTGATGTATATGTGTGTTACATTTGTATATAATGTGAGATACATTTCCTAAAGGAATGGGGGGCTGTTCATCTAGCAAAGTGTAATAATTTACTTTGCAAAGTAGTAATAAGTTAGTACATAAGGTAAACATGTTCACTTTACACAACCAATCGGGTGCAAGGGAAGTTAGAAAGAAAAATAAAGGATTTCTGGTAGCACATGATTGGCTATTCAGAGTGAACACAGCTTCTCCTTATTTACCAACAAGGTCAGGATTAATCGGTGAACAGCTTCTATTTCTTTTAGTAAATCAGCCTCATTATATACAACAATATGGTTCTTCTAGAACACAAATCTTTAGTAAACAGTGCTGCCGGCATTAAATATGTACCACACAATTATACTGCACACATAACCCTAAACATTACCATAGGAAGCGATGTACAGATGTCTGCACGTTTATCCAAATATACAAAAAAAGTAACTTCTGAAAGTGCTACATAAAGGACGCAAAGATCACAAACCAATAATATATATTGATAATTAACAACACACAGTACTTATCTAATGACGCACCACAACAACAATACTACACAAAACACCACAAGGCTCATTTCACAAAGCTAATACACCAGGGTAATTATATTTATTAAAAAGAAAAAGTGACATTTTCCGCTGCGCGCAGTGAGATTTGAAGATTACAGATACATAGCCAAATAACGATCCTTATCCTTGTGCTAAAGGTTTGTAAATATCTTCACTAGATGAACACTCCGATTACAGTGTAGTAGTAATTAAAGTAGATCATGTTAATTATTATTATTATTATATGTCACAAAATACTGCTAATGAAAGCTTTATTATATTATTTTATTATTAAATAAATTGATTTACTTTGTAATATTTATATATTGCATTGCTGCCTTCAAAATACAGTACTATATTTAACATGTACCACACAATAATTATACTACATGGGTTGTATCACACACACATTACCAAAGTCAATAAAGATCCTTCCACAAATGTCTGCACGTCTTTTCTAAATATCGTTCATCACCGAAGTCATCACCATTTGTTTCTAAATATTGAACGATCTGCTATGTCGGGGAATTTTTTTTTCTTTACATGAAATTATATATATATATCTTACTTTAAAACGTTTTTGTTTTGTTTATTTACATCTACACCTGTACATGTTTTGGGTATACTGACCTCCTATTAGATTTTATGAGTTTAAATGAAGTTTGACATGTGAAGTCACAGGAGTGGGAGCACGATGAGGAGTGGAAGCTTTTTTTCCTAGGGGGGATTTCTATTGCTGAGAGTTCGGCAATAGGACTGAATCGGTCCAGCGGAGGCCAGGCAGGTGCTGCCAGTCTGATGTAGATGGCAGTGCCCAGCGCAGGGAAAGGGGTTTGATGTCCCTCTAGATTTGGGGTCCCGGGTGCCATCAAATCGCTCCACGCTGATTAGGACATTAGGCAAAAAGAAAACAAAACTCCATCTGGATCCAGCTCAACTGCAAAGAATATTTGCAAAGCTTCAACTGCTGAAATCTGCATTTGGTTTCCTTCTTTCATACACACTAATGGCAGACAGTGTCATTCCTTCCTGCACAGTGCCTGGGACAAGTCCCTGTGTTATAAGATAAATGGTTATAATGTAACAATAAAAGATCAGCGCAATTTATAATTCTTTATATTGCACTTCCTTCCTACCCAGTCCCTGAAAACTGTCCCCGTGTTATAGGATGAAGATTATAATGTAACAATAAAAGATCAGTGCAATTTATAATTCTTTCTACTGCAATTACTGTATTGCAATTGCAATTCCTTCTTACCCAGTCCCTGAAAATTGTCCCCGCGTTATAGGATGGATGTTATAATGTTATAGGATGGAGATTACAATGTAGCAATGAAAGCGCAGCGCAGGATTTGCAAGAAGCCAATGAGAACATTTCTGCATTAGTATCACTGGAACTTCTGCCATTTATCATATTTTTTTTACATTATCTATTTCTGCACCCCCCCCCCCTCCCCCATAGAAATATCAACTTGGCCCCTCCAGGACGAACCCCCATTGTCTGAGCAGCCTTACCTTGTCAGAATGCACCGCAGGGATATCCTTGTCTTCCAGTTTACATAGAAACATCTGATCGCCTTTCCAATACATGGCACAGCCAGACCTGGTTACATCCCAACTCCACAGGGGCCACAGAGAGCAGATAAGAAAGGCAAGCAATTCCAGGGGCCCCTTAGGCTGCCCCACACCAAGCTCCTCACTCACCCTGACTGGCAGCTGCAAGCTCCACTGCTGTCTGCTCTGCTGCAATCAAAGTTTTGTTTTGCAGGGGGAGGAACCAAGGAGCAAAAACAGAGCCGACAGCCTGGTCACGCCCCCCGGAGTCAGCCCCGCCTCCTGGCACTGGGGAAGTCAGGACAGGCAGGGTGGCACCACAGTGCAAGCTCAGGCTGCCTAGTGAGTCTCCAGCTGCAGTGCCAGGGAATTATCTTTAATATCCTGTGGCTGACTTTAATTCCCTCCATTCTAAGGGGATTGTGCACACTTGGAGCCTTTGGATGCATCCTGCTGCTTTCCCCAATGCAGGTAAAAGGCATATACTGTATGCACTCCAGCATTTTGTTAAGATAGTCACGCTGAAGCAGAAGTGTCGCGCAGAGGCATGCTGGGACAAATCTCACCCGCTGCATTCTGGTGCATTGACTGCGCTTTGCATCAAAAGACCAATTAAAAACAGGGCACGCGCTCTGCTATGTCCACCAGGGCTAAGCTACACCGGCGATTTGACATTTACTTAATTGCAAGGCGTTCATGTGTGTTAGGTCATGCATTAACATGCATTGCATTAAGGCAGCCCATTGAAATTAATGGGCTGCCAATGCACCCCAAGGTGCCCAAAAAAATTGGACATGACCCTTTTTTTGTAACATAAGGTACTGCAAAGCACTACCATTGCATGACCATGCACTACAACACAAGTGCATTGCCAAAGAATAAACAGCACTGCAATGCAGTAATGTATGTTACATGCATTAGCATGCATTGCAATAGTGCTTGTTATTGCAACGCAGAAATATTAGTAGGCCCTTAGTCTCTTGCTGCTGAGAGATTTTAACACTTGCTGGCAGTCATCTCACTAGGCTAGGGCTACACTTGCTGGCAGTCATCTCACTAGTCTAGGGCTACACTTGCTGGCAGTCATCTCACTAGTCTAGGGCTACACTTGCTGGCAGTCATCTCACTAAGCTAGGGCTACACAGGAGATTTTAGTAGCTTAACAGATAAAGCATAACTCCAGCCCCAAAATGTGCCAAATAAAGATAAAATAACAAAACCAGCGTTGTTACAATATTCACCATCAATTCAGATATTTCCCCTGCAGTACATTTCTCCACCACTAGATGCCCTCAGTCTGACGGCCAGCATCATTCAACCCATTACGTTTAAACCCAGGTTGTACTGGACCCGCCCCCAGGCTGTGACTGGACCATGAAAGGAGGATCAGCACAGTGATGCGTTGATCTCTCTGTCACTCTGCTTTCACCTCCCATCAGCATGCTTCTTTTCAGCACATAAACTGTTTGGCTCCTTGTACTGCTTATTCCTTGCGCACTCCATCCCTGCTGTATAGGGAAAGTGAGAGGAGAAAATCAGGTGCATACACTGCTTGTATTTAAAACAAACTAAAACATTTCTGGATTAATTTGTATCTTTTATATCAGCCTCGAGTTTAGGAGTAGCAATTCATCGCTGGTGGGACGCATGGCTGCCTATGGAGTAAGCTATACAAGTAGGATGCAGCATTGATCAATCTGCCTCAATTGCACAATGCTCCCATCATACAGAAGTGATTGCTACAAAATTCTACTACATGACTTCAAAGGTAGTGAGTTGTCCTGTTTCCCCAATCAGTTGCTCCTCCTAGTAATTGTAGACGCATGACTGAGCTGCTAAAACTCTCCATAGTAGCTCTAAGCCCTCGTTCACACCTGAACGTTTTGTAGCGCGTTCTACGCTCGACGAACACTCTACAAAACGCTCAAAAATATAAATCTCATTGTATTCAATGGGTCTGATGCACACCTTGGCGTATTTCAGCCCGTCCCTAACGTGCTACAAAACGGCCCACTCCTGAAAAGGTACATGTACTACTTTGGGCCGTTTTTGTTGCGCGTTTCCATTGGGATACAGCCAAGTAGCCCTCGGAAACGCGCGTTTGTCGCGCAATTTTTTTTACCGCGAATCACAGACGCGCATATGCAATACGCCTAGGTGTGAACCAGGCCTCAGGCTGGGTTCACACCTAAGCGTATCCAATATGCACGTTTGTTGCGCATTTTTACCACGATTTGCTGTAAAAAACGTGCGTTTCCAAGGGCTACCTGTCTGTATCCCAATGGATACGCGCGGCAAATACGCCCCAAAGAAGCTCCTGTACTTCTTTGGGCGTAGGGCGTTTTGTAGCGCGTTCATACGGCCTGTAATACGCCCAGGTGTGAACCATACCCATAGGAAATAATGGAATTTCGGTGTTTGAGCGTTTTGTAGAGCGTAGGAACGCGCTACAAAACGTAAAGGTGTGAACCGGGCCTAAACTAATAGAGATTGCCAAAAGTGATGAAAGTAATATTAAGCTCTCAAACTTTTTTTCAATATTGAATCCAAATCAAATAGACATGACCCAGCAAAAGGTTTCTTTAACTTTTTGCCCAAGCACTTAGGCCTGGTTCACACCTGTGCGTATTGCATAAGCGCGTCACACGCGCGTTTTCGTCCGTTTTTTATGAAGGCCTCAGATTCAAGCATGGCATCCTCCATCTTCTTCTTCAACAACAGCTCTGTGGGGGAGTGGTCTTCTGTGGACATGTGTGGAACGCGCGTTCTATGCGCGATTTCGTCCGTTCCCGTCGAAGTCTTTGGGCACTAACGCGCTACAAAACGGACCAATACGCATCAAAAACGCTTCGGGACCTTTTCAAGCGTGGCCCGTTTTGTAGTGCGTTCGGGACGGACGGAAATACGGACAGGTGGGAACTATACCATTCACTTCAATGATTTTTACATTTTGGTCCGTTTTGTAGTGCGTTCATCGAGCGTAGGACGCACTACAAAACTGTCAGGTGTGAACCAGCACTTACAGTCATCATGTTTCTGAACCGCTCCAGCTCTCTCAGCTCAGCTTCCCTGAACATCCTGTCCAGTAAGGACAGAGCAGTCTCCAGCAGCTGTTCATCTACTAGCTTGGAGAAGCTGAAAGCAGAAGAATGCCTGGCCCTTGCGGTGCCTGTGTATTTGCTGGGATGCACACAACTTACTAGCACACACAAGGGCGGCTGCATAGGACCCTGCAAGGGAAAAGAGCCCTGCGTTGGGCTGTTCTGCATTGACAAAAATAGTGCAGGTGCAGTTTTTCATGCACTCAAAATGAATAGGCTGTCTTTGCGTAACTTGTGTCATGAAAAAAATGACCCTGTCCTTTGACACTTAGGCGGGTTGAATACCTGCTCTACCTGGCTTGTATGTCAAGAAGTGACGTATGAGCCAGCGGGAGGAAACACAACATGCAGCAGGGAAGAGCAGGCAATCATACTCCGGAAGTGTGGAATTCCGGCAACGTTTCAACATATAGGCCAGGGTCACATTAATGTAGTGAAACAGTGTGAATGGGTCTTAAGAGGGAATTTCCTCTTACAAAGATTTCCTTTCACTTCCTATTGTGTGTCCAGGACAGGAAGTGAAGGGAAATCCCCACAAGGGGGCATGGATAGTCTTGCTTTGTCTAGAGATACTCTCTCTATAACAAGATAATAAAATCTCCAATGCAGCTTCAGCACATGTGAATTCAGGCAGCACAGTGCGGTCATCCAGCACGGGGGCTGCATTTCTCCACCACATAAACATGAGCAACTGAGCAATATGAGCAATGCTGGGACAAGGTCTCTTGGCACCCAAGGATAACCAGAGCAAAGTGTACCCCCTACATAAGCTGTGAACTCACTTATCAGGGCAGGTTGCAGGTCCTTCATTAGTGTGCCCCCCTCATGCTGAAGTGATCAAGATGGCAGCCTCTTCTGCCTACCCCTCTGCCTGCCCCAGGATAGGATTGTGCATGTTTAGACGTCCTGCACCCCCTACCACCATCTAATGCAACACATAAGCATGAGATGACAGACTGTCCAAGTTTATGAAGGGCCCTGAACAAGTCAACCAGAACATTTGATTACGTTGGAAACCCTTCTGCAGTCTATTACTCTTCCCAAAATTGTTCCCGCCCCCTTCCATTCACATGAATGCTCCACAGAGCCGAACCTTTTGGCTTATGACAGTGCTGCAAATTTTTTTTACAAGATTCTGGGAAATATCTGACCATTTGGACCCTCTTCAGACCCATGTGGTGCATTACTGCATGCACATTAATTTGAGGCTGGTGCCAATGCACCTTGGTGCACCCCAAACTGAACCTGACCCTTTTTGTGGCAATGCAGAGCACCACAGCACACAGTGGAGCATTACCATGTAGTATGACACAAAGGCATTCAGGTGCCATTTAATATGAATGGCACGGCAATGAACAAATTGGGTACATGCTGCATTACTGCACTCCAAAGGTTTGAGGCCAGCCTTAGGCCCCGCTCACACTTTCATGATGCGTGAGTGCGCATCACGTGCATTCTTGCCACCATTGCAAGGGCTGCCTCATGCACTATACACTTGACAAAGAAACACATGCAGCATTTCCAGATACAAGCTGTCCGCATTTTCTGACCACGCATTTGTTGGATGCACAGGCAAATATGCAAGTTTTACTGGCCGCATGTTTATAACGCATTGCATGAATACGTGCTAATGCACTTTTGGCGCACCTCCATGTAACGCAAAAGTGTAAACTGGGACTCACTGAGTGTCAGTTTGTTTCTATTGGAAAATTTAGGGGTAATTCAAATGAATGGGATGCCTCAATGCACCAAAAACGTGTATTACCACACTGCACCCATATGTGTGAATGGGCCCCAAGTGGAGATAGGTCTGCACCAAACGTTGCAAATGTCTCTAGCAGCTTGGTACCTATAGCATTAAAGGGAACCTGTGCTGAAAGAATTATTGGGCTGTCTATGCTAACCCACTTCTGATATTCAGAATGCCAATTACTGTTCAGCAATGGAGAGCAAGGCAAGTAACATTTGCAACTTGGTTGCTGTTGCTTGCTAGGATTTGTAGCTACTCAACACCTAGAGAACTGCTACTGGTTCCTAGCTAAAGAGAATTCAAGTAAGCCACAGGACCCCTACAAGCCTGGACTCTGCCAACTAAAGAGACCCTGTCACCCTACCTGTCTAGCCAGAGCTCAGCATCCATAGTCTTCCTATCCAGCTGCAGTCCATCTTCACTGTACCTTGGTTTCTTCCCCTGCAGACCCTCCACAGTGCTTTCCCTGGACTGCTATCACTCTGCCAATTGCACAGACTCGGATTATAAAAAAAAGACTTTCTCATTAAGACAAAAGGCAACATGTGAGTTCTCCATTCTGTGTATAGAGACGACTAGCTGAAAATCAAGCTGTATGCTGCTAATTAGCATTAAGCGCTCAGGCTGACATGGAGTAAAAGGCAAATAATTGGAACTGGTGTGCAGAGGGGTCTGATGGCTGCAGGGAGAAGATCTGCTCTTCCTCAGCAATCCACTGACACAGGAGAATTATCGTCCGGTATGGGTCTGCTCCGTACACTTCAGCGCCCAGGGAGCCCTGCCATGGCACAGCTGAGGACAGGGAGGGGTGAGAGCTCTTTAAGGAGGTGTGTGATATCTATAGATTATAGTGTCTGTGGTGGGACACTATTCACCAGAGGAGAATAATTCAACTATATGGAACAGGGACTGCTACAGCAACCAACGTCCGTGGTCCAAGAGAAGGGGTGCTGATTATGGTCAGTAGAACTGATTACTGAATGATCGCTAGGGATAACAGCTGATGCTGAACGGTCCCTAGGGGGCCAAACAATTGATACTGGATGGTTTCTAGGGGCAACAAGTGATGCTGCGTAATTGCTAGGTGCAACCACTAATGCTTAATGCTATGGAGGGGTAACAAGTGATACTGGATGGTTTCTAAGGGCAACAAGTGACGCTGAATAATGGCTATAGGGGCAACCACTAATGCTAAATGCTATGGAGGGGTAACAAGTGATACTGGATGGTTTCTAAGGGCAACAAGTGATGCTGAATAATGGCTAGGGGCAACCACTAATGCTAAATGTTATGGAGGGATAACAAGTGATACTGGATGGTTTCTAGGGGCAACAAGTGATGCTGAATAAGTGCTAGGGGCAACCACTAATGCTGAACGCTCTAGGGGCAACAACAGATGCTAAATGGTCTTAAGGGGTAATAACTGATTACTGAATGATAACTATAGGGGTATAAACTGATTGCTGAATAGTTTCTTAGGGGAACAACTGACAGCTGATTGTATATGGTCGTTAGTATAGTAACAACAATTGTGTTTATAAATGAACAGAAATTCTTTATTTAGAACGATTCCATACATAACTACACCGATTGTAATGAGTCCGTTTACCGTTAACAGGTTATAGTTAAATTACAGATAATATTCTAGTCACCTCATATGAGATTATATGATAACGGCATTGCAATGATAATGATTAACCCCATAATATTCATATATCCCAATGGTCATAATTTACCTAATACTAATATTATCTTATTTGTATAGTAAGATACACGGCTCCGTTAGTAGCAAGAGAGATATTTGTATATAGGGATTTCTTTACTATAAAATGCTCAGAATATTCCGTATGGTCTGGGCTGCAGCTATATGTTGCTGTGAAATTATGATGTGTACAGTATGTATATATCTTGCGTTTAAAAACTACATATCACAAACAAATAGTAGAAGTGGATAAAAATATCCGCACATCTTGCACACCTATATGAAAGGATGAAATAAAAAAAAATATACACTTATATCTGTAAAAACTAAATCAAGGCATCTGGGCTTGGCAACACAGCAAGTCCAATTGCCTTGATTTATTTTCTATAGATATACCATGACCTGGATGAATGAGAACACAGACATATGTTTCACACGCTATAGGCAATTATTTACAACCAGTCCAATACTATACTTTAGTATATGTGTGTGTGTATATA
>NW_017306347.1:2330624-2341666 GCF_000935625.1 Nanorana parkeri | reverse complement strand
TACATTATATTATATAAAATCTCTGTGTACATGTAACCAACAGTCCAGGATGTAGACCTAGAAGTATGACATTGTGAATTGTGTGGTCCTGCTCTCTGGGCTAATAGCCCCCTCTGTATCACTTCCTATTCTCTTCTTGGGTAAGAGTTTTAGACAAATGCTCATTTACTCAGCTGCACATTGAATAATCTCTTAATAAGCTCCACCAAAACAAGCCCAAACCATGCCCTGTGCCCCCATGCACACAGCTCCCCAATCTGTTTAAATAAATGTGAATGAGAAAATTGTTACCTGTGTAGATAAGCCGGTACCTCCGCAGCCCGCACATGGGGTGTAAACACATGTTAGCACTGGATGTGGGGTGCGCTGATCACTGAGACTTGGAGGGTCAGGGGGGAGATTAGCAGAATTTTCTATGATGTCAGTCTCGGGGCTTCACGAGGACAAAACCAGCCATTCTATGTATCCCATATACATCCTTTTTATAGGAATGTATCCCTCGATAGAAATGTGTACATGACCTCTCTGTACACGATCCCCCTATAGAGATATGTACATACATTATGCTTGTATATAGATGTGTACATGATAGACTGCACCTAGACAAATATGTGTGCATGAACCATCTATAGAAATGTGTGATGGTCTCACTATACAGATGTGTACATGATCCTCCTATAGAGATGTGTATATGATCTTTCTATAGTGTAATGATCCAGATGTGTACATAATCCCTTAATCTATAGAGATGTGTACATAATTCCTTTATAGAAAGTGTGCATCAGCTTATTTCTTTCCTTTCACTTTGTGCACTTCATAGAGAAAAGTAATCCCATTACATACTGTAAGTTAGTATGATGTATATATAAAATGACTGGCACTGAATATTTATAAGTGTTGTAAGCAAATTCTATTTGTGAAATTTGAGATTTTAATGTAAAATTACAATGAGTCGGTATATATTTGTAAAAATATTCTATCTGTCTATCTGTCTATCTGTCTGTTTATCCTTTTCTCACTCTTTTCATTTATTGTATCTTATTTGTATCAGTTGTATATATGATTATTTATCATCTTTTCTTTTCTCTGCTTTTCTTTCTCTTTTTATCTTATGCTGACTCTCAGTAAATAAGTGCATTATCTACTTAAAAAAAAGAACACATCCATGCACACTTCTAAAACCATTGCCTCATAATACAGTACATTATCATAATATATAGTGTCTTTGCACAGTATATCATCACAAAATGAATTCAGACAACGTTCCTTATATAAGCCATCCACAGAGCTGCAGACTTTAGTGAGTTAATGGGTAAGAAGGTTCTAATTATTATGCCCTGAGAAGAGTTTAATAGGAGGACTGCTGCTTGGCAATCATTCCAGTACTAGCTAGACGGTGACACCTCCAGACCTGTGATTTAATCTTCAGTACTTGTTGTCTATATAGATCAGAGAGTGCTGAAAAAATATAAAACTGCATTATCTCTGTGTGTGCCTAGCTGGTAACTCTTCCTATCAGTTCAGGATTTGGACTCTTGTGTCCCTGCAAATTTTCTGTACCTGGTTTTAAGAACTATACAAAAAGCACCAGAAGATTCTCATATTTTTAAATAATGTTAGTTGAAATAGCTGCTATCTAGAGATTGGGACTTTTAAAAACAAATATGACTTGGATGATGCACCAATTCACAGCAATTAGGCTTAAGCAAGTAAGCTCATACACTGCAAATGTATCTTTTAGGTTTAATATACATGATTTGGGTGACTAATCAGAAGTGAAGAATCAGCAGTTTAGCTGACTTGGACCCTTTTACAGAACGCAGCCTGCATGGAGCTTCTTACTTATGCTTGGCCACTGCAGAGTTATACTGTGCATTGTACATTCAGTATGACTTCATTCTCAATGTCTTTGTTATTATTGAATGTACAGTGCTGCATTGTTAGCACTAGCACTGTGTACACAAAAAAAACATAATACTGTAACAGGTTACAAAACCCAAGAACAAAAAAATAATATAGTGCCACTTATCAGTCCTTAGATAATTTGGCTGCATTATTTATATTTTTCTTGCTTTTTTTTTTTTGTTTACATTTATTTTTACTGGGTGGTGGTAACACACTGTCTCTCTTAGGGTCACAATGTTCAATCACTGAAAGACTTTGCCTTACCCATGAATTGCTAAATTAACAAATATAATTTTCTACATTTTTTATAGTTATTATTTTGAATTAAGTATTTGAAAATAATGTAAAAAAAACTGCAAAATATAAACTTCAGATTTATACTCCACTTTGAAGGCCCATTTACACCTAAGCATTTTAATGAGCATACAGACATGTATACAGGTAATAATTGTTTAAAATGAGACCAGTTTGCAACTTTGCAGCCTACATTGTCTTTAAAAAAATTATTTATTATTATGAATTTATATAGCTCCAACAGTTTACACAGTGCTTTACAATATAAGGAAGACATTAAAGTTACAATACAAATCAAGACAAGATGGTAAGGAGGGCCCTGCCTGTGAGAGCTTACAATCTAAAAAGCATCAGCACGCCTTATAGAGCCTATGGATGACAATGGCAGTGCATGTTTGTTGCTAATAATAAGGTAACAATGCATGAAAATACACATGGAAAGGTGTGAATCCACCTGAAATGCATCAAAAACAATTCTAGTGAGCTATATGTGACCATGTAATGGCTGATGAGAAATAAAATGTATAGGTGTGAATGGGCCCCAAGAGCCTGTTTACACTTGTCTGGTTTTGTATCGTAAAACACATTTATTGTACTGCATTCAAATTAATTTTCAGTAGGTTTACTTTTATATATATATTTATAAAGTATACATTTTAAACATTTCCCCTTATTTCCTCTGTGGCTGGTTCACATGTACTGTATGTGATGCAGTTCATCATGCCTTTTTAAAGTACAGGAACCTATTTAACCCTACACATTGGTGTTCCTATGCAGGGTACAACATGTTTGCATAGGTGTGCCTGGGCCCTAAGAGGAGCTATTTGAGGTACAACACCTCATACGCACAGTGTTACATCCCCCCCTCCCTATACCCACTTGGTTTTAAATATATTTAGGTGTTATTTGCCTAAATCTTTTGAAGTTGTGAATGTGCTATTAACCAATTGATTGTGTGTGTGTGTGTGTGTATGTATATATAGATCTGCCCTTACACAGATGGCTGCTACTGCCCACACTTTACTGTGCTAGTAAGATTTCCAAGATTGCAAAATCTAAATATATCAAAGGATTATACTGGACAAACTGCATCAATCTGAGATGATTCTCCAGGCGAAGCCATGCATTTACATATACAAAGGGTTATACACCATTAGGCACTGCTTAAATCCCTATAATATGCAGCACAAGAAGAGAGTGCTGTTTGTATATTTTTGCTTAGTGGCTCATTGACTTTGTAGCAGAAATATAGTTTTGGTAATTTGTTTACTGAGCTCAGCGTGACTTGCCTTGACCCTCTCCGGGAGAGAAGTATAATAGGCAGGAATATTTGGAATATGCAGCTCTGTGAACTCTGTCTAGTGTCCTCCAGACATTCGGTAAGAGGTGTCAAATGGTTTACTATTAACACAAAATTATTCTATCATATGTTACCTTGTATCCTTTCCCCCCCCCCCAAATAAATAATGTTTTTTTTTTTGCACTTGCTTTCTCTAAATCCTCTCTATCCTATCTTCACACTCCTTTACTTTAAATGTATCCATCTAGATATTTTATCTTTTGTAATTCATATCTGTCCTGGTGGTGAGTTTTGACTTCACTTCCTCTCCCATAGACGCAACCGAAAATGAGAGGAAATTTGTACAAAGGAAGGGTAATCCCTGTTTTGGGGCTTGTTCACACCATATACAGTGCGTACCAGCACGATTTGCTGCTGGAACGCACTGTATCATATCCCGGCCGGCTCCTTGCGTTCATGGGCGCGAGGGGGCGTGGCAGTGCATTGAAGTCAATGGCACCACAGACAGTCTCCCCGGCCCGCAGTGTGATCGCCCGCATCAGAACACATGGTACATCAATGCCTGCCTTCCGGTCCAGTGCGATCAGAAAAAATATGGCTGCGGTGTCATCGACGTAAATGCATGCCCCGCCCCAGAACGCATGGAGGCAGACAGGATGCAATACAGAGCTTTCCAGCAGCTAACCACACTGGAACGCACTGTATATGGTGTGAACACGCCCTTAAGACAGTTGTCACCAGAACAGTTGCCCCTATACCCTCACGTGTTCTTCTGGTGACAACTGTAACATTTTGGCTTTCCCATCACTTTCTGTCTCGATAACTAGAGATTAAATCTGTGTGACCGGTCTTTATTACAGGAGGGGGCAGAGAAAAGACCAGTCACCCTGTAGGAGAAGAGAGAGCAGCAGTGACCGGTCTTTATTACAGGAAGCGCCAAGTCTCACACTGGATGACTGCACAGATCTGGAAGAAATACACAAAGGTCACCAAGATTCAGCAAGGATACACATGGCTCTTGTATGAACACAATATTTGCTTATGCTGGAGTTCAACTTTAATTTACTATTCAGCCAACAGGATATTTGACTCACACAAAGCACAGCACAAAACACTACAGAAATTGTTGATATGTCTAGGTAATAACTTGTTTTTTTGGTTCAGGAGGTAGAATTACTAACAGGAACCCCCATTCTCATTGCAGTGTATGAGATGACTGTCTATGAGACTGTGCAGACGCTGCCCTATTATAGACACAGTAAATAAACTTGTCCAGATACAGGTGTATGGGAGGTTCTCCTGAGAGCCTCTCTGTGTTCAGTCATCAGCCGGGTGTATAGCTGCTTCAGGTGCTGCTGCTGTTTGGTGTTGTGTCTGGTGGGCGACTCTCCAGCCTCTCATTACCCACAACCTGTCCTGTTAATCGCTCCCGGCTGTCTAGTCGGAAACGTGCTGACCTCAGGGGTGAAGGTTTGACCTCGCCCCACTCCCAGGCAGGAGACAATTACCTGCAGACCTTGGATGTTGGAAGTGGCATTTGCCAGGAACCTGAATGGAGAGTCGTCATCATCCTCATCATCATTTTGGGTGCACATCCTTTTGGCCTTGTATATGGACTTCATCTTGTATAAGAGAGTATATATAGCAAGTATTTACAAAGCTTTCATGCAGCTTTGTTGAAGCCTTAAAATGACTCTTCAGCTCCATTATAATGATGTTAATCACACGTCTTAAAGTGCAAGCCCAAACGTTTATAGTTCTGGATGGAGTGGTGAGGTATTAGATGACCTCAGGAGCGTCCCTAGGCTAGGTGTCACCCAGAGCCGAGACCGGGTGAAACCCCGCAGTGATGTCATCACACATGCACAGTCATCTAGTTGATGGCTGCTGGCGGCCATTTTGGTGATCTACGCCGGCAGAGAGAGGAGGGGACCCAGCGGCATACCTCATCCCGTCGGGTGGAAGTCCCTTCCTCTCTCTGCCGGCGTCCATCACCAAAATGGTGTCTCCTGACACTGTCGGGCTCTCGGTCCATGAGGGGGTGACACCTCAATGACTGTCAGTCATTTTGGTGTCACCCGGGTGTGGGCCGCACCCTCCGCACCCCCCTTGTGATGCCACTGGATGACCTGTCAGACTTTTATTGCTGTCTGTGTCCCCGTTAGGGAGATTTGGGCAGGAATACCTTCATGGGTTAAAGCGGGCAACAATTCTCCTTCCTCAGGAAGTTCTCGTTGTCGTGTGGCCATACTTCTAAGTACTGCAAATCATTTTATGTATATGGCAGTGAAAGGAAAGCTGGTCATACACCATACAAAACTTGCACAGTTGGTGGCCATGACCTCACCCATGCCAACCAGCTTTGATGAGAAAATTGAAGGGCCAGTTGTAAACATTTTTGGGTGAACAGTAACCGCAGCCTATCAGCTGCTGTCACAGTTTGGGTATCCTTACAGTGGCAATAGCCCAGTGGCAGATATGTCCATCCACGCTAAGCTGAATGGAGGAATCTATTATATTTTTTTCATTCAACAAAAATAAATATGCCCATCTTTAGTTAGGGCCCATGTTTGCCTGCTTTAAACCTATGAAGATAATCCTTCTTGGAGTCGGTCTTCAAGTACATCCGTTGATTTTAATGTGTGTCGTGGACTTTTGTAGATGTATCAAAAAAAGACCAGTCCCTTGAGCATCTCTTCCCTCCTCAGAAGCAGTCTAGGAGTCCTCGAGTCATCGGCTCCAGTACAGTGTATTGGACGTGATAACTTCGAGGGACATGCCATCACTGCAGCAGAGGAAGAGACAGGCTGGAGGGAAAGGAGGGAGCTAATAACATTTCTGCCAGGAGTTCTCCTTTAACTTACATGTGTATGCCACCAGTATCCAACATGACTTTTTTTTTCTAATTCCATCAATATTCTATCGCATTCCACAGTGAAAATACTTTTTTTTTTTTTTGTGTGGCTTAGCCTGCATGATGCATAAGTTAGCATTCCACAAATAGAGCTGAGCGTAGAGCAGGGTCTCAAACACAATTTACTCGGGGGCCACTGGACACATTTTTTAGTCCTGTGGGGACCGCTTGCCAAATTTCATGCATCAAAATAAAATGTAATTATATACGGTACCAGTGTTAATGTCTGCGTATGTTACATGCAGCAACTGTCACCTGTTCAAGTTAATGATCAGGTGACAGCCGTTGCATGAAAACACCTGCACACAGCATGTAATGGTATGCAATATGATTACATGCAGTTAGGAATCGATCACTATACCTGGATGCATCAATTATGCATCCAGGGAGTGATTGCTTTCTAACTGCATGTAATCATATCACATAACATTACATGCTGTGTGCAGGTGTTTACATGCAACGGCTGTCACCTGATCATTAACTTGAACAGGTGACAGTTGCTGCATGTAAATGGAAGATTAGGGTTTCCTGCTGCAGTAAAATGCTAACTCCTGACATCTGGAATCCCTAATTGCACCTGAAATATAGGTGTTAATGGGGCCAAATATACACACACACACACTAATACACTTTCTGAGTATCGCTACTAACAGGAGCAGCTATGCGGTCTGCATCTGTGTAGCTGCTCCCGCGAGTCAGGTACCCGGTCCGTGACCGCGTGCCTGACTTGTCAGATGGCTGTGGGCCACATAGTACCGGTTCATGGGCCGGCACTTTGAGACCGTGGCAAAATTGATTAAGGCATCACCAAAATTTTATCACACTGTAAATTTTCATTTTTGCTTATATGCCTGAAAAAAATATTTTTTTGACTGGATGAGGTTTTTTTTCTTCCTTTTTTAATGGGTATTTGAATATTTTTTCTTTTTTTTCTGTACTATTACTTTTAAAATGTTTTTTTGGGGGCCTTTTTGTCTTTCTCTCCCCCTTTTTTTGTGTGTATAGGAGTATATTTAGGTGTTTTTTTTTAAAGTGTTCTTTATATTTGTGTTTTATTTGTTATTTTTCTAATGTGAATAATATTTTTATCTTTTCCTTTTCCTTTTTCTCCTCTCCCTCTACTTTTTTTTTTTTGTATGGGTGGGTGTATTTAGGGTGGCTTATTTGCTTATTTCATTTAGTTCTTTACATTTGTGTTATTTTCCTTGTTTATGTGTATTTTTGTACTGTTACTTTAATTTTTATTTTCTCTTTCTCTCTCTTTCCTTCTCTTTTTGCTCAAGGTAAAAAATTTAGGGATTGTTTATTGGCAAGATTGTTGAAAGGGAGCTTCTTGTAACCTTCAGGAGTCATTTAAAACCCAAAACATCCTTAAAAACACAAAAAAAGAAAAAACACATTGGCTCTGATTTATTTTGTCCAAATGGCAAAAAGTTGCAGAAATCTCCCTTTTTATTACCAACATTTTGGGGAAACCCAAATTTCGCTCACCCCTATCCCCAAACTGGAGGGGCCCATTACCTCCCCGAAGCCGGCAGCTGCCTTTCAATTTATTTAGAACATTTTTGGCTGGAAATGTTTATTTTGAATAACATTTTAGAGGCTTAAAAAATCTGGATTCCTCCTGACCAATTATATCTATAAGATTATCTTATGTGAAAAAACAAACACTTTCACGGTCTGTCATCCGATAAAATGAAGACGAATCAGAGCTGGAACGCGGTAAGGTAACAACGTGTGGCAACTTAAATAAAGCCGGCCGAGGAGAGCGAGGCGGCGTGAATCTGCACTTCTGCCTCGCGGATAAATATTATTTTATTTCCCTGGTAACTGGAAGACGGGGCTGCCATTCTCCAGATGTGGAAGGAGACATCACAAGAGTCGTTTCGGAAAAGTGATCCGCCAGGTCACCAGGATGGTCTGCGTCCCATCAACTGCAGGAGGAAGAGGAAGCGAGAAGTTTAATCACAAGTGCAGGTCAACAACAAGCGAGCCGCGCAAGAATCCATGGTGGACACGGACTGTCAGAGAACCCTCTGTAGAGGAACGGGCGGCTTCTATCACCATCTTCATTGCAGCTCCACATGTGTGCCTCAGGAGGCTGTCCATATTGGACTTAGCCCAGCAAGACAAGCTTGTGTTTCTATTTTAACCGTAAAGGGGCAGTCCAGCCAAAAGCAATATTTAAAGCTGAACTTTGGGCGCAAAAACTTTCTTTAAGTATAATCCTAAAAAGCAGGAAATGATATAAATCCACTTTGTGTGCACTAAATACCATCGCAAACCTAGATAATACCATATAAAAGTAGAAGTGACATCAAAAAACACATGTTGGGTATCCCCACTAATGATGGTCCGAACAGGCCCGAGTTTGGTTTGAATTCGAACTTTAGAATGTCCAAAAAGTTTGAACTCGGTGCAAGTCTATGGGGGTAGAACTTTCAAAAATGATTGTCCCGTTTTTGAAGGCTTATATGCAAGTTATTGCCCATAAAAAGGGTAGGTGGATCTGGGTACTGCTCTGGGGGACATGTATCAATGAAAAAAACACTTTTAAAAAATACAGTTTTTAAAGGAACAGTGATTTTTAACATGACAATGTGAAACAATGAAAATGAAAAATTCCTTTAAATATCGTGTCTGGGGGGTCACCTCAACCCGCCTGTAAAGTGGCGCATCTGTAAACAATAAACAATACCAGGCCCTTAAGGTCTGGTAGGTATTTTAAGGTGGAACTCCACCACCAAAAATTAGGGGGAAAAAATGTGGGGTCCCCCCTAAAATTCCATACCAGACCCTTGATCTGAGCACAGGCCTGGCAGGGGAGGAAAGGGGGTGACGAGAGATCAGGACACATGCCCTCGGCACTGGGAGGGTGCATTTCCAGGGTCGCCCCTGGAAAAGCACCTTGTCCCTGTGCCGATGGGGACAAGGGTCTCTTCCCCACAAGCCCTGGGGCATTGGTTGTGGGGGTGCGGACAGGGGGCTTATTCACATCAGGGTACACCTTTTAATAAAGGGGCACCCAGATGCCCCACCTCCCCTTGTGAATGAGTAAGGGGTACTTTTATATAAAAACCTTTATTTAAAAAAAAAACCACAACGAATAAGTCCCTTTATTAAAAAAAAAAATATGGATCCCATCGACGTAATCCAGGGTCAATCACGACGTCCAGCGTTGTCCATGACGACGACTCCATGAAATAAAAACGAAGTCCGCTGCAACGAACACCCGCCGCATAATGGCATTTTGACAGATCCCGGCAACTTATAAACAATTGGGCGGAGCTAGCAGGGACAACTAGCTCCGCCCAACTGTTTACAGTTGTAACAGGAGAGCCATGATTGGGCAGAGTCATCATGACTTTGCCCAATCATGGCTCTCACAGTTTTATGCGCACCTGATTGGGCAAAGTCTTGCACCTGACTTGTGGTCAGGTGCAAGGCTTTAGCAAATTAGGACTTCAGAAGGCGCATTGCCTTATGGGGCGCTCGACGGGCGAATAGTGTTCGGCTCGAACATCGAGCCCAACCCTAATCACCACGTGCACCAAAGTGAAAGCAATAATTCTGGGGTCGATATTCACAATTAACTCTAAACTGATGACTTGCACAGGCTATTAAGGCATTGCCTATGGAGAATTTGGGGGTACTGTTCTTTGTCACCATTTCACAGGCACAGGCTTGGCATGTTGGGTATTTAACTTACTGTAAGTGTAATTTTTTATATGGGTTTGATATAGAGTTGTGCTAAGATCATGCAACATAAAAAGTTCTAACTGCCGCCATTTTATTCTACAGGGTCTGTGTTTTCAGGAAATATATTACGGGGGGGGGGGTTAAGTAATTTTCAGGCCTAAAATGTGGATTATAATGGAGCGTAAAAACGCCTTTTTCCCTCTGTGTGACTTTCTCTCTCTTCTCTTCTAGTTTCTTTCTATCAATTCAACAATAGAAGAAGATTTTCAGTCTACGATAAGAACGACCTGCAGCAACATTCAATATATCAGCTAACGTTTTATTATTTGCCAGGCAGCCCGTTGGCCAAGACGGTGGCGTGCTGCGGTGCTTTGGGTTGTTGCAGCATTGAGCTAATTTGGAAAAATAACTTTGGATTTCTTCTAGTAAAATTGTGACAAAGACGCTCCACTCTGCAGCATTCTGGAAGGTTTCACCTGGTAATGGATAAAAGTAATTAGAAGCTGAGAAGCCATCAATCATACGGAACAAAGGAAGGAAGAAGGGAGAGTTCCAGCTGGCCAGAGACTGGTCATCCGGCCGAGGTGAAGCGACCTGTGGAAAGGGCATTCTCCTTCCAACACAGACTGAAACATTTGCATGGCAAGATCAGCATTCACTGCCACCGCCAAAGCCCCGGCCGGGACTGTATTCATTAAAGTCTGAATATGTAAAGACTCAAATTTGGAAAATTGCAAGGAACTGATCACTTTTGTTTACAGTCCACATCAGTAAAGGTGAACTCTAGGATAACGGCTAAATACCCCAAAAATACAGAACATAAGAAGTGTTTAACTCCGGGCAAAATTTGTATTAACCCGTGTAGTGGGGCTACCCCCATCTACCCCCCCCCCCCACACACCACACCCACTTCAAGGGTAAACTGCCTGT
>NW_017306347.1:2316598-2329443 GCF_000935625.1 Nanorana parkeri | reverse complement strand
CCGGTAGGGGGGCCGCCCCCCTCTCACCCCCCCCCCACACACACACACACACTGCAAGGGTTAACTGCCTGTCTAGGGACTACAATAAAAAACTACTCACCCAAACCTCGGATCTGGCCAGCTGTCACATGCTCCCTGCAGCCTCTTCAGCAATGGTATGTTCCTCGGCATCCTTGCGTCCTGTACACTGTACACTACTGTCCTAATACACTGTGTATTGGATGTGATGACTCGGGGACCTTAGACCGTTGCAGAAGAGGGGGAGCAAGGCTGGAAGGATGTTCTAAGAGCAAACCGGTCCCAAGGGTCGCGTGAGTATAATTTTATTTATTTTAGTACCTGGACGGAAATTAGCACTTAACCCTTGCAGCGTAGAGGTGACCCCACTGCAAGTATTAATAAATAAAATTGCCCGGTGTTCTTTAACCTAACAAAGGATTTGTGTTCCAATCCATCCAGTCCTAAGATTTACACAGCACAGGCAGGCTGGTGACCTGACTTTTTTCTGCTGCAATTAGTAAATACAGCTTGGTCACCTACTCTTCAGTAACCTGTAATTGAACAGTGAAGGGGCAGCAGCAGACTGATGAGCTAATTCCTCTTCTCTTTTCTCCTACCAGGTTGTTCCTAGTCAGTATGTTTGCATGAAGCAGACCTGATTGGTTCCCAGTGCTGCCCCTCCTTCTCCCAGAGGTCAGAGCCAGCTATGCCCCTCTCTCCTGTCTGTCCCTCCAATGAGAGCAGGAGGAACGGAGAGGGGAGGGAGTGATCCCTGTGACTGCTAGCCACTGCTCTCTGCAGGGAGAAGTCCATGAGCTGAGCGATCAGCAGTTTGTGATGGCTCAGTTCTCGATCTATAGAGCTGGTGGGACAGCTACAGGGCCACACACTGGCTCTAAGTATTGGGAAGAGTACATTATTTCTTCCAATACTTATCCTTTAGGGCCCATTCACACCCCATCCAGATCATCACCAGACCAGATCAGATTGTTTACGGACCCAAAATGCATCCTAATGTATCCCTATGCTATTTCTGGCCTCTGTTCACACCAGTGCAGTCCGTTCCAGACCAGACCAGACCAGACCAGAAAAATACTGCATGTATCATTTTGTCTGGTCTGGAATGCACTGGAACGCATGGAAACACATAAAAAATGCACTGGAACTGTACCTAAAAAAAGCAAATTTTAAGCTTAAAAAAAATAAATACTCTTGAGTTCCCTCATCCCTAGTCTGAACACATGGAATACTGTCCTGGAGACGTGGAGAGATGAACTTCTATTAGAACTGTTTTGAAAAGTTTTACCATCAGCCCGAGATAACACGCAGCTCAATGCAATAAGGGACCCACATGCCCAAATGTCAACACATGACCCTCCCCGTGTACCTCTCCCAGGTTCATTCTGCTGTAGGTCTAAATCAAGCCGCATCCTACAGTCTCCATGCCATTACCCCTGACAGCCCCTCCTGTACCAGACAAAGACAACATGGTGTGGGTCACTAGCTTTCTGTCACATTCCTCGAAGACTGACACCCAGTCCTGACAGCCTGTCCTATTGTTAGTGTTATCCTTACTCCTGGAAGGTGTCTGCACGTGACCACACAAGGGAACAGCTGCCTTAGTCTTTCCTTACCCACCCCGGCTATGGAATGTGCGGACTGTCTTCTGGAAGCCACTCCAGCAATACAAAAACTGGTGGGAACCAAAAAAAGAATCTAAACTCTAACTAGATCACATTTAGGGCTGAAACACACCATGGCAAACTAAAGCATGGTGGTAGCACATGCTATGTGTGTGTGTTAGCACACTGCTTTGCCATTCATTTTGAATGGCATCCCAATGCACTTATGCAACACAGCTTGAACACACATACATTGGGGTGCACTGCATTAGGAAAATGCTGCATGTCTTTTTTTTGGTCCATTCTTGTGCATTGGCAGTCCATTGAATGCATCACACCGGAACGGAGAAGTGAGAATAGGTCCTAGTTTGCTACAGCACTGAAATAACTGTTTCTTGTGTCTAACCCCTATTTTCAGGGGTTATTTTTGCGTCTTAGTGCTGCTGGTCTCATTCAGCCTCTTCTAGCCACTTCTCTTCTATGCACACTTTCTCCAGCGCTGGCTTCCTGACACCTGTGGCTACCTACGTGACAGCCGTGCACCATGCCCATCCATTGTGTCCTATTGTTAGTTGTAAGTGTATTGTAAGAAAGTGTAGTACACAGTCTGAAGTGTGTTTTTGTAAGAAGGGTGTGATAGTGCTGAAGCAAAGTTGGCAGACATTGGTCACCCCATACAAGGAAATGCCTGTCTGAACAAGGACACTCATGGCAGGATCAACAGGTATACTTTTTATGAATGCTGCAGATTTAAAAAGACTGAATGATCCAAAATATCTCAACTGAGGGCCACCAGCCTTACATATCTTGTTAGTACTGGCCTGGTGGAGAATGCCCCCTGCCCCTCAGCCCATTGCTTCTGAATGGTCCAAAAATATCTCTACTAAGGCTCGCCAGCCTTACATATGTTGTTAGTACTGGCCTGGAGGAGAATGTCCCCTGCCCCTCAGTCCATTGCTTCTGAATGGTCCAAAAATATCTCTACTAAGTCTCACCAGCCTTACATATCTTGTTAGTACTGGCCTTGTGGAGAATGTCCCCTGCCCCTCAGCCCAATGCTTCTGAATGGTCCAAAAATATCTCTACTAAGGCTCACCAGCCTTACATATCTTGTTAGCACTGGCCTGGTGGAGAATGCCCCCTAGCCCCTCAGTCCATTGCTTTCCTGCCTCCAACCTTTCCCCGCTCTATCCAAAACTAAATAAAATGTATCACTGAATGTCGGGTCGTGTCCATTTATTATTGAACGGTTTTCTTTGCTCCAGTGTAGGTTACTCCGTAGAAGTCAATCTTCTTTCTCCAGAAGTTTAAATACACATCCTGAAAGCTATTTAATTTGGCGTTGCTTGTCTGCTTGTTTAAAGATGCACAGGATCAACAAACAGATCTTTTCACCCAGTTTACTTAAGCATTACCATGCTCAGCCACATTGTACCAAATATAGTAATACAAAAAAACTACAAACAAACTTATGTTACAATGAGTTTTTTTTTATTGACTGATCTGTCATTACGCTGACAACGGCTCTGTTTGAGGTCTGGACAAGAGCTGAATGGGTAAGTGGGGGGTAGCACTGATGGTGAGCGGACCAGACACCTTCAGACAAATATGTTGTAAAGGAAAGTCTTGTCTATACCTTGCGGAAGTAAAGGCATTATTTTAGCCATAATGTGTTAGTATGCACACAGGGCAGCCATCACAACTTTTGGGGCCCCTTAGACATATTCAGGCCTGGGCTCCTTACACCAGTACTGGCCGTACCTCCTGATGGCAGCCTTGTATGCACAGCATACTATGGCAGGCTTGCCCGTCAGTGCTGTGCTCCCTCTTTGCTGGTGCTTCCATCTTCCTCTCAGTCTTCTTCACGGTTTCAAATGTGCAGCCACTTGATTGGCCCAAACGCGATAAAGTAACTCCCGCGCAAGCGCATAGGAGTTACTTTATCTCAGCATGCCAGGTCTGTAGAAAAAAAAATGCAGAGGGGCAGAAAGAAGATTTGGTGGCAGAAGAGAATAAAGTACGGTATACACGGTTAGAATTTTGAATGAACAGAATCGATTTCGGAATGTTCGTTCGATTTTCAAGTCATTGATGGGGTCAAAGCGATGATCAATTTCGAACGCTGTGATGAAAAATTCAAATGAGCATCTTGTAAAATTTTTCTCAATCGAACGAAATTCTAACAGTCAATGTGGTTTTTTTTCAGGAAACTTGATTCATTCCAAAACTTAAATGTTAAATGGAAACAAATATCAAACGAAATTTCGAGCCACAATCGCCAAATCTCTGATGGCATTATTGAACGCCCCGACGAAATTTTTTGGTACGAATGTTTGTTCGAAAATATACCCGTGTATATCTTACTTTACACACTCCCTTTTGTCATATAAAGCAAACCAAGCAGCAGTTTGGTTTTATTTTTTTGAAAGCTTTACTTCCACTGTAATTCCTAGGAATGAACCAAGTGATATTGGCAAAATGTGATTTTGCAGTGAAATGTCTTTTTTTTTTTTTGTAGGGTTAGAATTTATTGTATTTTGATTGTGTTCTTTGTATTTACTTTTTTTTCTGTGTATTTGATTGTAATTTTGTGTAAGGGCTTGTTAAATGTTACATTTTACAAATTTTTCTCTCCCTCTAAATACAAAACCCTGTAAATTAAAGAGGGGCAATATTTTTGGTTCAGTAACAGGTCCAGGATAGTTGGAGGAACTTCAGTAAGCCTCGGGATCTATTTAAAGCCCACTGCACCCTTAGGTGTTGATTTAGGCTGCATTCACACATAGCGATTACGGCTCCCGCATGGGACGAAACCGCAAATATTTTTAAATCCGCACGAATGCCGCTCATTTGCGGCTATTAAATATCCGTGAATGTGTGGAATCCACCGGTTTATCGCGCTTGCACTATTTCGGGGCCCCCCGCAATGGTCTGAACGATGTACATTGAAGTGCATTGAATTCTCTGTTTAGAATGGCTTAGGTGTGAATGGAGTCTTGCAAAAAGGCAAATAGTTTTTTCTTAGTTTAGTGGATGAGGTAAATCACTTCTGACTTCCATCACCTAATCATGTGCCAGAAAATGATTTGGGGGCTTTCCATGCACCTAATTGGGTATTTTTTGCACCACATTCATCGAGCTAGGGAGAAACTTTTGGAGGAATCTGTTGCACTTTTTCCATCTTTAGGGCTTAGTCACACTAGATGAAGTGCTTAATGCGAAGCAGTGCGTTCCGGCCAAAATCGGGCCGGAACACACTGCATCTAGTGTGACTGAGCCCTAACATAGAAAATCTGAAAATCTTTAGGTGTATGGCCAGCTTTAGAAATCTAAAAAAAAGGCCATTTTTCTTTTTTTCCTCTTTGGATAATGCCACATTACACCACTATTCATCAAATATTTTTTTTCAGTTAGTCATAAAACACCAAAAATGAAGAAAAGTCAGTGTTAAGTGCGAATGAAGAACAATGTGGCATATAAGTAATTATTTTCACAGTGGTGATAATGCAGTTAAGTATCCATGCAAAAAAAAGCAAACGCAGCAAATGTTTGATTTAGTATGATGAGGGAACATATACATCTTAGGATCAAAAGTTTGTGTACCTATGGCCATCAGACCTACATTAAATGGCCAAACGTACGTGGAGACCCCCCTTCAAATGACCGAGTACAGGTGTTTCCCATGAAGGGCACTATTAATGCTACACCATACAAAGACATTTGATATAATTGCACACTCCAAACTTTGTGGCAAAAGTTTGAGGAAGGCCCTTTTCTGTTCCGGTGTGGCCATGTCCATATACACACAGCCGGCTCAATAAAGACATATTTTGAAGAATTTTTTTGTTGAGGAACTTGAGGGGCCTGTACAGAGCCCTGACCTCAACTCTACTGAACACCTTGGGGATGAATTGGAATGCCGATTGCGAGCCAGATCTTCTCATCCAACGTCATCACAAATACTGTTTTGGCTGAATAGACACAAATTCTCACAGACACACTCCAAAATCTTGTGGAAAGCCTTCCCAGAAGAGTGGAGGCTCTTATAGCTGTAAGGGGAAAGGGGGGAAGGGGGCTCTGTTTTATTGCTACAGTATTGGAATATAATGTCAAACAAGCTTATATAGTTGTGATGGTCTGGTGTCAACAGGCTTTGTTTGGTTGTCATTGAGGCCCTATCAGACGTCACCTGCCAAGGCTTGTTGAGGGAAGAAGTGATTGGACAGTTTGGAAATTCTTGTTCTATTGCTATTCATTTTTATCAGAGGTGCCTGCAGCAAGACTCTCCAGTCTCTGTTATACTGTATATGAATTAAAGAACTCCTGGCAGAAACAAAATGAACCCTTGCAGTGGGGCTACCCCCGCACTGCAATGGTTAGGTGCTTGTTTTGTCCAGGGAGTTAAAATAACAATGATATACTCTCCCGAACCTCAATCCCACCTGGCTGCTAGACCGGTCCCTCTAGTCTCTGTCCCCTCAGCTCCAGTGGTGGAATATCCCTTCGACATCCTCACTGTATTGGACATGAGTACGCTGAAGTCTTGAACTGACTTTTTTTCTGCTGTATTGGATGTGATGACTTTCAGCTAGAAAATGACCCCTCCTTAGCTGTAAATGTGATGTTGGATATGGTAATGATTTCCCATTTGGTGTCTGCATATTGTAAATACCACTTTGTTGTCCACGCATTGTAATGATTGCTTGTTTCTTGTCCATATACTGTCAAAATTGCCTCTTTCCCCTCATAATGTAACTATTGCCCATTTCTTGCCCATGCGTTGACAAGATTGTCCATGTGTTGCCTGTGTATTGTCATATTTGCCCATGTGTTGCCTGCACTTTGTCATGATTATTTGTTTGTTGCCCGCATACTGTCATGATTGCCCTTTTTCTTTCAGGCATATTGTAACAGTTGCCAGTTTCTTTCCCATATATCATTACAATCGCCCATCTAAATACCATGTTTTTAAACCTCTGCTGTTTTGTTGCCCATATATTGTCATGATTGCCTGTTTGTTTCACCTATAGTGTAACTGTTGCCAGTTTCCCAGTTGCCCATTTGTTGCTCCCATATTTTCAAGATTGTCCATTTGTCTTTGCATATTGTAATGATTGCCATGAAGTTTCTTTCCACGAACGTCTGTTGCCCACATATTGTTATGATTTTCCATATGTTGCCCACATATTGTCATGATTGCCCCTTGTATTATAGCAGTTGCACATTTGTTGCCCATATACTGTCAGAATTGATGTTTTGTGTCATCATAATTGCCCGTTTGTTGATCCCATATTGTCAAGATTGCCCGTTCGTTTTTTTGCATATTGTAATGATTGCCATGAAGTTTCTTTCCAGAAACGTCTGTTGCCCAAATTTTTTTATCATTTCCCATATGTTGCCCACATATTGTCATGATTGCCCATTTATTGCCTATGTATTATACCAATTGCACGTTTGTTGCCCATATACTGTCAGAATTGAGTTTTTTTCACCTGTGTCTCTTCAAATCTGCACTTTTGTTAGGTGTGCATTACGTAGAGGTCTGTATTACTATAATGAAATACACTGCAGGTCAGGAAGGCCCGAAGCAAAAAAAAAAAAAGCGGAGGGCATACATGACTAGGTGTATAGGGGAGACAAGTTACAAAAAGGTTAACGAGGGTTCGGTCTTTAGGACAAGGTCACTTACCTGATTGGACAGGTCAAAGGGTTAGGTGGAGCTTGAACGGTAGTCTGAGTAGGAGGGTCCTCTCTTCAGCAGTTGGAGATTGTCTGACGAGGAGTGAACTTCTCTCCCGCCCGCCCCATTTTTGTTGTTATGCTCTGGGTATTTATGCGGTTGGGGTCTTTGGAGGCCATCAAATATTAGGTGCTGGTGGTTAATGTTTGGGGACCTGTCTTGGTATGGGTCTTCCATTCATGGTGTGTAAACTGGTGAACACTATTGGATATTTGGAGTGTATGCGGTCGGTCAGTTGGTGGTTGTCCCCGAGTGTTGCGGCTGGGGCCTAACATGTTTTAGTACTGCCGCAGAGAACAGATCAAGAAAAGGTGTGGCCTTCAAAGACCTGCAACTTGGTTTATATAATTCTGATGGATGTTGAAATTGTTTATATAGTTATTGTCACGTACCTTAGGGGAGTCTGAGATGTCGAGGGCGGCCTCTCTCACTTCTATGGTCTTGGGGCTCCTGAATGGGTACAGGAGCACCGGGGCACAGAGGGGCAGGAGTGCCAGTAGTAGCTGAATCCGATGAGCAGGAGCAGCAGACAAGAATAGCAGGGTAGTCAGGACAGGCCGAGGCCATCAACGTGCAGGCAGCGTGGTGCAGAGGATAAGGCAGGAGGATGGTCTGGAACAAGCCGAGGGGCAATCACTGGAGAGAAGCAGAAAGGTCAAAGCCAAGCCGGGTCAAGATAATAGGAACACTTCAGGAACAGGATACAGGAACACAGGGAAGCTGACGATCTGACAGCAAAGGAGGTTTGTTAGTCACAGCCTTATATAGCCAAGAGGGCGCCAAAAACTCAAACAACACGTCGGCGCACGCCCGCGTGAACGCGTGCGTGACGCGCACGTTTACGCAGAGACGCTGCACCTGATACAACTCTATTAGCTGCACCATGCGCATGCGCAAACGGCGATGAAAGAATCCTGGCTCTGGCTTCCTGACAGTTATGTTTTATATAAAATTATTTCATAAAAGGCTGCTAAGGCCATTTAATGCCATTTTGGAGTGTGGAGGGACGGGTGGCTTGTATTAGGGGAAAAGACTATGCTACTTTACTCATGTTACTATGCAACCACTACTATTAGCTTCATATTTTGCTGAAGCACATGACATAATTTGTCACCACATGCTACGTGTAGGTTATAGGAAGGGAAGATCACGATTCTTGCAAAGCAACATGATCAGTTTTTCATTAAATGGAGATCTGTTTGTAAAACGAATGTCACCTAAAGCTCCATTACAAATAACAAAATCACTATTATTGCAGCAAACTCCTTTTCGCCATTATAACTCTGCAAATGCCCTCATTTTCACAAGGAGCTGAGCAATGGCAGCCCCACAGTTCCCTTAGGAAAAGTTTGCTTTTTTTAATGTCTTTTCATTGAACTCACTTTATTTTGGGTGTGTTCGTCTAAACAGACACTTGAAGTTTACTATAAAGGATCAGGAAATAAGATTTTAAAGGTTTTTGCTGCGTGCTGACAACCCATTGATGCTTTTGAGCAGGCTACAGGAAATGGAAGTCAGGATAGGATATTAGAAGCCTTGTCTCCAAGAAGTCCTTTATCTGAAGCACCAATTGCCATTAAACTCAAGATTTCAATCGAAAACCAAGAATGGTACAGTACATTGAGTAGCGTTAATGGATCCCAGCTTGAGAGGTGTTGACTAATATTTTCCTCTTGCCGTTTTAAGATTACCCCTGCACGTCGAAGGCAAAAAGAAGAACAATGGGATGCTGGTGAAAAGTAAACGAGGGATTTCAGCCACATGGAAATGTTCAAAGACGAAAACTTCACAGATTTGGACTCTTAAAACGTTTGCCTCTTCTTTGATTTCTCTTGGTTAACACATTTCCCCTCAGTAAACTTGGAAGCGGCACAATGGTTAGGGAACGGATGAAAAAATCGGATGCAAATTTGCTTTAATCCCACACACAGATGGCAGAAAAAGAACATTTTAAACAAGCATCTAAACATCGACAGCGCAGGAGATCACAGATGTCATTTATTTTTCTATGGTTTTTGGTTTTGGAGATAAGCGCTGTAATGTATAATGATACTTGTAGTTGGCGGTTGTGTTTAGATTTGAGAGATATGTTCTGGAAAGGAAGCAACGCATTTGTAAAATAAGCTAGAGGTTATTAATGTTAAAATGGATGCACTTTGTCTTTGCACGCATTGGTTTTTATCTGCATGTTTTGCATTGTGGTGGGGCAGATATCAAAAATGCTAATTATTGCATCTCTGTATTGATTCAAACATCATTAAATGTATTTATTTCCATAGCAGCACTGTAAGTACCTGAGTTTTACTTGGTATATCTACCATTCTCCCAGTTGCCTGTTTTTTCACCTGTGTATCTTCAAATCTGCACTCTTGGTAGGTCTGTATTACATAGAGGTCTGTATTACTATAATTAAATCCACTGGAGGCCTGTTACTATCAAAGCACTACTATTAGCTTCATATTTTGCCGAAGCACATGACATGGTAATTTGTCACCATTTCAAAATAAGGGAAGATCACAATTCTCTCTCGTGCAGCTGTCAGGCTCTCGGCCCATGACCAAGTGCCTGTCTTTTCAGAGGGGGGGGGCAGTTACAGTATGTTGGTGTCACCCCCTCTGATGGTGTCAACTTGTGACGCCACTCTGTGCCAACTAGACCCATGCTGATAGGAGAGATGAGCAGAGCCACATAGAGATTAGCTTGCCTGTCTGCTGCTACTCCTTTGTCCAGTCATAGGCTGAGCGAGGAACAAGAACTGTAAGTGTTAGATACAAATCTGGTCTCATACCTTGCGAGATATGGCGGTGCTAAGAATGATACTTTAATTTTGAGCAGTTACAAGTGGAACAAATAACCTGCCAGCATTATATAGCCCTCCTGAATTTTAACTTAAATTCATACCAAATTCAACTGATTTTCCCCCCAAAAGGCTTACAAAAAGGCTTACATTAAATTTCTTGGGACTCTGTTCCCAAGAATGAACCAATGACTGGACCCCTCTTTCTTAGCACCATATTCAGCACCTAAACTGTAAGAATATTTAGACATGTCTTCACTTTCAACACTACCCATTACCCGCCCTGCACCCTATGTCCTATACTCACCAGCTCACCCACCTTAGCATAGATCATCTCTCAGCCACTGTTGTGGTTCTGGGCAGTTTTGATGTCTTATATGGTCCAACAAGTCCAGACTGAAATAAAAGTAAATTGACTTTTAACCTATATACATACATACATAATACATTTTATAGACATACAGTTCATTTGCAAAGGACATAAGAAACCCCCAAAATCCTGGTCATTCTTGTTATGGAAACATCGACTACATTTCTAAAGATTTACATTGTGACCACTATTTCTTGCTCCCTTTGCCTCCCAGTTGGCTACAAAGCTTGGTTGGTTGGCCTCAACTCACCAATAGGCAGGTGAAGAAAACCAGAAGAGATGGGTGACAGAGTGACCGTGAAAGATCTGGTCACTTTCCATAACAGAAAAACCCAGGTTTTCGGTGTACCAGAAACTCTGCAAACTAAACAGGTGTGCAGGTAGGCTTTCGGAGGTGCATGTCTTTATTATCCATGGGGCAGTTTTCATCATTTCTTTTGATGAACCTATGCTTTCCATTTGACGATTTAGACATTATTATGGGTTTATCCAGCCTTCATTTTTCCTGCAAATTAATCTTGGTGGCTGTTTAAAAAAAAAACCTGGCAAGTTTGCAAAATACAAAGTGCGCATTGAGAGTTCCATGACATCTTGGTTATATGATGATACCGATGTTTAGTGATGATGTTTCAGGTCCCTGGAAGCACCGTCTGGGAACTTCGATCCACGCTTTCAATAGAGCCATTCATAAAAGCATGTCACTTGTCCTTGTGCATAATTCCGAACCACAGATCAGCACTTGGTTTGATAGATGTGTGTTATGGTTGGAACAGCATCAACTGCTATGCTAATTCCAGCCGTGGCCCTAGTAAGCCCAGTGTAATGTCTAAATGTTTGTCTTAGTGCTGAAGCTCTGACACCTGGAGGGAGGGAGCCGGTTTGTTCAGTATACTCCCAGCTGTCTGTCTGCCCTTATTCTACAACGGCTCTGTCCAGAGCACTTCCCAGCTGCTGATACTTCAGGCTTACTTAACACCCAGACAATTTGTATTTTGAGTTCACATTCTTTAAATAAGTTTTTCCACTGACTCATGCCTTGTTCTTTGATTCCATCAGACAGCCAAAGATGATACAGGTCTAGCTGCATGTAAAATCCCGGAGCGTGGCCTTTGCTCCGATGAGCCCTGGTACAGTGATGACATCATTAGCCATGTGCATCGGGAAAAGTCAAACCCCATTCCTGTGCTTGGAAATGTTTCCATTACCCCTCTTAAAGGGGCTTTGTCAAAAAAGTTGAATTCCACAGCTAAATACGCAGTTGAAATACTGTACATATAATGAAGACTTTTTTTTTCCCCATCCCTTCAGTCTTCAGATTTACAAAGCCCGGTCACACAGCATGGCCAGGTTCTTAACCTTCCTTTCTCTACCGAATTTAAGCAATGCAGATAAGCCACCTCACTGCCCCTTACCTGTGATTAGACAGTGAAGCAAAAGCAGCAGAATGATGAGCTCATCCCTCTGCTGTTCCCTCCCCTTTTCCCATGTCAGTGTGTTCTGAAGGTATTTGAAGATAAGTCACCAGCACTCAGCAATTCACTGTGCAAATAAAAGTAAAGTACATCACATAGGTACTAGCCTTTTTGTCATCTGAGGCTGCCCAGTGTTCTGCTATTTACAAACACCGGAGTGATCAGACGATCGCTCCGGTGTTTGTCCTTCTCACACGGAGGACCGGTAAATAGGGAGCGCTGACTCACACGGAGGAGCGGACGAGGGGGCGCTGTCATATCGGATGGCCAGCGCCCAGTGGTGAGGGGTAGAGAAGCCGCCCCCAGGACGAGCTGTGTCGGCCGCACGGCGCCCTTGTTGCCATGGCGCCCTGTGCGGCCGCACTGCTCGCACACCCCTAAGGCCGGCCCTGCTGCCCAGCTCCTGGCAACCAGTGATATCACCGTTTGCCAGGATCTGGGCAGGATGCCGTCCAGGGCGTCTCATGTTTCATATAGCTGAACGGGGAGACGTGTATGGTTTGTCCATTCGAGCCCCGCTGTGTCCTCTGGCCGATGCCAGCATCCGTCTTCCGGGTTCCTTCCGGGAACGGGTGGGAAATTCTAAAGTGAAAAATAGGAAAAAATACTGACATAATCAGACTGCCAGGTAAGTTAAACATCTCCCTAGCCAGCTCTTAGCAACCTGGGATGCTCTGGCCAGAAAGGGGAAACTACCCCTTACTCATTCAGAAGGGGGAGCGGCTTAATGAAAGGGGGCACCCAGATTCAGATAAGCCCCCTTCCTGCTGACCCCCACAACCACTGGGCCAGGGCAGTGGTGTAACCAGAGTTATGGGCGCCCGGGGCAGAACATTTTTTTCGC
>NW_017306347.1:2314915-2316580 GCF_000935625.1 Nanorana parkeri | reverse complement strand
GGTTTTTTTTCTCCAGTGGGTCCCCCCTGGCAAAGCACCCACCCCTATGTCGAGGGTATGTGGCCTTGTACAGTGCAGGAGGGGGGGTGCATGCTCGTTCCCCCCCTTTCCTGCTCTGCCAGGTTGCTGCTCGGATCAAGGGTCTGGCAGGAGATTTTAGGAGGGACCACATGCTTTTTTTGGGGGGGCGTTGGGGTCCCCCCTAAATTTTCTATCAGACCTAAAGTGTCTGGTATGAATTGTGGGGGAACCCACACACTTTTTTTTTGTATGTTTCTGTGGACTGTCAAAAGTTAAAAAGAAAAATGTGACTTTTTTTTTTTCTAATGTCACTTTGCTGCAACAAAAATTAATTCGTAATTGTCAAACACATCCGAAATTTATGAAAATGTCAGATTAGCCCGAATCCCGAGACAAACTGACTTTGGGACCCGAATAACGAATTTCAAAATAAGGAAAAATCTGAAACGGAACAATTTTTTTGCCAGCACACGTCTAATACTTATGGTCTTTGTGTTTTGCATTGTGTCTGTTTCCAGTGTCTTTGGTCCCTAGAAGTGGAGTATTACATCTGTAAGTCTTTGAGATGCATAAAGGATGAATTTCCTCACTTCAACTGTCCACAGATAGATGTTTACAACTCGGCAAAGAGCTCTTCGGGCCTTGCTCACATCCGAAATTGAGTTATCTGCGGTTCTCTCCTACGCTTGTGGCTTTCTCGGCAGCTAAGATTACGATAATGATAAGCAGCCTGGAACTTGTGTCAACAATGAAATAAAAGTTTAATGCAAAACCAAGTTTTTCTTTTATGTTCTTTACAAGGTACATATGTACATGGAGTTAGTTATTTCTCACCATGGTTTGGTGAGCTTTTACTGCGTGCTCTAATGTCCTTCTTGAATCCAAAAACATACCAACAGGTTATTGGTTGTTTGTGAATATAGTGGGGGTCTGGCTCATTAACCAATAGGGGTGAGCAGGGGCATAACTATAGCTCATGGGTCCCCATAGCAAAATTTTGATGGGGACCCCCTGATGACCTCCCTACTGACATTAAACTTAACATAAAGTTTGTCTAAAGTAGGGTAAACAGGTATATATATTCTTCTATCAACCTGCAGGCTGAACAAAGGACACATTCACATCCACATTGAACAGCGCGTATGGACGAATCGCCTCCTCTGTTCATTATACTCTGACAGCGTCTGCTGTCTGATTACTTGAATAGAGCTTGCGGATGATTGGCTACAGCTCCTTTCAGCCAAAGATTTTCCAACTAGTTCTTTTGGCAAGAGTAAATCTAACGATTACTACCACATCTACCATATCATCCCAGTCTAACCAAAATCACTGACTGGAGCTTAAGGATGGCTTTGTAATGATAAAAGGAGGAACTTGGCTTAAAAAATAATACTAATGCTAAAACGCTGAAAATGTCTGGAATTTATTTTTGCAGACTTGTACAGTTATTAAAAGGGCCCATTTAAGCCCATACGTTTTAAATTGTTGATATCACTGTAATAGTTTATGAGATAGATAAGTAGCAAACAAATGACTCATAGAGATATTAAAGCAAACAAAAGTTAAAATAACATCTTGAAATGGAAATTAAAATAATAATAATAATGACAATAATAATAATAATAATAATTATTAATATTATTA
>NW_017306347.1:2292125-2314856 GCF_000935625.1 Nanorana parkeri | reverse complement strand
TCTGTCTTTTAAGGTAAAGGAAAAAAAATAAAAATTAGAATTTTCCCCTGGGACAATAATGGGTTTAGTCTGTGGGATTTCCTCCCCAGTGACATTATCAGGAAAAATTAGCCTGTATCATTACAGGCGGTCAATGAGATTTGACAGGCCTCTTTTCTTCCCGCATTGCCTATACAAAGAAATGGCACGCAATTTTTTGGAACAGGAAAGTGTTGTCTAGACTGGAGCCTTTTGAAGTCCGCTCTAGCTCCATCCTCGAGTCCATCGACTTGTTGGCTTTGTAGTTTTTTTTTCTTTTTTCCTCTCCCGGCCTGCAGAGCCGTTGATGCCATTATTATAAGTATTACTGTATTGCTCAGCACTCGTGGAAAGGAAGCGGCTGTGTGGACATGGAGTTTTCTCGGTAATCAGCTCCATGCCATACATGGGTGGCCTGATTCAAAAGTTTGACTCAAGCAGAATGGAATTAAGCAGAGTGGAAGGGGACGGGATTTGGCACAGTTCTTTCCCTGAATAACAGAAACGTACAAACAATGCACAATTATCAGATTTTTTTGTATTTCTGGTTTAGTAACCAGAGAGGAATAAGCAACTGCAAATGATCCCATTCACAGCAGTGAGATAGTAGGTGGACGTTTTGGAGAGTTTACAGCCACTGGGGTGTCCATAGTGTCTTCCAATTACCCCTGTCTGCTTTTAATTGCGGTCTCTGTCCCTGATGGAGAGATTCACCCTTTCTATTTGTTATGGTAGCCATAGTCACTGGGACTAAAAATGGGTCCAAAATTTTGAGTCATCACCTGAACGAGAATAGAGGGTAAATCTTCCAATGGGGACTAGACATGTAAGCTGCGAAAAAATTTGGTTTGGTTCGCATGTTTAGTTAATTTGGAATTTAGATCCAAAATTCAATTCGGTTCGGGTTTCTGATTCAGATGAAATCCGAATTTACGTTCGTTTTCAGATGCGTTTACGAACAATCGCTGCGAATACCACAGAAAACCATATACAGATATTAATACTAAAGCTGAGGCTTCCAGACCCGAATGGCATTCAGGATGCGAATTTCCGAATTGCATTTGGGAGTTCCCAAATGCCATTCGGGTCTGGGAGCCATATACATATATTACTAAAGCTGAGGCTCCCAGACCCGAATGACATTTCGGAGCTCCCAAATGCAATTCGGAAATTCGGATCCCGAATGCCATTCGGGTCTAGGAGCCTCAGCTTTAGTATTATATGTATATACTGTATTTGGCTCCCATGTTGCCATAATGAAAATTCGGGCTCAGAACCATTCGGATGCATTAAACCGAAATACACAAATGATTGGGCAGAAAAGTCATATGTCCGATATCAGTTTTGTTTTTGAACAAAATTCAGACGGGATCAGAAATTCGGAACATTCGGACACATTCGGATGCATTGGGATTCGGAAATTGGGATATGTCCGAATGTCCGAATTTTTGGAGAATTCGTCCAAATCTTGATTTGGAATTAAACGAATTGCACATGTCTAATGGGGACACTAGTTTCAGTGACCATTGCGCAAGAGGGGATCTCCGTACCTACTTTTACCACCATCATGAGCTTTTTGGTATTTCGGCTTTTCATACAACCTTGTCATTTACCAGGTTAATGTTCTGCCTATCATTTCCTGCATGTCATCCATCCACCACGTTCCTATTCCCCCTTCCCTTTTCTTTATTTTCTCTCTTTCACAGCCCTGCATAGCTCCTCTACAGCCAGGTTTCTTGTTATATGGGCAACAATTGGCATTTTCTCCTCAATATTCCTTTTGACAAACATGGATTTACATGATTGATTTTTTGCAGCACCTCCTTGTCTGTATAGCTAATTGCACGGATCCCCTACTGTCCGGAACTGAAGGTGCCCGTGTGAAAGGGGCCCTAATATTCAGGAGTTGTACTGGGACCTGTGGCTGGAAGCTGGAGTCAGAGGTGGCTTAGAGGAGCATCCCTTTGTTCCTCTATTTTTTAATTTACAGAGAAGATCAGCAATAACTTTATTTAAATAGCAGTCATACATTTACAAAACTGTATGCACAGAGATAACTTCTATTATGATTGAGTCAAAATGTTCAAGGTACAAATGTGGACAACATAAAACAGTCCTAAACTGGACATTGGGTCTGTATAATACATCTCAACTATCCAACAATGTGCCTAAGTACAAAGTCTGCCTATTTGCATTGTGTACCCCCAACCCCAAACCAGAAAGCTGCATCAAATGAAAAAAGAAACAGAGGAAAAAAGTTATTAAATATTCTTACCACATTCCCCTAGATTATGTCCACTGGGCCTAGGTGAGGGTGATGTCACCATACTTCCAGCGCGATCCCAGGGAATGCTGCGTAACTCCTCCACTGCTGATCTGTTTTACATTGAGTTATTCCAGTGCGAAAATGAAGAAAAAAGATACAAGTGTTTAAAACAAATACTTGATTCCCTTGCTGCTGGGAAGCAGTGTTTTATGCAGGGCCGGATTTCCCACAAGGCCAACCAAGGCCCGGCCTTAGGGCAACAGGGAGTAGAGGGACAGCAGGGGTGTGGAATTCCTATCTCTCGGTGCCCGGGCGGGTAGTTGTTTGGGCAAGCAGAGCTAAATGTACAGCGGGGAAGTCACCGCTTTTTTTATACAAGTGACCTCGGCGACCTTGTATACAGAGTGCATGTCTGCCATTGTCCATGGTGGGGGGAGGGGGGGTTGGCGGGTAGGGGGGCGTATTGTGGAACCTGGCCTTGGGGCAGCAGAGAGAGTAAATCCGGACCTGGTTTTATGTTTGGATCAATCTTCCCAAAAGTGGTGCTATAGTTATAAGTGGTGAGCTGAGCCAACCACTGGCTTCCTAATTACCTGGGAACTTCAACCATGGGATCTCCTTTTCAAGCAGAGTTCCAAATATGCTGCACACCACCGGATCTTATCCGGAATATAAAAGTCTTTATTTAAGGAACAACAAACACACTGACCATATCTATCCTCCTCGATCCTCAACCTGGAGGTTAGGTTGAGGTTGGATATTAGAATGCATTTCATGCCTGGGGTCTCCTTGCTATAAATATGTGTTCCTGTTCAATTAAGTGTTTTTGATGCCTCCCCCTTACACACACACACACACACACACACACAAACAAAATAAATAATAATCCATCAAGGATGGTGGAAGCCACCAGTATTGAGGGCAGCAACTGTGCATAACCAGGAACATAGCACAGAGATCCCCCCAATAGAATCCCCAAGGTACAGAAGAAATTGTCAGGTAGCTTTATTCTCTAGCATCTACCAGACACTGAAATACCAGTTGACTGACCCTTTAACCATACAACAATACCGCATTCCTTTCACATCTTTGGAAAGTAGCAGTATGAGTTACCAGAGAAAAATCTCAAAAACATTGTGCTGAAAGGCCTTTTTCCCAATCTATGATCAATGTAATAAGTACTCATTGTGGAATGCAGCCGTGATCTCAAAGAGGTCTACGTATGGGAGAGCTTTGAAGAAAGATGAATCCAATTGAAATTCTGAAAAGCTGCAGTAATTTTATTGGGGGCCTTCAGTGAGAGGAAATACAGCATGCCGGGCTCCCTTCACTGCTTCATCTGGTAGTGATTTGTCATCTGCTGTGCTTCGGGCTCGGTGCCAGGGCATCTGTTGCCAAACTGAGGGAGACAGGGGAATACAATGATTATCGGGAAGAGTCAAGGAAAGTTAGTGAATGAACTCAACTTGAAATGGCTCAAAAGGAAGGTTAGAGCACAGGGTGCCTCCACAAGCTATTCCGACAGGGCCCTGGCCCGATGGGAATTTGTCCTAATTCCGTTTGATATTTTCCTGCTGTTTAACACTATTTCATCTATTGGACCACCAGGAACTTAGGTCTCATTTATTTATTTCCTATTTTTCAAGATAACATTCTATAAATGTGATAATTTTCAATAAGAATTCCACTTAGAATACAACTTACCATCCAACATAAACTAAATGTAAACCTTAACCAAACTTTTTTTTTTTTTAGGACTGCTAAAGGACTGTGTACCATAAACAGCACTGGGCTAGACACTCACAGCTTCAATTCATTATCATCACTGATAATAAGCACAGCAGCTTAGATTAACACATTTTGGTTAGGAAAGATTGGGGAGAGCAGATGTACTGTAAATTAATTTAAAAAATATCATCAACAGTTGCAATTTTTAAATCATAACATATTGTTTTCAAAAATGTTTTTAATACTTGGTTGCATCTGCGTAGTGCTGATGATCTCCTGTGGCCTCTTTGTCACTTTTGGTCTATTTGCTCTGCAGTGACGGCTGCATGACATTTCTCAGGGAGGGTTTCCTAATGATGACATGAGTAGACCATGCCTGCATAATGTGTGTTTGAAAGGGCCATTTGTAGGCTCCATTTGACAGGCTGACAATGCAGGGACACAATTGGCAGAAAAGGACAGAGCATTGTCACCCCATGACAGGAAGTATTTGAAACTCTATGGCAGGATCACATGGGATTATTTCATTGAAGCTGCCTGTCCCAAAAAAAGTCACGCACTTTAATATTTAATTGGACCACCTTTAGCTTTCATTATGACATGCATGTTGTATGATAATTTTATGCAATGTCAAAACATTTATTTCCAACCTTTGAGTTGCATTCATTTTTCATCAAGATCTTGTAGTGATGATGGGAGAGTCGTATCACCCAAACATTCTTAATACGGTTAAAGCGGACCTTTACACTCAAAAATCAAATTCTACCAATGCATCCCACTATGTGTGATGATTAATAATAACATATACATGTCAGGTGTAAGATGCTGTGATTGTGAAATATGTACACTTGCAGAACATTCACTTCCTGCTTAGAAAGGGCAAAATGACTTCAGTGTGCCAAAGCAATGCACACTGGGATTTCCTTGTCATCAGCAGAGCACTGCTGTGAAATCTCATCTGTAATCTCACGAGATCTCAGGGAAAGGCATTTTCCTCACCTGAGATGATGTGCATGGTCACATGTCCTATTCACTTGTCTAGTCACATGTGCCAGAAATTCAGGAAGTAAAAGGAGAGCTAGTAATCTGCCCTTAGTAAACATGGCCACTGTCAGAAGACTGGGGAAGAAAAGAGAAATAAGGTATGCAAATAATACAAAGGCCGCAATTATTTAGAAGTATGTGTGTGTAGATTGTCATCGCTAAACATTTCTAAAGGTGTGTTACTGTTTGTTGTTATTTTAAAAATATGGGTAAAGGTCCACTTTAAGGTCTGAACTGGCCTATCCATGTGTGACAATGATGTCTCGTGCTGTCTGAACCACTCGTTCACAATCTGAACCCGATGAATCCTGGCATTGTCATTTTGGAATATGCCCAATGTGCCATCAGGGAAGAAAAAGTCAATTGTTGGAAAAACCTGATCATTCGGTATATTCAGGTGGGCAGATGACCTCATTTTTGGGCATGTAACTTTGTTGAGCCTAAACCTGACCAACTGAAGCAACCACAGATCATAACACTTATCCAATGGAAGCCTCTTATCTATTTGCTTAGCTAAATCCAGGTAATATATGGACAGGCAATATATATAAAATATTGAAAATGTCTGTATTATGCAAAAGCTTGAATGATATTTTATTGATTGGATTTACCTAAAATTTAATATCAGGCTTTGTGCATTCTGTGGCTTTCTGGTTGAGAGCTGCAGCAGTAATTGCAATAAGTGTTTAAAGTCCCTTGAGATTACAAAAACTTTGTCCAGCCAAAGGAACCGGATGGGGGAGGATTGGGTTAGATAGAATTGCATAGTTGTGATGGCTACAAAGTTGCCTACGTTTTCCTGAACCATCAGCAGAAGCAGGAATATTATCTTTCAGCCAAAAGTGGCAAACAGAAGCAGACACCTACAAATAGTTCTGCACTTCCATATTTAACAGAATTTCACATCATTGTTGTGTTTGTAGTGTTCATTTTGAACTTGATATTAAATGAGCTCATCAGCGTGCATTGGTATTGAAAGGTTGACTGCGCTTTGGGGAGGGGAGACTTTTAAAGAGTAACTCCACTTTTGTTGAGAAACAAAAAATCAATCCCCCTGGGTGATCAATACACATTTCACTAATGAATCCAGACCAAACAAATATAAATCGAGCAGCAAAGTGTTTCTATAAATTATTGCCAAACCACTTACACTCATTGATGATCAAAACTGGAGCAGACACAATCTGGAGCAGCTGTGCACGGCAACCAATCAGCTTCTCTCTTTCATTTTCAAATCCTAACTGAACAAACTGAAGAGAGAAGCTGATTGGTTGCCATGCACAGCTGCTCCAGATTTTGTTTGCTCCAGTTTTGATAAATTCCGCCCATTATTTTTCCAAATAGCTGTATCCAACTCTCTCAGCGTGGCTTCCCTGAACTTCCTGTAGAGTCACAAGGGACTTAGCAGCCTCCAGAAGCTCTCCATCTACTAGCTTCGAGAAGGAAGGAAGGCAAAGGGAGGAACAGGGAGGAGGGGAGTAGTTTGCTTTGCTGTGCCGGTGTGTTTGTGGAGGCACACACAGCTTACTAGCACACACAAGGGTGGCTCCATAGGACCCTGCAAGGGAAAGGAGTCACCCTAAAACAGGATATCAGGACCAGTGATTGGGGACCAGCTGATTCATTCTGCAGGAAACTAAAACTTTGAAACATTGAGAAGCAGCATCCATTCTAAGCGATTCAATCAGCATTTGAAATGGCTTAAAAGCAGTGAAATGCAGACCCCCCCAGTGGCTAATTTTAAAATCTCTGTGTCTGAAACAACAATGCAAATATGGAAAAGTATGCATACCAAATGCAGATGCCACTTCAAACATCATTTTAAACATGAACTCCTGGCAGATATAAAAGGCGTTCAAAGGAGCCAATCAGGTATGCTGCATGCAAATAAGCAAAGAACATGCTGTTTGGGTGATAGGGCTCATTAAGCAGAGGGATGACCTCATCAGTCTGCTGCTGCCGTTTGACTGTCCAGTCAGCACACTGGGAGTGAAGAGAGGACACTAGGGAGGCACTGATACCGCTTTTCCGGTATCCAGTACGAGTACCGATATTTATATTTCAATACTCGCCGATACCGAGTACTGATACTTGTACTTCCGGTAGCATGAAGCCGGCTTTGCAGGCAATCAGGAACCAGGTAGCGAGTCATTACCCACTGCGCGGCTTCTTAATTTCCCGGGATGCCGGCTTCATGCTGTTTGGCCGGGTCGATGCTGATTGGCCAGGAAGACGGCTTCCCAGGCAATCAGCACTGAGCCAGCTGTTTGGGCGTGTAGATGCTGATTGGCCAGGAAGCTGGCGTCCCAGCCAATCAGGAAGCTGGGAGGCGGGTCATTACCTGCTGCCTGGCTTCCTGATTGGCCGGGAAGCCAGCTCCATGCTGTTTGGCCGGCTCCATGCTGATTGGCCAGGATGCCAGCCTCCCAGCATGGAGCCGGCTTCCCGGCCCATCAGGAAGCCCGGAGGTGGATCATTGCCTGCAGCCCCGTTTCCTGATCAGCCGGAAAGCAGGCTCCGTGTCCCCTCGCGGCACTGCCAGTCAGAGGAAATCTCCCTCTGACAGGAAGTTCCGGTATTGGAGCATTTGGCCCAGTATGAGTACTTGCCCAAATACTCGTAATCAGCACCGATAGTTGTTTCGGTACCGGTGCATCCCTAGAGGACACCATTGTATTACTGAACTGTAAAAAGCATCAGCTGCTTGGCTGTGCTGTATGAATCTTAGGGCTGGATGGACAGAAATAACAATGGAAAATATATGTATTTCATCTGTTTATTTATCTGCTTGCCATGCATTCAGGTTTAAGGTGTAAACATGGCAATAAATACAAATGCTCCCTAAAAATGCTCTATAAGTTCCCTTTAAGTGTCTTCTACATAGAATCCAATGGGCACCTTCCCACTTGACATTTAAGTACTACTTTAAAAACAATTTAACTTATTGGACCACCAGGAACTCGGGTCTAATTTATGCATTTTTATATCGCACATAGGCTGTATTGTTGCAGATGTAAATTCAAAATGTCCATAATGTATGTAAATGAGAAGAAGAGAAAAAAAACCTCCTGGTAATTTATTCATACTTCCAAAATAACCTCATAATAAGGTTATATCAAGCATATTAGAAAAAAAAAATATGCTGGGAGTCTGGAAGATTCTTTATTTCACGCTGTGAGGTCCTTTCTAAGGCTTGCATGATTCTAAACTATTTAAATTGCAAATGGCTCATAATTGCAGACTGGAATTAAACCTTTTTTTTCCTTGTGTGTGTGGCATAGGAGAAAATACCTTGCTTTTTTTTTTTTTTTTTTGCTTAAACTGCTGTAAACTTTGTAAAAAAAATAAAAAAAGGTAAAAGAGCAAATTTTCAAAATGCATAAAGACTGAAAGATTAAAATACATCTTCCCTATAGCTACTGTAAATGTGTGTTATGTAACAGGCACGTACCATATACTGAAAGTAACACAGAAGGAAAAAGAAACAAACACAAGAAAATGCGTTTTCTAATTTGATTAAATGCAAAGATCCCACAGGATGGTAAATATGACCCAGGCTAAGCAGGGCCAGGCAGTGTTCAGACAAGGCGAAATTCTTGAGAGAAAGTACTATAGACACAGATAATGGTGTTAATGAAAAACCTGTGGCCAGGCTATTTACATTGAAGTATTTACATATTCTAAACAAGCATCAAATGAGCTTGAAAACAAGACCTCACTGACCTCTGTAACTGTAGGAACTGTGGAACAATTCATCCTCACGTTGTACAGTAGAAGCAGTAAAGCTTAGCATGTCCTTTTACCGGAAGCTTTGCATGTCTTCCTAGCAGTGACACAGTAAGCAGCGCATGTTGCCCCCCCCCATCCCATCAGCAGAAACTTAGTACCTCAGCTCTCCCTGCTCCCCTCTGTCGGCAGTGACTCAGCAACTCTGCTCCCCCTGGTCCCCTCTACCAAGCAATGACTCAGCTCCCCAGTTCACCTTTGCTTCCCCTCTTAACAGTTACTCAGCAGCTCAGCTCTTCCTCCTAGGCAGTGACTTCACTGGTTGCCAGGAGCTGGGTGGGACGCTGGCCAGAGCATCCCAGGTTGCCAAGAGCTGAGTGTGGAGATGTATATGGCCCTTACACCTCTCCCCACCTAGCTCTAAACAACCTGGGACACTCTGGTTGGAAAGAGGGTGGCAGGCACACTGCAAACATTGTGCACCCCACGCGACCCCAAGAGATGCCTCCTGAGGTAACAGCCTCAGGCTGCTACTTACAGGGACAGTCCTTTTACAGCAGGATCACCAGGTATTCTTTACTGCAGATATAAAAAGATAAAAAAAACCTCTTGGAATAATATTAAAATGTCAAACTTATATGAGATTTTAGAGATTGGGTTTAAATCCATTTTAAAATATTTAAACTTAAATGCTTACATGTATATTTCTTTTATTAATGCATTTTTAATTTTAATATCCCTTCTATTAAAAAAGTTAAAACATGAACCTCCCATTAATTCTAATATATATACCTGTATATCTATCTATCTATCTATCTATCTATCTATCTATCTATCTATCTATCGATAGATATATACATTTTTGCTGGGGCCCGCCAAATCGGAGGGGTTAAGTAAAGCAGCACGCTCATTCCTGAGATCCGTTGTGTCCTTTCAGGTTGGAAATTCTAGCTGTGGCTTTGGCAGACACTTCAGAAAAATGCCACAGGATTAGTCAATGTGTTTTTCCTGCACATTAAAATAATCCACGATATGAGAAGTGCACATCACAACATTTTTATTTTACTCTATCATCATATGAATCAAGAAAAAATACCCTTTAAAAGGAGCTATTCCTTGCCAGGCCCAGAGGGCTATGCGGATTCCTCTATCTGCTTCAACAAACTTTTGACAGTGGTAAGAGGAAATCCACTCAATGCGCTGAAGTGTATCTAAACTAAAGCCAAAACTTTTTTGCATGAGTATGGAAGGGTTAGAACCCCTGATAGTAGGGGATTCATCCTCTCTTAGTCCTGGAGGCAACTGTCACCTGGATTGAAAGTCAAGGTTGCCACCAGAACGGGAATAGGGATTTTTAACAGCGAAGGATCTTTTTCCAGTGACAGCTAACAGTGCATTGCCTGCACTTTGGAATGATGTCCTCTCATTTCCTGTTGTGTCTACAGGTCAGGAAATGAAGGAAAACCTTAGCAATGGAACAGGGATGGCAAAATAAATCCGACAAGTGACACTAAACTCAGGAGTTAAATCCTAAAAATATATTCAAGTACCTTAACTATTAACAAAAATGTATCCTATTTTTGTATCACTCGGCTGTCCTCAAATCATCTCTGAATTGGCGCTGACACTGACAAGCTCACTCCCATGATGGACTACAATCTCAATACAAATTAGAAAAAACTAAACATGAGCTTGGAGTCCATCACAGGAGTGAGCTTGGAGCGGTGACTACTTTACATCACACACAGGGACCATGGGGAACAAAGTAGCCACCCTCCAGAAGGAAGGACAGTGTCAGCACCAATTCAGAGATGATTGGAGGATCTACAGCCGAGTGACACACAAATAAGATACATTTTTGTTAATCATTAGGGTACTTGAATGCATTTTTAAGATTTAACTCTTGAGTTCAGTATCATTGTTGTCACCTGGATGGAAAGTCAGGGTTGCCACCAAAACAGGAATAGGTATTTATACCAGTGGAGCAACTTTTTCAAATGACAACAAGAGTGCAATGCCCTCACTTTGGAACAATTTCCTGTCATTTCCTGTTGTGCCTAAAGGTCAGGAAATGAAGGGAAACCTTCCCAATGGAACCAAGATGGCAAAATAAACCTCACAGGGGTTTTAACCATTCCCTACTGCATCCATTCTCAACCACAGTGATGTGGAATCCTAGGGTTCGTTAAGCTGATTGACCTCCCATCTGATGGTGCCTTCATAGTTCTGGGGCCAACCCTACTTGGCAGAGCCAGTGGCATGACACCAATGATCTTTTTAGTTGTCTGTAAGGTGAATGTTGCCCACTGACCCCCAATTTTTTTTAAGGAGATCTGCAATAGTGACCTCCATGTTCCAATTAGGAGACGTTTACTTTAAATGCTTGGCCATCTGGTGACAACATCTGAGAAAGTGTGCAAGATACTAGCTCTGCGTGTGCATTTCCAGTTATTTTCTGTAACTGTTACGTTTCTGTACCTGGCTTTTGTACGGGCTTTGTGTCGGGCCTAGATTGTCTTCCTGATAACAACTTTAGAAAAACAAGACTGTGTATATGTGTGCCTTTAATTTGGGAACCTGACACATCCAGATCCAAAGTTCCTTGCTGTAGGGACTAGACTGTCATGTCTGACTGCCAAAGGGTGAGACATTTTCCATTGCCTTTAGTGTTAGTGTCCTCATTGTCCTTTTAGTTCCTTGTGTTCTCAGTGTCCTTTTAGTCTGGAATACTGAGAATTGTTTAAATGTTACATCTTCCAGAAGTTGTCTCTCCAGAGAGTGTCTCTGAGACAGGGAACATCAACAGCTGACAAGGAAACTCTGGGTGCAGCCAGAATATCTCCACAGCATCACTATGAATATGTGTGTTTATTTTTCTGTTCATTTTCTGAGAGGGGAAAGACTTCCCCGTCGCTGGCCTGTCTCATTGCTCTTTTGCAAATAACATATTTTTGGTTTCCTTTACATACTGACTCCCTTATCTCCCATTTTCTCATTTTTCAAAGTAAAAAGAAACAGGTTTTTTTTGGCCTCTTGATTGACATTGTGGATTGATATAACCATAGTGGGAGACCCTCACATTGGCAGGCTTCCAGTCGTGACAATCATTAGATAGGATGAAAAAAGATACATGTTGATAGAGTTAAACCAAGATTAAAAAAAAGATTCATTAAAAATGGGGATGAGCTCAGGTACAGATCAGTTTGGTCTGCACCAGGCCTCTTCTAAACCCAGAAGAAAGCTCCTTCTGCCCAATCAGCGGAATTCCTCATTCACAGCTGCACGTAAGCAAAGGGGCAGGATGCTATGATGTCACTGACCTTATATGGCCACATGGTTATAGTTGATCAATGACCTATAGGCCATGTGGCCATATAGAGTCATTGATGTCAGCACAAGCTTTCCACCTCTTTGTTTATATGCAGCTGCTGGGCAGGGAATACAGTGGCCTGCAGCTGATTGAGGGAGTGGTACCATGTCCCTTCTGAGTTCAGAGGAGCTTGAGTTCAGGCCAATCCTATTCCAAACCGCAGCTCATCCCTTACTAAAAACATTGCATCCCCAAAATCCAAAACCTGCAGTAGATTTAAAGATGGGAGAAGAACCCTCATAGTCCAATTTGCTCTATTGGAGAAAACCATTTCTTCCTGATACCTAAAGGCAATTGGATACTCCCATGATCAACAACTTAGAGTGTTATGTCTTATAATTATTAATAGCCAGTTCGAGTTTATGCATTTAGACTTTTTCCTCTTTTTTGAAGCAATCTACTGTGCTGGTCAGAACGAGCTCTAGTGGAAGTGTATACATAGTCCACACTTTCAGAACTCTTCCTGAAAAGAAACCTTTGCAAAAGGTGGAAATATAGCAGCCCATATTTGAGGCATCTTTTGGGGGAAGCTGGGAGATATTGGACCATATGTTGGCAAGTTTTAAATCCCTTCTGTGTGTAAATATATAGAAAATCTCCCACAAGAGGACCATGAGAGCAGTAAAGACCTTGCAGAGGTTCTCATAATTTTCAATATTTGACCAAATATTTCCAATATTTGGTCAAGGACATTGACCTTATTTGGCCATGTCAGCACACGCATTTTTCCCCTTTGTTTATGTGCAGCTCCTGGGCAGGGAATGCCCTGGCCCGCAGCTGTTTGAGGGGATGCTACCATGTTCCTTCCATGTTCAGAGGACTTGTCATTAAGTAGACAAGAAATCTACTTTTACAGGAAGGAAGTACAGAGACTCAGGGCAGTTATCATTGGACATTCATTATAGTTCTTCTTCACCAAATGTTTTTGGGGAAGCTGAACGTTACAGTGACTCTGTCACCCGAGGGTTACTTTTAAATAAAACTCAGCTTGTAAAGGGCTGTGAAATACATGCCAAGGCCCCATTCATGCCAATGGATGGTAGGAGGGCTGAGACACATGTGTGCAATAGGCAGAACATCTGGCTGGGATATGTTGAATGCAAGGGATGTGTGTTACCCAGCAGGGCCGCACAATTAAGAACTCTGGAGCAGAGATGAAGGTAAGTATTTACTTATGACGACTACACTTGGGGGGATAATTTAAAGGACAACTTCATTAAAAGTGATGTTGCTCTGAAGAAATAAGGTGCTGCTGCTAAATTAAGTAAGTAGCAGGTTAAATGATGCTCTAGAATCTCCAACAAGCTCCAACAGTTTGATTGGTTTGGTCATCTCTAGTTACTACACATGGTAAATCACCTTTGCTTTCGAACTGCCTTCTTTAGTGTATAGCTAAAGCTAAAACATTTCTTAGGTTTTGGATAGAGCTGATACTCTTTCAACATTTTATTGCCGTATGTTTTCTGAGGAAATGGACTTTCTCTATCGTCTTGAAGACCACCAGGGCTGAAAGTGATGGGAAAAGCCTTAGTGGTCTTGACCATAATTTCTGATTCATAGGTGAAACTTCTCAAAAACGTCTCATTTCTTTCTGAACATACATGCCAGTACACCAGGTCAAACACAAACTCTCTCAGGGCTTCCACCTTGTCATTTCACTGGAGCTGTGTACTTTAATTTGCATACTTTGCTCATATTTATTTATGACATTGTTCTCTCAAGAAATGTATGTTTAATGGAGTTTACTTTTGTTTGTTCCCATAACTGTTATAAAACCAGGACATGACCTTTGTCAGCAAACGATGTTGACGGACTTGGTCCTCATGCCACCACACTGTTCATCTTCTCCAACTTCCTAGGTAAGACCTGACCAAGGAAAAATAATGGGCTGTGTATATGAGTGCACTGCATGCCTGAAAAGATTACCTGGGAATTATAATGGCATTTATTGCCCAGGTTATTCCCTGTCAATCAAATTAATTATACCTTTTATGTACTAGGGGCAAAACTAGCTATAGCACCCGGTGAATGTTTGTTGGGATATGAAAGGAATGGGATCAAGTGACACTAAACTCAGGAGTTAAATCTTAAAAAGAGATTTAAGTACCTTAACTATTAACAAAACTGTATCTTATTTTTGTATAATTCAGCGGCTGTAGATCCTCAAATCATCTCTGAATTGGTGCTGACACTGTCCTTCCTTCTGGAGGGTGGCTACCTTTGCTCCCCATGGTCCCTGTGTGTGTTGTAAAGTAGTCACTGCTCCAAGCTTACTCCCGGGTAGGGTTGCCACCTGTCCGGGATAGGTGCTGGGGGTGTCAGTTGGTGGGTGCTGGGGGTGTTAAGTGGTGGGTGAGGGGTGCTGGGGGTGTCAGGGCAGTGGGGAGAAGTGCTAGGGGAAGGGGTTCTGGGGGTGTCAGGGTAGTGGGGAGAAGTGGTAGGGGAAGGGGTGCTGGAGATGTCAGGGTTGTGCGGAGAAGGGCTGGGGGAAGGGATGCTAGGGATGTTAATTGTTGGAGGAGAGGTGCAGGTGGTGTCAGGGAAGTGGCGGAGGGGTGCTGTATCCATGGCACAAGCAGCTGTCAGTGTGCAGACCTCCGAGGACCCAGTCATTGGGGTTGCCACCGGCCCGGGATTGACCTGAACAGTCCTGGTTTAGAAGGCTGTGTCCGGGTTGCACAGCCCACCCTAGAGCCTTGCACAGGCCACTTGAGACCCTAGAGACATCAGGCTGCCACCCTGGAGCAACACAGAGTATGTAGCTTCATATATGTTTTTGTATTGCTGTATTATGTATTGCTGGGATTTGTAGTCCCCTTACTCTCTCCCCTGGCTGCCTCTCCTCGCTCTCTCCTATATTCTCAAAAAAAAGGAAAAAATTGCCTCGCGCGGCACTAGAGTGTTCAGGTTTCACTTGAAGAAAAGGTGGCAACCCTACTCCCAGGATGGACTACAATCTCAACACAAATTAGCTATCTTAATGTGAGATTGTAGTCCATTCCAGGAGCGAGCTTGGAGCGGTTACTACTTTACAACACACTCTGGGACCATGGGGAACAAAAGTAGCCCCCCTCCAGAAGAAAGGACAGTGTCAGCACCAATTCAGAGATGATTTGAGGATCTCCAGCCGAGTGTTACACAAATAAGATACATTTTTGTTCATAGTTAAGGTATCTGAATTACTTTTTTTTAACTCCTGAGATGCATTTTTAAGATTTTGCTCCTGAGTTTAGTGTCACTTTAACAGCCAATAGTATGAGATGCAATTACACTTTAAAAGTCATATCAGCTTCTCAGATCAGGAGACCCAATCTCTCCAGTAAAGGTAATTGTGACATGATCTGGCCAGATATATACCTAGGTTGCTTCATGCTGGATTACTGCACAGATCTGGAACAAATACAAAAATGAGACCAAGATTCAGATAAGAATTCTCATGTTTCTTGTATTCAGACAATACTTGTTTAGCCCAGAGTTCAGTTTTAATCGTCGTTTACAGTCATACAGAATAATTAAGTACACCCCATAGAAATTGTTGAGGTTTTCAACATATTTGAACTGGCAAATGTTAGATCTTTATTTAAACAGTGCGTACAGATAGGATGATAAACCTGTATAGGAACACAAGAAAAATTTGCCTTTTCAATCACCCTATAGAAAGTGTTGACTATTTCAACATATTTGAACAGGCAAACATTAAATGCTTATTCAAACATTTCCTTTACCAGATAAAGGTGGTATACTTGAATAAGTACACAAGAAAAGTTTGCCGATTCAATCATGTATTCGATAAAAAAATCAATAGATAAAATGCAGCATTGTCGAAAAAGTAAGTACACCCTTGGCATCAAAAGCTGGTTTTGCCCCCTGTAACAGGAATTACTTCTTGCAGGCATTTTGCTTAATCGCCCACCAGTCTCTGACATCATCAAATTTCCTTCGGCTACAATATATTTGGGGTTTCCTTACATGAGCTGCCTGTTCAAAACCCTCCTACAAAATGTTAATGGTAATTAAATCAGGGTTTTCAGTAGAGCAGTCCGTAGACCTCTATTTCTCTTTTTGAGCCATTCCTTGCTGGATTTGCTAGTGAGCTTTGGATCATTATGGAGTTGAAAGACTCATTTGTGGTTCCACTTTTGGACAGATGGTTTCACATTCTCATCAAGCACACTTTAATATGGACAACATATAGGTGTCACGATGACTGTGAGCTGCCCAGGCTCTGAAACAGCAAAACAACCCCAAACCATAACATTCCCAGCACCATGCTTCATGGCCATTATGAGGTTCTTACCTGAAATGCTGCCTTTTGTTTGCTGCAAACATTTCTACCATTGCTGTGACCAAACAACTCTATCTTTAATTGGTCAATCTTCAGCACGGTGTTCCAGAAGACCCGGTCTTTGTCTATATGTTCAATGACAAACTAGAGTCTTGCTTTAATGTTCTTTTTTGGACAGCAAAGGCTTTTTCTGAACACACCTCTCATCCAGGTTGAATTGGAACAATCTCTTTCTGATTGTAGATGCGTGCACTTTGATCCAAACTGTTGCAAGAGTTACCTGAACACCTCCCAATTACATTTTGGGGTTCTTAAAAAAAATTTTCTTAAAATAATCAACTCTTGGGTTGAATTTGCTGGGCCGGCCAATCCTGAACAAATTAACAGTTGTTTGAAATCTATACCACTAGTAGATTATTTTCCTTACAGTGAAATAATAAAATGCACCCATGTAGGCCACGCGACTAGAAAAGTATCCATGCTACCCCTATCTCTGGAGAGCATCTGTTCCATCTTATAGAGTCCAGTTCACACACCCACTCCAAAAGTTGGGGGATTGTTGCCTCACGCCAATGCCTAGCGATGATACTGCGAGCCGAGGAAAGGAAATGATGTAGTAAGTCTTTTTGATCTTTGTATAAGATCCTGGTTTCATGGAGAGCAATGTGATTGAGGGAGATTGGGCCTGGTGTCTCAATTCAATTTGTGATAAGCTTGGGTTATTTTAACCCAGAAAGGTTTGATTGATGTGCAAGTGCCGCAACTGTGTAAAATTGTTCCACTATCAGATACACATCTTCAGCAGGTTTCTGGAAGGGTCAAATTTATGGATGCTGGTTGCAGTTACCATTTAGATAGCATGTTGGAATTGTATTCCTGTATTCTAGAAGAAATAGACATTTTATGGGTGAAAGTGAGCCCTTTATCACAGTCAGTCTCCCTGGGGTTGATGCCCAGCTCCCGCCCCCATTTTGCAATAAATCTGGGGGCATCTGGATAGACCCAACAATCTGATAAATCTCCTGGGGACCAAGAATAGCTTAGCTACTGCCATGTTTTGGTGAATGGCCAAGCATAGTCATTTTGCTTTCTTTATTTTCTCATTGTCTTTCTCAGAAGGCTTTTGAGTACTGATTTACAAAGCAGATTTTTTTGGAAAAAAACTATTCTAGAACAAATTGTCATTTTGTTTGCAAATTGATTTTGTTTAAAAAAAAAATCAGCGTCTTTGAGACCTTGTTACATTTCTTTGATTAATTTAATATTCCTCTGGAGCACAACTGCCTGCCAGATAAAATTAACATTTGTTTGAACAAGATGAAAAAGTTAGTGTAACAAAACTGCCTGTTGATTTTTGTTTTTGGTCTTTTGTTTTTTGGAGTTTGTTTGTAATGTTGTACATTTTCAAGGCTTCGCTCTGCCAAGAGCAAAAATAGATATTTCGTCTCAGCTGTCCAAGGAGAAATTTGCCAGGCCGTGTTCCTGTGGAACACTGCAATCTACCGTTGCATATTTATGGACAGCACTTGGTACGTTTTTAGAGGAGCTGGAACTGTTTTAAACGTTTTAGATGTTTATAAATTCAGCCATTAAGGCTGAAAGTCTGCAGCCCCTTTTCTGGTCCCCCAAGGCATACCGTCTACTACTACCACAGCTATTACCCACCTTTTGAAGCCATTTCTCTCATTTAAAAGCCTATCTTCAAAAAATTGTATTTGTTAAGAAAAGTCCCCCCCCCCACTCCCCCCACACACACTCTCCACCACTCCTTCCCATTAAAAAAGGTGACCTATCTCTGTTCACTCTCTCCACATTCTATTAACTTCCCATGGGTCCTTCTCTGTTCTGCACTGTTGGTCCTCTACACAGTAAAATGATGCCTAGCGCCATTCAACCCACTTCTTATGTGCTCTGGGCTCCATGGACCCACTTCCTGGGGTGAGTCATCATGTTGTCCTGAATTGACCTAGCAATGCTTCACAGATTGGCGCTGAGGTCATTGCATCAGCTACAGTGACGTCTGTCACAGAGTAGAAAAGAGAGGAAGTTTCCCTAATAGGGACACAGACAATATTAAAAAGATGACAAAGGTTCTGACCCTTCTGCACCCCATTCAAACAAAATAAAAATGATATCCGGAGATGGGCTGTTAATTTGACCCAAAGACAGGATATCCCTTCTCAGGGTAAAATGCCTGTAAATTATTAAATATGTGATTAAAATAATTTTGCTCTCCTTTTGAACAATGTTATATAATTGTTAAAGCCCAATTTAAAGCTAAACCCCCCTGGAGGTTCTCCATATTGTATGTAAATTAACTTTTCCAGATGTCCTAAGGCTGGTCATGTGATATGCTGGATTCTTTCTTGCTCCCAATCTTCTCCAGTAGTGAACAGGCCTCGATGATGTAGAGAGCAGCACTTACATAATGACATTCAATTTGCATCATTACACTGCGAATGAAGGGTGCTGTGGTGATGCTCTCCAGGAGCAGAGTCATCATTCTTGCAGGAGCTGGGCCATGGCATGCTGCATTTAAAGTAGTTCCTCAGTCTTTTGGGTTAAATGACATTCAACCACTAACCAATACTGCATGGGAAAGCTTCCATTCTGAATGTGAATACTGGAGCCTGAGCTAATTGTTTTTTTTTTAAAGCTGTCAGGGGACCTTTTTGTAAATGTAAAAATTTCTGTGTGAAATCTGCAATTTCTTGGCAAAACCAATTTTCTTTTAACTGTCACTGCTCCCCATCCTTACTGGTAACATAGTGCTACTGTTTTTTCTATGATGGAGCTATCTGGACTTTACAGCACCCACCACTAGATCCAAAGGCACTTTGGGCATCACCATTTTATTTATTACAGGTATTTATATAGCGCCGACAATTTATGCAGCACTTTACATAGTTGCACATTCACATCAGTCCCTACCCTCAAGGAGCTTACAATCTAAGGCCCCTATCTCACATGCATACATAGAGGGCCAACTTAGAGATGAGCCAATTAACCTACCAGCATGTCTTTGGAGTGTGGGAGGAAACAGGAGTACCTGGAGGAAACCCACGCAAGCACCTGGCAGGGATTCAAACCAGGGACCCCCAGCACAGCAAGGCAGAAGTGCTAACCATTACGCCACTGTGCTGCCCACCATATTGTCTCTTCGACAGGGGTTCAGGTCGCAATATATTTCTGATAAGATCTGATCTTGTATTCATTTTTTTTGGTCTATCTATACATTTCTGACCGATTTTCTTTGGCTGTCCCTAGCTTCTTGGTGCCCAATATGTGGCCCTGTGATACTTGCTGTGTGGCCCTTTGAGACTTCAGTATTATGAATGGGATCATTCATTTTAAAAGGTAATGGCAGTGGTCTCTTGCAGTCTAATGTAACATGTCCCCAGTCTCTGATTGTCTCCTGTAGCAGGTTTTCAGACTTAAACAACACCTGTAGCATGCCCACATTCTCTGCCCATCTACTTTAGTATATCTGCAGCCTTGGACAGTCCATTGTAGCATCACATATGCTAAATATTTTGTTCAGCCCTTTGGTGCTTTTACAGGCCACAGTTGAGGGCCGCAGTACCTGAAAAGTTGAATACAACTGTGCCAGCTCTTTCCCATGTTTCATATAATATACTATTTTCGAGGGGTATATTCTGCTTTGTTGAACTGTGGACTCCATTCCCGATAAGCCCATACAGAGGCTGCCAAAGGTTTGCACGCCAGACAATGTTTACACAGCTTTTAAGAAAGAAAAAAAGAGAACTTGAGGCCACAGTCAATAGAACTGCTTGGGATGACTGTACAGGTAACACCAACTATTCACACGTTCAGTGTATATAGTGGAACTAATCTGTTCTGCGGTCAAATGATGTATAGAGCTGTTGACAGGCGACGGTAATCTTAAAAATACATAATTTCCCTAACCCTATAAAAGTCAAACTCCCCACAAGGCTGAGTTGTGTTTATTTTTTGACAGGTCCCTAACAAAGGCTCGGTGGGTAGCGCGGAGCTAAGATAACAGAACTTCGCGGACGGAAAGAAGCATACAGTACTGGCAGAAACAATACATTGTGGCTCACATTTATCATCCTGACACGGAAAAAAATATGAGAAATGTCTCTTTTTCACCATCTCCTCAACAAGAGGAGGCTATTGTGGAGGCTTCAGCACAGAGTCAGATGGCTCTTTCATAGGCCCAGTCGTCACGGATAAGTTCCATTCCATAACAAGGCATTGTGACGTGCCATTAACATCACACTGTCGAAACAGTTTTCTTCTTCGGTGAAGATGCATCAATCATTCGGGTTTTGTACTGTTAGATGCTTGTGTTATTTTGATAGATTCACCTTCGTGAGCTATAAAATTCCAGGAATGACAAGGCTTAGGGCGGTGGTGGAATTCAGGCTCTGTTCATTTTTCACACAGCAACTCGCCGCAGCGACTCTGTCGCTAAAATAAATATTCTAAGTAAACTGCTCCCTGCAAAAGAGGACATGATATTCTCACTTATGCTGCTGGCCACAATGCCAAGCTCTGGAGAGGTGAAGAGGAATCATGGGGTGAAGATCCTGCAGGATCGGACACTAGGGCTGCACCAATACCGATACTAGTATTGGTATCGGTGCCGATGCAGAGTATTTGGGCGAGTACTTGTACCAAATGCTTCGATGCCTAGCCCAATATTTCCGGCTATCAGGCTTCCTGATTGGCCGGGAAGCTGGTTCTATGTAATGACCTGCCCCGTGGGGGGTAAGTATATGGATCTCAACTGCGGAAGTTCCCCTCCAATTGGAAGGATTGGGATCAGTTATGCAGCTAGGCCCTCAATGCCCTGTTTTTGTGTAAGGCGGAGAGGGAGCTGCTTCACATCATACCCCGTGTGTGGTAGGAGCGTATCACACTTGTGGTGAATAGTACAGACCGTACTAGCGTCTGGGGGTGTGCAAGCCAAGTCAGAGCCAACGGTAGTGTGTCTGGAATGACTGAAGATTTACTGACAACAAACTACTTTCAAACGGTTAATGGCTTTGGCATCGATAAGGCATAACAAGGCAAAGTGTATTGAGTTCAGCACAACAGCTACTATCAAGCAGGTTAATGGCTTTGGCATCGATAAGGCATAACAAGGCAAAGTGTATTGAGTTCAGCACAACAGCTATAATCCAGCAGGTTAATGGCTATTAGCAACAGGATAAAAGACAAGGCAGAGTGGTTTGAAATCAACAGCTAATACTGTCTTGGTTCAATGAGGGGCATAAACCCAGGGACTTGCGCTTTCCGTCTCTGGAGAGTGTCTGCTGAGGGGGATTCCGGTAGTAAGGTGTCGCTCATAGGAAGGTCCCGATCATGTGGCAAGGTGGACACTGATCTTTGCCTGATACAACCAACAGTAGGACCCCGATCAATAAGTGAGCAGCGCCTTTAAGCCGACTGCTCGAGTGAGAGTACATAGTAAATAGTATATAGTACATAGTATTTGAGGTTGAATAAAGACATATATCCATCAAGTCCAACCTATTGTGTGTGTGTGTGTGTGTATAGGTCCTTGAGTCATCTCATTCTAGGAGTACCTGTACCCCTGTATATTACGGTCTCTCAGGAAATCGACCAAAAGCTTCTTGAATGATTCCACACTATTTGCTGAAATCACTGCTTGTGGCAATGAGTTCCAGACCCTAACCACGCGAACTGAGAAGAACCCCCTTCGCCCCTTGTGTTTGAATTTTTTTTCTACCAGTTTCAGGTGATGGCCTCTAGTCTTTGTTACGGAATTAATCTTAAAGAGTTTGTTGCTAATGCTGCTATGACTATAGAACATCTTGTACATGATGAAAATCATATCCCCCCTTAATCTCCTTACTTCCAGCGTGAACATATTTAAATTTAGTAAGAAATTTAGAGAGGGGCCGGAGACCCGCGGTGCGCCTGCGCCGGACGGAGAATCAGCTTGCAGGTGAGAGAGGGCGGAGACCCGCGGCGCGCTTGCGCAAGACGACGAACGAGCTCGGACCCTAGGAGATGGGATGCTGCGGTGCGCCTGTGCAGGCCGCCGTCGGAGATCGGCTGTGGACCGCAACCCGGTACGACTGTTACACTCTATGTTCCCTCGTCACTTGTGACGAGGGAGCATGGAGCTGGCTTCCCGGCCAATCAGGAACCTGGGCAGCGTGTCATTACACGCCCCCCGGCTTTCTGATTGGGCAGAAAGCCGGCTTCATGCTCCCTCATCACCTGATGACGAGGGAGCATGGAGCCGGCTTCCCAGCCAATCAGGAAGCCAGCCGCCTGCTA
>NW_017306347.1:2267052-2292109 GCF_000935625.1 Nanorana parkeri | reverse complement strand
TCAGGAAGCCAGGCGCCGTGTAATGACGTGTTGCCCCGGCTTCCTGATTGGCCAGCTTCTCGACCAATAAGGAAGCCAGGCAACGCGTCATTACACGGCGCCCGGCTTCCTTATTGGCCAGAAAGCCAGCTCCATGCTCCTTCGTGCCGATGCAGAGTGCCATGATTTGTAGTGACACCCCTGCATTTTGTCACTAAGATTTTCACAAATAAAATGTCCTGAATGGAAGAGTTTTCTCCACGGCAGGTTTTCTTTACCTTCAGCTATGACGATGAGCCCCAGTTCAGGTGCACGCAGATAATGACAATGCCTCTCTTACTCTTTCAGAGCCCAGACAATAGTTTTTGTTGTTGAGGACATTCCGTTCTATTTTGTGTTTTTCGTTCAGCAGATAACGTGGGAAACTCAAGGGCAACCGTGCCTGTATTTTGGAAGAAACAGACAGAATGACGCCAATTGGGGGACACTGCGCACACTGACTGAATCACACTTGCTAAAGCAAATATATAAAACTAAGAATTATGCTGAACATTAAATAAAGGGGAATTCCAGATTGTATTATCTCTTTTTTTCAAACAAGGCAAACAGTTACAATTCTCATTCTAGCACAGTAAAGCCTTCTTTAGAACAAAAGGTGATCATGTGTCTCATTTCATCATATATCCCAAAAATAAGAGGATAATTCCATATTTTAGAACAGTGGGTGGAACTATGGAAATCATTCTTTTACGCCCCAATGGAGCCATTTATTTCAAACTGCATACAGTTGTTCCAGGCCATCATCAGTGCAGTGTATGGAAATTGTCTTCTATGAAGTAGGGCTTGGGACCGAACAAGACAGAATAAGCCATGAAGCTGACCTCCAGCCTTCCCTTTAGTCTGGCTCCTCTCCTGGACTGCAATTGCTTCCTCTAATATCACTGCACACTGTGAGCTTCTCAGGGGAGGGGACATGGCAGCATTACCAAATTCCATTATTAGGTGACAGAACAGATTGCAGTTACAATCTATAGAGGCAATCAGAGTGTCTCTGTACCTTGTGATCGCTGTGAACCAATCACAGCCATCACACATTACCAGTGTTTACAAATATTCAGCACATTCACAACAGAGGGAGGGGAGTGCTGAATGTTAGTAGGCGCATGCAGTAGGGAGGACCGCTGCAGATTGAATGTGAAGATGGGAGGTCTTAAATAAAAACTTGTGGAAAACGTTTTAACCCTTGCAGTGGGGTTACCCCCGCACTGCCAGGTTTAAAGTGATATTAAAGTCAAAAGGTTTTTAAGCTATTCCAAATGCTGATGAAATCACTTACAATGGTCACTGCTCTCTAATGTTTAAAAGTTTTAGTTTCCTGAAGAATCAGCTGGTCCCCTGAGCATTGGTCCCGACTTCCTGTTTTAGAGTGACTCCTTTCTCAAGCAGAGTGCTATGCAGTCACCCTTGTGTGTGCTAGTAAGCTGTGTGTGTCTCCACAAACACACAGCAAATCAAGCTACTTCCCTCCCCCCTGGCCCCCTCTCCTCCCTTCTCCAAGCTGGTAGATGAACAACTGCTGGAGTCTGCTCTGTCCTTTGTGATCTTGTACTGGACAGGAAGTTCAGGGAAGCCATATACTGTGCATAGACATTGGTGATTGACGGGAGTTTAGACAGCTGCAGAGGAGGGGGAGAGACGCTAGGAGGACCGGTTTAAAGAGAAACCTGCACAAACAAGCACTTAACCCTTGCAGTGCTGGGGTAGGTGGTTAAAGTGCCACTGAACACAATTAATTGTGATATTGTTTTTGGGTTGTTTAATGTGCCCCTGATCACAAATGATTGTTGGGTCTTTTTTAATGCAAACACATTAAAGGTAAATGTAAGCAATCCCAATTTGTCTTAAACATTAGATGTGCCATCAGGGCCATCCCGAGGACAGGTGTCAACTGAAGTGGGTACCGGGTGACACCCGCCTTGAAGTCATTGTGCATGCGTACAACGTCATCACGCATGTGCGTGATGACATCACACGCATTTGCGACCATCTTGGTGATACCTGCCGGCGGCCATCTTGGTGATGGACGCTGGCAGAGAGAGGAGGGGACGTTCACCCGGCGGGATAAGGTATGCCGCTGGGTCCCTTCTTCTCTCGTGCAACTGTCGGGCTCTCGGGCAATGACCGAGTGACGACTTTTCAGAGGGGGTGACACCCAAATGACCGTCAGTCATTTGGGTGTCCCCCCTCCAATGGCGTCACCCGGTTGCAGGCCACACCCCCCTAGTGACGCCACTGCGTGCCATAACTATGCGATGATACATCAACAACAACCTTACTACTGACATATAAGGTCTCTTCCACATAGGTGTAATAAAAATGGCGGGATCTATGAACCCGGGAAACTGCCTGCTTCTGGGGGTGTACACCTAAAACCAGGAATGCACAGATACTTTTCAAGTACCAGTGCCGATACTTGGCATTTTCATGAGAACTACCAGGGTTGCAGCGGTTGCAGCTGGGACCTGGCTCTGGCACTCCACCACTGTCCTGAAATCATTAGTCTGTATTGTTTTAGAAAAACTCACTCACATGACAATAAACAAAAATGTATCAGTACTCGTACTTGTAAGTACTTGGCAAGTACCAGTACTTGTACTCGCAAAACTGGTATCAGTGCATCACTTTATTTATATTTATAAAAACAAAATCGTACATTAAAACAGAGATGTAGAAATCCCAGGAGCTCCGTGTGCTCCTTACACATGACAGCTGCCTCCTAATTTTTGAATTTTTCTCTAGTGTAGTCTTGGAGCTCAAAAGTATCGGTACATGTACTCGTACTTGTACCGAGTACTGTACTTGGTATCTGTGCAACCCTACCTAAAACCTATATGGCTGCACACAGTCAGAGCAGCGCCAACTGGCGTACAGCTGCAGCCTGTCATTGACTGATACAGGCGGACTGCAAGCAAAACCTTTGGCTCCCGGGTAGAGATCATACCAGTGTGTACAGTACACGGATTGACAAGGACAATCTCACATTTAAGTATTTCTAAGACATGGGATTACTCCTATCTAACTCTTTCTAAAGACTTGCACACAATCCTTATTATGTTGACATAAATCTGTCATAACGACTAAAAAAAAGTGTGAATGATCGATTTTATTGGCACGGTCCCGCTGACAATTATACAGATGACTGAGCCGTGAATGTTTATAATATTCTGGCACTGAGAATTATTTGTCTATATCTTTTATTTCGCGACGCGAGATAAACGCCTACTTTGTATCGATGGGGGAAGCTGCGAAGGGAAGGCAGTGAAAAGCCGGAGAATGTCAATGTTTGTTTAGAATTCAGAATGGTTGTGAAAAAAAGACGAGCGACGAGGTGTTGACAGCGACGTGGGGGAATTCTGCTCCGTGGGCCGGTAACAGGAAGGTGGCGAGACAGCTGGCAATCTACCTGGCGGTCCAACCCCAAACAGCTCCTAACAGTTTTCCGCAGTTCAGCGGCAATGTGTGAAGGATAACAGAGAGCGTGCCCTTTGTGGTGAGGCTTCCAGGTAGATCCGTCATGACATGATAGCTTGTGTTCTAACTGACAAATAGCTCCGTCCTCGTCTGATCAGAACACTCCCTCCTATCAGTGGAAAGCGTAAAAAAAGGTGATTACAGGTAATATTGTGCGGTAGCCGCATGTCCCTCCGATTGAGGATACGCACAGCATGGCTGCCGCTTGCAGAATGATTGGCGTAGCCTCCAGTAACCTTTCATTTGCCCCTGTGGATCTTTCTAAAGTTCAGTTCCTTCTTTTAGGTTTATTCTGAGATTATAACCACAGCCGGGAGAAAAACAGTTTCTGATGGAAATAATCTGTTTACTTTGTGTATTTTATTCCTTAAAGTGGAACTTTCAGCTACTTCTGTGTGAATCAATTCCTGACTTGTCTCAATGTATAGCAACAGTATATGTCTGTGAACAGGGACATCCTAGATTTTTTGCCGCCTGAGATGAGGGGAGGTGAAGGAGGACGGCGTCCCACTAATCTCCTGGCAACCAGTGATGTCACTGGTTGCCAGGAGTTAGGCGGGATGCCGACAAGAGGTTGCCAAGGTTGTTCCAGGTTGCTAAGAGATGGGTGGCGAGATGTATGTGACCCTTAAGGCCGTGACACACTGCACGCGAAGCAGCGCAGAGCGGGGGCGCGCTGCCTTTGCGAGCAGTGTGTCATGTAATTTTCTGCTCGGCACCTCAGCTTGCGAGAGCTCGCGGAGCTGAGCGTGCCGAGATGAACAATTTCAACTTCAGCCAATCGGCTCGCACGTATAAACCAGCGCGTCGCGATGCGACAGCTGGCAGGTTGTTACGGACGAGCCGATTGGCTGAAGGTGCTGTCAATCATCTGACTGCACTCAGCTCACACACTGCACGCAAAGCTCCGTGCCGGATAGCTTTGCTTCGCTCTGCACGGCTTCGCGTGCAGTGTGCCACGGCCTTAAAACATCTCCCCGCCCAGCTCTTAGCAACCTGGGATGCTCTGGCTAGAAAGGGTGCAGCAGGCACACTGAAAACATTGTGCAGCAGAGCAACCATGCCACTCTGTCTGCCGCCCTCCCAACGAGATGCTGCCTAAGGCAAATACCTCTGGCTGCCTCATTATAGGGACAGTCCCATCTGTGAAAGTTCTTACTGCGCAGCCGAGGATGACAACGCTGCTCTTCCATAGATACAGTGCAGGGTGTGAACGTTGTCCCTCTAGGACAGGAAGTGTGTTACTGGCAGGATTGCCAGTTAGCAACAGCATATCAAGCCTCACTCTGAAACTTTACCCACTGATATCTTACCGGAAAGGTTTACTCAGAGTAATACTTTCAGGGAGAACATGCCTCTCTCGCGGACGTCAGGGAGCCTCTAGCTAAAAGAGGGAGACTCCCTGAACATCAGGGAGACTTGAGATCCCTGACAGCATATATCTGTGAAGGTTCTTATTGCACAGGCCTAGGGTGACAACACTGCTTCTCCATACATACAGTGCAGGGTGCGAACATTGTCACCTTAGGACAGGAAGCATGTTGCTCGCAGGATCAGCAGGTAGCACCCTAGAGAGCAGGGGCGTAACTAGAAATCACAGGGCCCCATAGCAAAATTTTGTATGGGGCCCCGTGATTGCTAGTTATGTCACTTTCAGAGCCCACCATAGACTATCTATAGTGGGCTCTGCAGGGTCTCAGTTGGGCTGCACGCCTCTTACCTGTCAGCGTTGTCCACCTCCTTGGTCGCCGGGCCCCCGCCTCCTCTTCCGTCCCTGGGCTCCGCCTCCTATCAACGGGCCCAGCCTCCTCTTACATCACTGGCCCCACCTGCTCTTAGATCGCTGGCCAGTGATGTGAGAGGAGGCGTGGTTGCTGTTAGGCGGGCCCCGCCTCCTTCTTTGCTGCAAATGCCGGTGTAACCGGCCGCATCTGCAGGCTGTCACTGACACAGCTCCGCACCGACTGTGAGAGGGAACGTTCTCCCTCACAGCTGCTGCTGAGCTATGTCAGTGGCAGCCAGCACCCCGAGACGCCATAGCAACCCAGGCAGCCCACATGGCATCAGAGAGATGCTCTGGCCGGGCCCCCCTGTGCCTGGGCCCCATAGCGGCCGCCTGGGTCGCTATGGCGATTGTTACGCCACTGCTAGAGAGTGTATGGTGGGCTCTGCAGGGTCACTCTCAGGTGGGCTGTTTGGGATCTCAGGTAGGCTCTGCAAGGGGCCTAACAAGAATCACAGAGCCCAATAAAATTTTTTTTTGCTATGGGGCACTGTGATTTCTAGTTACGCCCCTGGCTTTACGTCTGTATTACTTACCCCCCCCCAAACCAAAACCAAACTGCTACCCTGCCCGGGCTGATATAACCTGGCAATGCCCCAGTCTATGTATACATGTCAGCCTTGACAGTTTGAGAACAAAATGGCTCCCAGAACTGTTTCGCCGGTGACAGGTGCACATCACAGTTACGCAATCCGCCTTCCCTTGCCAGCCGCAACGGGATAGTTCGTACGTCAAATAAATTAGCCGTCACTTTGTGGACACAAAGTGACAACTGTTAAATAAAAGCAACTGTACTGCTACAATGACATTGTCCTTATTTACAGTGCGGTATACAAATCCCGATAACCGCACATGTTTGCATAATGCTGTTGATATTCCAAATGCAAATGATTAAAACCAATATGTGATGACTCAGGGCTGTGGGTGCAGACGCTTCCTAATAAAGGATCACACGCTGAGATGTTTTATCCGTTTGGTAGATAAGGATGCAAAACAACTTTCTATAGATCTTAAAGGGGATTCTCGGCGAGAACACGTTATAGGTGATCGTATCAAAATGTATGTGCAATGCTGTATTCATCTTTTCACGCGGCAGTAACAACCAGGGCTCGATCCAATGACTGGGTAGAATGTTGCGGCATTTAAAGGACTGTTGTACATCAGGACACAATCAGTATTCAAGCACTGCCAGCAAATGAAAATATAGTCCTGTGGACTACAGAATACTTCCCCCTCTCTTTGTCTCCACAACATAAGACCCCATTCACACTGAGCGATTTGTAGCGCGATTTCAGCTCATATATCGCTCAAATATGAAGCTCAATGTAGCTCGTCCAATGCATTTCAATGGAGATGTTCACATCTCTCTGCTCAATGTCGCCTGTAGCTTGCCGCTCGAACATGATCTATTTTTCAGCGGATTTTGTGCGATTTGGCCCCAATAGACTTTGATAGACTGCCAAAAGAAGCGCTATGTAGCGCGACAAAATGTGCACTGTAGCTCGTTGTAGCTCAGTGTGAATGGGGTCTAAGGGAATGGTTTTCTCTATTCCAGCAGGGGGGATTTCAGTGCATCAAAGACACTGTTGTCACCTCACTACAGGAACTTAGGATCTCACTAGATTTCTGCCAGGGTCAATTGTGAATGCAGCTTTTCAAAAGAGGCACAACAAAGGGAAATGTGTATATGAGAAATGCACTGATTTTTTTTTATATATATGATATAGTGAGAGGAAAGACAGTGAATCCTAAATTCTCAAAGGGGATATAAGAGATGTATACTTACACAAAGGATCAGTCCACTATTGGTGCATGGTGACTACTCTGAAAACAATTGTATATTCCTAATACAGTAAACTCTCTGTTATCAGGTATTCAACTAACCAGAACTCTCATCTAACCAGAAAAAAAAATCCCCTTTGTACTCACTGTTCTGCTGATCTGCGACATGTGGAATCCTGGAAACAATCGTCTGCCTACAGTATTTGTCCTAATTTGATGTAAGTGTGTCTGTTTGTCTTCATTTGCTTTTGATTACTACGTTTCAATATTAATATGAAGTCAGTACAGAGTTTATGTCATGATATGGTATAGTATAGTGTTTAGTATGGGGTATAGTATATGGTATAGTATGGGGGTATAGTATGGCGGGTATAGCATGGGGGTATAGCATGGGGGTATAGCATGGGGGTATAGGGTGGGAATAGTATGGGGTATGGCACTAGTTAGACCTATTTTTAATAGTAACTCTCAAACAACCAGAAACTACATTTATCTACCAATCCCCGTGGATGCCGGATAATGGGGAATTTACTGTAGTATCAAATTATCCCCCTGATGTGAAATCATGAGCTGAGAACTCCTATGAATGATGAATACATTTGGCACTAAGATAAACATCTACCCAGGACACACCATAACCCCGTCATCCCTGGGGTAACATGTAATGATTACCAAGGCTACCAGAACAATCCTGCTGTGCTGGCTGATGAAATAGGGAGGCAGAAGCCCCCTCTTCTGCTGCGTAAGAGATCCTGTGTCTCTTCCCCCGCCTTACATGCCCCCAATGGCTCAGAGATCTCTACGACTAAGCCTGTAAGGTTGAAACGCGTCCGTTGAGGTGGACCGGAGGTGGAACTGTGCGGCATAGATGGAACTGAAATAAAGTTGACTTCATACAAAGTGACATAACCGGCGACTGAAGAATTATAGGAGACAAAATAGCTGCAAGATGTGTTACAGTATCCATTGTTCACTTCTGATTATTACCAAAAAGTAGGAATGCACCGATACCAGTTCAGATACCAGTGCCGATACTTGGCAGAGCTACCAGGGTTGCAGAAGTTGCAGCTGGGACCTGGCTCTGGCGCTCCGCCACTGTCCTGAAATCATTAGTCTGTATTGTTTTAGAAAAACTGTCACATGACAATAAACAAAAATGTATCAGTACTTGTGCTTGCAGAAATGGTATCTGTGCATCCCTTATATATATTTATAAAAACAAACTCATACATTAAAACAGAGATGTAGAAATCCCAGGAGCTCCGTGTGCTCCTTACACATGACAGCTGCCTCCTAACTATTGCATTTTTCTCTGGTCTAGTCTTGGAGCTCGAAAAGTTTCTGTACTTGTACCGGGTACTGTACTTGGTATCGGTGCATCCCTACCAAAAAGTAATGTATTATAATGTTAATAAAATATAGTTTGCCCCCCGAATTGACATTTTAACATTTGCCTGCCGTTCTTTTTTTAATCCTGACAATTTTGTCCAGACCCCCATATATTTTGTTTAGCCCAGCGGACATCCCCGGAGAGTAATTCACAGCTATTTCCTACCAGGATGGATGTGAAAACTCAGATTAATAATTACAAGTTCATGAACCAAAATCTTGTTAACCATCCCATTAGAGAAGCATATCAATGTCTACCAGCTCAGCTCTTGCCCGAGGTGCAGAAATTCTAGAGCTGTGGATAATTTGCATAAAATGAAAGGGAAGCCATCTATATATATTCAGTGAGTGAACATTCCGAGTTATTATTGTAACGCTGACCTCATAGGCATTTTTTTATAGGACTTCCAACTTTTGGCACACTTGCTGTTTCATATTTAAATGACTCCGTTTCTTATCCAGTTCTGTGACTTCTCCTTCTCACCTGGCAATGGGTTTTTTAATCTCTTCAAAAGGACTGCTAAGAGAGAAAAAAAATTGAGTATGCACATAGGGATTCTATGAATAAAATGATTCTTGCAGTGAGAGAGAGGAGCAGTGTAGGATAGTCACTGTTCGGCACTGATGAACACAAAGCACAGCATGCATATGTAATTAACAAGTATGGCTGCCGACAGGATTACAACATAAGCCATGGATTAGGGTGGAGGGGCTACCATGGTCGTCATACATACATCCATAAATCATGTTGATGACCAATTGTATACACCTAGATTGCTAGAAGAATAGGGTGTCCTTCTTCCTTAAATCTACATGTACTGAGGCAAAGAGGGTAAACTGTATATTTGAGCTCAACTGCCCCAGTCTTGGCATGCCTTGTGTGGGTATAATTTCTAGCCAGTTATAAGGGTAGAACAAGGGTGACACAAGATACTGTAGTTGGCTCACTCTGTAATCGCAATTAGCATGTAGGTCCAGAAATTGTAGAGTGCCCTTGTAGACCCCAAACCCGACATTGACATTGGACCCTACCCTGACGCCCCCCCTTCCCCTCACCACCACCACTGCCTCTTCCCTGGCTTCTTGACGTATCAGTGTAAAGATGCACATACATCGGTAGAATGTAATTAAATTAAATTTGCTTTCGGAACATTCACACCTAATAGTTAATGGGACCAAATCAATGATCAGTTTCAACCATAGTGACCAAAAATATTGAAGAAGCAGGATGGAAACATTTTCTCATGAACAAGTCTAACAGTGAATGAGGTTTTTGCTCGGGAAACTCTATTAATTCCAAAATTGAAGGTTGAAATCAAACAAAATTTAAGAACATTTGTCAAGTTCCTGATGGCATTATCGAATGTTCTAATGAGATTTTTCTTATGAATGTCAGTGTTTGGCCAGCTTAATGGGAGATCTTATTGGCCAATCGGGAATAGGTTTTGAAATAGGGTATTTTAAAACCCAATCAAGTTTTTATTGGTTAAGTAACAACAAATACGTTTTGTCTGTTACCTCAATAAAGGGGGCACCGTGTCCCCTAAATCTTAGGCTGGTCTTATAGAGCTCCAGTAAAAGACCTACACCGGAGCTTGGCATGCTGGCATTTCTTCTTTATGTGGTTGCTGAGCACCCTGTTTGTGATCTATATGTTATGAGGGGTAAGTAGAGGACAGATGAATGTGATTTAGATTTTTATTGCTGTTGGTGGTCTGGAAATTAACCCTACACCGTGTCCTAATGACCATTGCCATCAAGCCTAAAAGTAATGTAATAAAATCCAGTGTTCTGCTTTTTAACCAGAACAGGAATAAAGGGAAAATCTCCTAATGAGGCCAATTGTTCTGGGTGTCAGCTATTTAAAAGGACACATCTCCAATTTTGGAGAGAGTTTTCCTCTTACTTCCTGTTGTGTCTACAGGGCAAGTAAAGGTAATTCTCCCCAACAGGCCAATTGCTATTCTTCTCCTGAATGAGACACCAAAATAAAAAAACAAGGGTTTTAAACATTCCTCCACTGCCCAAAACTAAAAAGAAAACTCTTGCTTTAGATATATTTTGATCAATGTACATATTATTAAATTTTTGTCGTGGAAGTTTTGTATTGTTTGAATGGCATAAGCTGGAATTTAATAATGAATAATAATGAGTTTAATACAGTGGATGGACAGTGCAGTAACTATATGCAGGATCTGACTAAGCCTCACCAGACCAAACATGTAGACTTGGCTAATTTGCAATACAAGTGCGGTCAGATATTCTGTTATGTCCATTTATTTCTGGAATATTTAAGTCTTTTTCTGGAATAAGAATATATATTATATAGTAAGTGTGTCATTGTGGAATAGTAGTGCACAGAGATCCTCTAATATGCAATCACTAACATCTAACTCAGACACTGAGTGTTTTCCTTAAGATAACTTTAAACTCTACTTTTCTCCATAAGGCTGCCGCACAAGCCTGGTTCGTCCCGGCGCTGAATGTGTTAAAGAAGTAAATATGGAAAAAGTCTTCACATTTTGCTGAAATGTAATGCCCGTACAGCTTACACGTTCTACCTCACAAGGGGCCTCATAATTATTTCATCATGCAGCAGGAAGCCCTGGTTGGTCGTATATAAACAGCCCAAGGCAGGGACCTCTTCATCGGATAGAGCCTGACATCTGACATCTGTGCGAGCGGCCGCTCGCATGCCACAATTAAGCAGGACGCTCACATCCTGACTAATGCAAGGGTGGCTGTGTGTACAGAGGGGTGGCCCTGAGTGCCCCGGAGGTCTACCATAATCTCAGACATTTCCAAGTAAGAATTGTGCCACATCACTGTCCTTCATCAAAAAGCATTGTGCTAACCTAGTTAAGGTTAAGATAATAAACATATGGCATTGTTATTCCTTACAGGAATATAACTAGCCACAAGTGTAGACCCACAGTGTCCCTTTTTGGGATCAACCACCCGCCCTTCCCCTTTTCTGCAGCTGGCCCTCTTTAATGTATGTTATGTAGTCCTGTATACAAAAATACAGTATCTACTAAAACAGTTTTTGTTGCCCGTAATGTGTATCTTTACCCAGTTTGAGATAAAGCATGGGACATTTAGAACCCCTTCCTTTTTTCTCTGTGTTCTTTTTGCACAATTTCCCTAATCTTAAAGTAAACCTGTCCAATAACTGACATTGCCAATTGCTATGCTCCTCCACACTGAGACACCGTAAAGCTCCAGAATGTGTGCCCACTGCATTCTACAAAGGTCCTCCAGAGAAACCAAGTTGGCACCCCAGCATTCAGGCACACCTCTTGATCAACCATGTGGGTGGACCCACCATAAGTGGGTCTGATACCAATCATTGTCACTTGGGGGTCATGCCAGTTCCAGAACTTCTCCATCTCCTTTAAACTGTTTCACTGAAAAGATACTAACTTTCTGAAAATTTTCCCCCCACCATTGAGGCACACCTCTTGGTCAACCATTTGGATATGAAACCAAGCATTGTCACACGGGGGTCATTCCAGTTCCAGAACTTTTCCATCTCCTTAAGAGTGCTCCACTGCAATCCACAAAAGCCCTTCAGAAGATACCAACTTACTGAAAGTTGGCACCCCACCATTTGGGCACACCTCTTCACCCACCATGTGGGTGGACCCACCATAAGTGGGACTGATACCAAGTACTGTCACATGGGAGTCATGGCAGCTTTCCCCTAACCCTGGAAAAGGACGCACAGTTCTCTACGGCCTATGTGGGCAGTGTTTAGTTTAGCAACTTTAGTTAGAAAACAGGTTTACTACTTGGCTCATTTCTCGCAATCTGTCAAGATGAAACCAGTTTAATTGTATTAGCTTCCACATTGGGAACTGCTGTTGCTCAACAGTTCACAGGGAAAGCCAATAAATATCCAAGGATGTATTCTCAAACACTGCAGTGAAGCTCTTTAGCCCAGAAATATTGGTACCAACATGATGTACCCTGCTTAGAGCCTAGAGGGCACATTTTTGATATCCCTGTTGAGTTTTGGTTATCCAATGTCATATGTACTTAACCAGGATCAATGTAATGATGCTGAAGACTTCAGAATGACATAAGGAAAGCTGGCACAGGCAAGGTTAGAAGGTATGATGCAGCAAGCACTAGTGTTGTTGGTGACCCAAACCTTATTTCTAGAGCACCTTGAGTCTGGTCCTCCACATCTTGGGGTCCTGTGAGCATCTGAACCTGGAGTAATTCTGTTAAAATACACTAACTTTTCCAGGTCCTGGTTGTCACCGCCATCTGAGAGCTGCAATTCACAGAAACCAAATAGCATGCTGTGAATTTTAATAAGCGGGATATTGATATTCACGTTCTCCTGAAATATTAACACTGTATTTTAAACAGGAAGGAAGTGCCTGCTAGTGGTTACCAATCCATATTTGTACAGTCCACGATGACTTTTCATGGGAAAATTTTGCACCTGGGCGCTTCTGCGTGCTCTTTTTTTTTTTGAGGGATATATATTCATGGCAGTTCAGATGTGCCGGAGCAGAAATAAGGCCTAATTATAGCTATTATAAACCAAAGGATTATAAGCAGATGTTTTAATGGACTTAAAAAGTGAGTCGGAGATTGACTTTTGCTCTCGGTGATATTAGAGGATAATAAATATGGATTGAGGCTCACTGGTGGTCTCTGTAATATTAATGAGGTTCAGAGACAAGCGATGGCTCCAAAGGAAGCATTTAAAGGGGATTTCCGTGTTCGTGTAAAAATGTGTTCGCCTCTCTCCAGTGTTGTCTGTAGAGCGATGGTGGTCCCCAGAACTTCTTACATTTGTGCCAACCCTCTCTAGTGAGACAGCAGGCCGGCATAACATGAAGTAAGCTGGAAGGTTTCGCCGTCTGGCATCTTTATGGTTCAGATTTATAGATGAATACTTTAATATAATGCTATCATATTCCAAAGCAATGTACAGAGTACAAACTGTCATTCAGATGGATCCTTGCAAACAGGGAGGATTAAACCTAGATGACCAGCATGGCTTCTGCTGTAAGTCAACAAGGGGATGGTGAAGGAACACTAGCTTCCTAATTCAGGTGGCCCACTGCCATTTGGAAGTCAACTGGGAAGGATCCTTTGGAGTTCTGAACCTCTTTACTGAGTAACCCAACCCGTTCCATGCAAATGTTATATTCAAACACAAAGCAGCCCAATATGCCGCGAGTTCTTACTTGAGCAAATGGCTTAGCTCAATTTTAAGGCATACCTAAAGCCAAAACATGTTTGTTTTGCATAGAGTAGGTGGAGGCTAAAACCTCTGCCATTTTGTGTGCTGTTGCTGTCTCACTGGGGAGAATTACTTTCACTTCCTTTCCCGTAGGCACAACAGGAAGTAATAGGAAATATCTCCAGTATAAGTGATATTCTTTCTTGGACATTTCTAAGCGAAAAAGGTCCCCTATGGAAAGATTTCAAGAAAGGAGCAATGCAGGGACAGTCAGGTTGGGGAGGAAAGGGTTACATCAGGGGTAAGCAACCTCGGCACTCCAGCTGTGGTGGAACTAAAAGTCCCATGAGGCATGTTTAGTTGATTAATTTGTATTAAGATTGTAGTCCATCACAGGAGTGAGCTTGGAGCGGTGGCTACTTTACAACACACAGAGGGACCATGGGGAACAAACGTAGCCACCCTCCAGAAGGAAGGACAGTGTCATCACCAATTCAGAGATGATTTGAGGATCTACAGCCCAGTGATACAAAAATAGGATACATTTCTGTTAATAGTTAAGGTACTTGAATGTATTTTTAGGATTTAACTCCTGAGTTTAGTATCACTTGTCGGATTTATTTTGCCATCTCTATTCCATGAGTAAGGTCTATTCCATGAGTAAGGTTTTCCTTCATTTCCTGATCTGTAGACACAACAGGAAATGAGAGGACATCAATTTAAAGTGAAGGCAATGCACTGTTAGCTGTGACCGGAAAAAGATCCTTTTCTCTGGTAGAAATACATATTCCCGTTCTGGTGGCAACCTTGATTTTCAATCCAGGTGACAGTTGCCTCCAGGACTAAGAGAGGATGAATCCCCTTCTATCAGGGGTTCTAACACTTCCCATGCAAAAAAGTTTCCTATTGTGGGCTGACAATACACAACATTTTTGTGGTGTCAGTCCTGCTCAGTTGTCTTTTGCTAAACTACATCCCACTCTCTTTATCTTAAAAGCATAGACACTAATTGACTTGTAGCCTCAAGATAAGAACTCAGAGGGCTAAACTAAACAGACTCTTTGAGATACCACAGGAAGTGTGCACAGGCCAGCTCCGAATTTATAACATGATCAACAGTTTTTATTTTTTATTTTTGTTTTGCAATTGTCTAACAGATATAACAAAATGCTTCCATTGGTATATTTCAAATTGAGAAAATAAGAGAAATTCCCTGTTAGGTTTAACAAACACTTTATTCACGGTAGATTATGAAACCTATAATGATTTGCAATGATTAAAGTTGGAATTAATTTTAAAACTGAATCCCTAACTTTAATGTATGAGCAAATACTGAGGATCTACAAGTTCTTTTTATATATTTTTTAGGCAAAAAAGGATAGTTACTGTTTAACTTTTTTTTTTTTTTTCAACCAGAGACTCCTTGTTGGGAGGAATATTTCACATTTATTTAAAGCAGTTATGACAGCCTGACACGCAAGTAGCGAGCGAAAGAAAAATAAGGATCTCACTGGCTTTTTAACGCTAAAGCCCAAATAAACCAAACTGTCTTCTTCTATATAAATAATAACAAAAATATGCGGCTGTGCGGCTTGGTAATAGCATGTCTGGGGTAGGAAAAATGTTGTGTGCTTCAGCGCTATTCCTGGTAAATGGATTTCTCCTCTCCATAACCATTACTTATAATACGATCTGAAAATTACACAGAGACGGAGTCTTCCAGGGGAATAGCTCCCTGTTTATGTTATCTGTTATCTATAATGCACTTACTGACCACCGAAAAACCCAGGCTGGCTCATCGCGTCAACTGTAGAGTCGCCCAACTTCAAGGCCACACATTCGCCGGAGTGCTGACTGTGTAGACAGGGTGAGAGCTTCAGGAAACTCAACACATGTAACCAATAAGACATTGTGCAAACATTTATTATGGCAGGACCCTTTACTCAATGGAGAAGGTCAAGAGATTGTTAGTTTTGGGGATATTGCTCTAAAGAAACAGAAAAGTGGTGAAAGAAAGAAAAAAAAATGTTAAAAAAATATATATAAAAAAGTTTTTAAAAAAAGTAAAAAAAATGTTTTAAAAAATTGCATATTGATATTTTGTTTTTTTAATTATTATTATTATTATTATTATTGTAAAACTAAAACAACATCAATAATAAATATTTGTTACTTCCATTCCTTAGTAGCAAAAAAGGATGATTGTAGTCATTATTTGCACAAAACATTGACAGAAATCTGGAGATTTCTTCAAAACATTTTGGCAAAATGCAATTGAGTAAGTAAACAAGGCAAAATTAAGGTGTTTTGGGTGGTTTTTAAATGTGCACTGAGCTTTAAATAGCTCCTGAGGTTTTGCGTAAGCTCCTTTTAACTATCCTAGACTCGTGCCAGAAAATGGCATTATTTTACCTTTAAAAAAAAAAACAAATCTCATATCTTATAGTTCAAGATGTTGTTTATTATATTTCAATTTACTTGTTATTTTACGAGTTCTACCAATAACTGGCTTACACTATTATTGTGAATGCATGTGTCTATCCTAAATAAAGAATGTATAAAAAAATAAAATAAAATGTGATCTAATATATTCTAATATAATGCAATCTAAAATGAAATCAATCTAATGTAACAGTACACAAATAACAACTGAATACACACACACAAATAAAACTAAAAAAACTAAAACTAAACTACCCTAAACACACAAAACACTCATAAAAATAAAAATACTAATAAAAATAATTTTAAAAAAATGTTTCAAGCTAATTTTTCCGAAGCGTCTCAATGAGCAATATTTAAAGTGTCCACTTGGGTAAAATTTTGCAGTAAAATCAGTAAAATCAATCAGTAAAATCAATTTTGCCAAAATCACCCCCCTGATCCCTAGTATTATTATTATTATTATTCTTCAGGATTTATATAACGCCAACAGTTTGCGCAGCGCTTTACAATATAAGGAAGACATTACAATAGCAATACCATTCAAGACAAGATGGTAAGGAAGGCCCTGCCCCTGAGAGCTTACAATCTAAGGGTCTACCTACAGTCTTAGTGGTCGAACTGGCAAACACACATTCCAACCTCCAAAAAGACACATATATTGTGGTGATATAGACGATCTTACCCATTGCAGGGGATTACAAATGAAAATATTGTGAACACATAAACACACACAGATGCACACGCGTGCCCCTATCTCTGGCCGTCAGTTGCTTGTGCAGTTTTTTTCTCTTGGCGGAGACAAGGTGAAGTGAGGTTGAAGAGGTTAAGACTGAAGGAGATTAGTGACAGAAGGAGATGAGGAAGGAAATATTTGAAAAAATTGTGTTGATTACTTCCACCTTGACCTTGCTGTAATTAGCCTGCAACTCAAGGTAGAGAGTGGCACACGAGCGCTGGAGGAAACAAACTGAAGGACAGATAAACTGTTTCAGCAGTCAGCAAGAAAACCACGTCCATGCATTGCTCGATTCCAACAAAGAACGGCTGCTCAGATGGTCAGCGAGCCAAACAACGGGCCAACTATGATGGGTCTGTTCACACTTTATTAAAAGTCCAGAAGGTACCCCACCAAACTCCTTACCGGAAAGCCCCTTGGAGATAGGTGTTGTATGCTGAGCTTGATGATGGAGACCCCACGTGGCCCCAAAACATTGCATTGTAATAAAAGATGTTGATTTGGACACATTCCTGTGGTGTGCTGGTGACATCTTCTTTCTCCTTTGTTCCCTGCAGTAAATAATACCTTGGCAACATATAAACATTCTGCCCCATTCACCTACCTACAGCTGCTGTGATGTGGAAACAAAAACCAGCACCTACAATCTAGATATGGTTCTCCAAGATCAAGGATACAAGTGATGGAAGACTTGGACTCAACTGCTAAAGGCACATCTGACAGTTTCCAGAAGCCATGGTTTTATTGGAAGAGGTTCTTCAGCACTGCAGAATACAAGCTGATACTAGATGTCCAGTCATGGTTTCTTCCAGGCCCTGGGAAGATGGATTGGACGCGGTCCTCTTCCCCAATTCCTCAGATCATATTTAAAGAATGTATAATTAAAAAAAATGAAAAAGCACCTCGGTCACTGCGTGCGGAATCCATGGCTCAGTGGAGAAATTGTTTTCAAGTAACTAGAATTGTGCACTTCAAGTAACTAGAATCTTGCTCTCCTTATGCACTAGAAGAGATTGTGACAAAATTTGAAATTTCAGTAAATTTGAACATCTCAGTGTAATAAAAATAAAGATAAAAAAATAAAAATGATAAAAATGTTTTCTTTATTGGGTGAGTGTTTTTTTGTGGTTGTATTTAGGTGGTTTAGTTTACTTTCTTAGTGTTCTATTCATCATTTTTTTTTGCATATATTTGATCGTTATTTGTATACTGTCGCACTGCATTTTATTGAATATTTTTTCACTGTTTCACTGTCTATTTTTCTTTCTGTAAGATAAACGTAGAATAATAAGGCCAATGAGGAGCCTTTTTTGGCACAAAAAAAAAAAAAAGAGTCAGGGATAGTGGAAACGAGCTTCCGTGAGGGGCCTTAAACCCTTGAGGGGCCTTAAAACAGAAAAGGATACAATTGTTATTACCCGTGCAATGGGGCTATCCCCACACTGCAAAGGGTTAACTGCTTGTTTTGGTTTAGGGAGGAAAATAACAAAGTTATACTCACCTGATCCTCAGAGCCAGCTGGCTCCAAGACAGTCTATCTTGGACAGGCAGATCGTACTTGCGATAATCGCAAGCCCGCCCTGCTGAGGGGCGAGGTTCCGATGACCGCAATGCCGTACGGGCAGTGTGCGCTTGCACACACCGGCCCGTGCGGCTTTTATCTTGCGAACATGCCACAAACCAGCCGAAAATCGATGGAAGACGTGCGATCGTACAGTAGAAACGGTCGCACGCCTTCCATACACTTTGGGATTATCTTACGATCGCAGGATTTCCTGCGATTTCGGTACGATTTCCAGCGATTATCGTACGATAATCGTACAGTGTGTGGGCACCTTTAGGGCTTGTTCACACCATATACAGTGCGTTCCAGTGCCGTTAGCTGCTGGAACGCACTGTATCGCATCCTGGCCGCCTCCCTGCGTTCTGGGGTGGGAGGGGGCGTGGCGGTTCATTGAAGTCAATGGCACCACAGCCATGCCCCCCGCCCACAGTGCGATCGCCCGTACCAGAACACTTGACACATAAATGCCTGTGTTGCGGTCCAGTGCGATCGGAAAAAATGCTGCATGAACTCATAGGGGCCGAACGGCAGTGAGTGAATAGCCGAATGCTGGATCGGCTGAGTCGGTTGGATCAAACTCCTTCTGCACTTCGGCTCACTTCGACCGAAGTGCAGCCAATGTACGGGTGATTTTAGCCGATGTACGGGTGAAATCAGCAGTACAAGCCAGAAGTGAATAGTTGAACAGCGTTCGACTCGCTTCACTTTGTTTGGGTTATTCACTCGGCTGCCTTCACATTATTAACGAAGGTGTGCTGGTGTGGGTCCAGGCTTGCGACTCCTGGGCTTTATGAGCATATTGCCGCACACTCACTGAACAAGCACGGCTGGTGTTTTTTGATAACTATTTCATTTTGGATTTTTTTTCTTTAGTATTTTTTTCTTTTAGTATCTCATATTAGTAAGAGCTCAATATCGTAGTTTGTCTCTACGTCCTCCTAGATGACCATAACACTCATATTGGTTGATTCTTCACAATGGAGAATCCATCACTACCGTTTGGCTATGTGACGGCCCCTGCTATAGGTCAGGGGTCAATTGGGGGAAACCTGGAGGGAATGTCTCACTATATCAGAGGCCCCTAGAGATAGAATTTAAAGCGTATGTATAATCAAAACCTTTTTTGGTCTTGGATGGAGCAGAGAAGGGTTTAAACCATTTTTTTGCAGCCTTTTTGTTTCCTGTTGGACAGATTTCCCTTAACTTCCTGTTCCAGAGGTGAAACAGGAAGTGAGAAGAAATCTCTACCATCTGAGGAGATGCTTAGGCAGCTGTTACAGGCACATGTATCCCCATTGAAAGATGTTCTGGTGACAACTGTAAAATTCTGCTTTTTGATGATAATGGTGACCAGGACAAATGCGGAGGGTGAACTTACCTAATAGGGCAATATACAAACTTGATCCAATCCATTCCACGCTCTATACCAAACTACAACAACATTGGCTAGAGATATACTTGAACAAAGGTTTCTTTAGTTGGTTTTTGGCCTTGAAAGCAGAACTCCGGCCAAAAATAACAAGAGCCCATAAGAAGGTAAAACCACAAAAACAGCCTTTGCTGCAATCCTTATTCAATCCAGAGATGTCCCTGCAGTATTTTTCAGCCACTAGATGTCCTCAGTCTGGCCAGAAAAATTCAACCCACTTCCTCTGAGCCCAGGTTGTCCTGGAACTGAACATTCAAAAAGAAAAAGAAAAAAAAAGCCCATTAAACAATGAAACAAACAAAAAATCCCTTTTTCTGCAATATTCAGCCTTAGGCGTCATTGACCCGGGTGTGCACATCCATATGGCGTGCATGCCCGTGCAGAGACCTGCTCCTGGGAGGGACAGGTGCTGCTTGTAATTGCATGCAGTCACATGTACCTCCCTATGGGAAGATGCGGCTTCATACAGACAGTGTGCATATAAGTGCGGGCACCCGGACCTGCACAGATGTGCAGGTTCAGGTCGGCGTGTAAGCGTGTGCAGCCACGTCCTCCCATAGGGGGGTACAGGAGAAGGGTTGCCAGCTTTTCTTCCAGGGGCCAGTAGCCCCTAAGTTAATTTTGGTTGCCCCTGTCTGCCTGACATCTTGTGTCCGGGTTTCTGCTGCCATGAATCCTGGACACAGCATTCAAAACCCGAACTGTCCGGGTGAATCCTTAACAGGTGGCAACCCTATACGGGCAGCACCTGTCCCTCCTAGGAGCGGATCTCTGCATGGGATGTGCATGCCCATGTGAATGAGCCCTTAATCCAGAGATCCTCTGCAGTACATTTTTCTGACACTAGATGTCCTCAATCTGATGCTCAGCGGATCCACCTCCAGCCTATGATTGGACAGTGAATGGGGAAACAACATGGGGTTGAGCTCATCTCTTGGTCACTCTGCTCTCTCCTACTATTAGCACGCTTCTTCTAAGAACTGATTGGCTCCTTGTACTGCTTCCCCCCACGCTCCAGCCATGCTGTACAGGCTGACCAAATTCACCTCTTCATACTTCTTGACTTAAACAAAATGAATGTGATTCTGTATTACTAAATGCAAAGCTGCATGGATTTCCGTCTTTTATATGCGTCTAGAGTTCAGCTTTAAAATATTTCTAATTACAGCGTGTTAGAAGATGAAAAAAAAAAACACCTATTTTTAATGGCCGGCTGTTACTACGCGACGCAGATCTGAATGAACAATCTGTAATTCTTCCCGATTCAGGATAATTATCGGGCCGGAACGTGTGGAACTCGGCCAATCCTCCGGCACTGACGGGGTTTTGAGTTTCACACCTGTGGCAGTGCCAACCGGTCAAAAAAGCATCTTACAAAACGCATTAGCTGACATGACTTGTTAATCACAAATGCTCTGAGATATTTAATACTTGACGGATTAAGCCGGCGATTCATAATAATACATTAACTCATCGCAGGCAAACATAGGAAGCAATACAATTCCCATCTGATAGCCGAGCTTAGAGGAACATGAGGCCTACGACGTGAACCCGGCGCCAAGAATGTGACAAAACAGTTGTTTTACCCAACGCTTCCCGCTAATGTTTCTATAAATATTCCTCACGTAACTCTGACTGAGGCTGCAGACCATCCCAAACGCGGGTCCTTAAATACCCCCCAGTTCCAGGCAACCATAAGGGGGCTTTAAAGAAGAACTCCAGGAATTTAAAAGAGCTGACCCTTGCAGGGGGGCTACCCCCCACACAGGCAAGGGTTAAGTACTTGTTTTGTCCAGGTGGATATAATCACATGAATCTCGGTCCCGCAGCGGTCAGGGCTCACCTCTCTCCCCCTCCGCTCCAGTAAAAGAAGGTCCCCTGGTGTCCTCATATCTAAGGCAGGTCAATGGGCCCACATAAGATGTGATGATGTCATCGGTCCGGAGACTGCTGGAGCCCAGGGGGAGAAGTCCTACAGAAATAGATCTGCCAGCGAGCGACCTTCCATATAATAACTATGATTCTATAGAATGTACAGAATGAGTATATAGAACGAGTATGTAGAAGGTACAGAACGAGTATATAGAAGGTGTAGAATGAGTATATAGAATGAGTATATAGAATGAGTATATAGAAGGTGTAGAATGAGTATATAGAATGTATAGAATGAGTATATAGAAGGTACAGAATGAGTATATAGAATGTATAGAATGAGTATATAGAATGTATAGAATGAGTATATACCGTAGAAGGTATAGAATGAGTATATAGAATGTGTAGAATGAGTATATAGAATGTATAGAATGAATATATAGAAGGTATAGAATGAGTATATAGAATGAGTATATAGAAGGTGTAGAATGAGTATATAGAAGGTATAAAATGCGTATATAGAAGGTATAGAATGAGTATATAGAATGAGTATATAGAAGGTGTAGAATGAGTATATAGAATGTATAGAATGAGTATATAGAAAGTATAGAATGAGTATATAGAGGGTATAGAGTGAGTATATAGAATGAGTATATAGAATGAGTATATAGATGGTGTAGAATGAGTATATAGAATGAGTATATAGATGGTGTAGAATGAGTATATAGAATGAGTATATAGAATGAGTATATAGAAGGTGTAGAATGAGTACACTGTATATAGAAAGTATAGAATTAGTATATAGAAAGTATAGAATGAGTATATAGAAGGTGTAGAATGAGTATATAGAAAGTATAGAATGAATATATAGAAAGTATAGAATGAGTATATAGAATGAGTATATAGAATGCGTATATAGAAAGTATAAAATGAGTATATAGAATGTATAGAATGCGTATATAGAAAGTATAGAATGAGTATATAGAACGAGTATATAGAAGGTATAGAATGATAATATACTGTAGAAGGTATAGAATGAGTATATAGAATGTATAGATTGTATAGAATGATGATATACTGTAGAAGGTATTGATGAATACAGGACTCCTTATGATCCGGATAAATGTAAGCATGTAAAGTCTGGCAGGATTATCCTTTCTCATGCGTTTAAAAACTGAAAACAAAACTTTAACGTTTTGAAGCTTCTATAAGATTTCGGTGATTTGGGTCACATCTACTTGGATTCAGGTGGAGTTTTCCTTTCATTTGGAGGTTGTAGCAGATTTCTGCTCTTTGCTGTCCCATGTTGCTCTCCTGCTGAAGCTGCGTATTGTCTATTGTCTAATCTGGTGCTCCGGGTTCAGTGGCAGCTCTGCCTGTAGTGTAATGTGAATTTCACGCCCCTGTAAGGACATTGGGGTGCGACCGATCTCGACCTTTCCAGACCCCCCTCCAGTCTATGACCATTTTCACCTCAATGCCTATCTATAGCCGTCACACACCCCATATCTACAACATGGATCTGCCCAGCTGTTCCTCCACATTCACATTAGGAATGCCACGGTGAACCACACTCAGTCCTCCGGCGTGACCCGAGTGTTTATTGAAGATCCGATTGCTACAAAACGTTTTCAGGGCTGTGGATAAATTATCTCCCGATCACAATCTGCTGCACGTGTGCAAAATTCCGCAACCCTAACCGCATGACGTTCAGCTTCTTGCAGCACCGAGTATCACAAACAATCGCTTTTTCATAAAATACTTTCACCTTCTCATGAAATCTTTTGTTGCATCTCACCACTGCTGATCTCCTGCAGATCTTGTGCTGCCACTTCCTGCCTACACTCACTCACTGGCTTCAGGGCATTTCCTGACGGTGACAACGGTGGACCGTGCTTGCCAAATGACTGTGCCATTTGTAGTCTCTATCAGGTGTCCAGGTGACAGGGTGACAACTCAAGAATACAGATGGGAGATGGGGGCAGAGAATTGCCACCCTGTTACAGGAAGTGCCTGAACAAGGACCTTCATTACACCAGGGATTATTCTAATGAAAGCTGCAGGATTAAAAAGATTGTGGGCCCATCCGCACCTAGGCGTGTGTGTAGAGGGGTATATTTTGCAGCATTAGGCAGGTGCATTATCATGCGTCAATGTGCATTTCCTTGCATGCATACGTGTAGTACATGAGTGAGCCATTCAGATTAAAACCAGTGCATGAGCCTGCAGTGCATTGCAGTGTGGGATAGCGTATGCTACCCGCACGGATATCTCACCCTTAGCGACCCCTATGGACCCTAAAAGTGGAACCCCAACATTTTTTTTCCTAATTTTCAGATCACCCCTCCTCCTGTATGGCAAAACATTTTTTTGCCAATGTTCATTCCCCCCCCAATTATGCAATGCCGTCCCCGGCTTTCTCCTCGGACCAGCAGTGATGGTCCTCTTGAGGCAGAATTTTCTGTCCATTAACAAACCTCCTCCAGGGGGCGCATCATCCCACAGCCTGGGCTCACAGTACTCAGGGGCGGACTGACCATTCGGGCAGTCGGTCACGGACCGAGGGCCCGCGGCCATTAGGGGGCCCGTCACTGACCGTCCCCTCGCCGCTGCCTCTCTGCCATCTGCACCCGGTCATCCCGCCCGCGTCAGATGCGGCTCTGTAATAGCCTGCTGCTCGCTCCTCAAGGGGGTCCTCGGCAGGTCCCCAGCGGGCTGCCCTCTACAATGCCTGATTACCGGCCCGGATCGCATACAAGTACAGCCCAGAAGCATGGACAGCCAGTTCCCCGGCAATTCATCTTAGTGAATTGGCCCACTATTTGAAAAATAATGTGGAAAAAAAATGTCTGTGACACAAGAATGTCTATGCAGGTGGGGCGTGTGGGAGGGACTTGTATATGGGCGGAGCACAAGGGGGCCCCATAATCTTGTATTGCCCGGGGGCCCCATGTGTTGTCAGTCCGCCCCTGACAGTACTCCAATATTCTTGGAAGAACACCCCTCCCCCCCACCACCAGGAGAAAAAGAGGAAGTACTGGTAATCGGCTAGAAGACTGCAGGAAAAAGGTACGTATTGGGGATTTTTGGGAGGAACTGGGTGGGGGCAGGTCTAATAACTGTACAAAAGTCCAAAGTTTACTCTGAGCCTGATGAAGGGGACCCTGCGCGGCCCCGAAAGCGCTTGATGACATTTTGAGTAATGATTGACATCAAATAAATGGACGTGCACTGACATCTAAGTCTCTGTCGTGCTGGTGACGTTCCCATACTTTAGTTCTAATAACCGGACTTCCTTTTACAGGGCCGGTGCTTGACTATGTTGCGCCCTAGGCAAGACCGGA
>NW_017306347.1:2262143-2266884 GCF_000935625.1 Nanorana parkeri | reverse complement strand
CGGTCACATTGACTCCTGATGGAGACTACAAGTGGCACGGTCATTTCGCATGCACGCCCCACTATGGTCACCATCAGGAAATGCCGAGAGGAAAATATATAATACAGTACCCTTTAAATATCACAACGACAATATGGCGCGGCCAGGCAGTACGCAAATGTGAAAATCACCTTCAAATAATTTCCAGCTAAACAATCCGATATCAGGTCAAGATGAGGACAAAAACAAAAAATTAACCCCATAATAATCCCGACGATGCTTCAAAATAAAGCCGAATAATAATTCACGCAGCTCGCTAATGCCGAGGACCCCCTAGTGGAGCGAGCAGCTGGCTATTACAGAGCCGCATCTGATCATCATGATGCGGGCGAGCTGACCGGGCACAGGTGGCAGAGAGGCGGCGGAGGAAGCCTCTGATTTACTCCGCCAATTTTCCGTTTCTCTCCAGGCTGCCTGTTGTCAGCACACAATTTCCCCCGATTTATGTTTCCGTTACTTCACCCTCCAATACCAAGGAGAGCGACGACGAGTTCTACCAATCCAGAAGTAAATCTTCCAAAATATCAGAAACTTTAATACAAGAAACTGCTCAGAGTTTGTGTCCTGTGATTGGAAGAGCGCCGGAGAACCGACCACCCAATGAGAACGCCTTATTCCAGGGGTAGGCGTCCTTGGCACTCTCCAGCTGTCATAAAAACTATACATCCCAGCATGCTTTTGGCTCTAGGAGTCATGCCTGTGGCTGTGAAAGTCGTGCAATGCCTCATGGGACCTGTAGTTCCACAACAGCTGGAGCACCGAGGTTGCCTGCCCCTATTAGACGAGGAGTTACAAAGGGCATTTGGTGGTTAACATAGTAAACTTGTTGCAATAATGAATCTGGATAAAAACAATTCTACATTGCTCAGCAAAATATTTCTAATTTTTCCCAAGCACTTGCAGTCATCATGTTTGTGCACAGCCCCAGCTCTCTCAGCTCGGCTTCCCTGAACTTCATGTCCAGTACAAGACCACAAGGGACAGAGCAGTCTCCAGCAGCTGTTCATCTACTAGCTTGGAAGGGAGGAGAGAAAGGAGAAGGGGAGAAGACACACACAAGGGTGGCTACATTGGACCCTGCAAGGGAAAGGAGCCACCCTAAAACAGGATATTAGGACCAGTGCTCAGGGGACCAGCTGATTCTGGGGACGTATCTTTTACACTCAGTTGTACCGGCCCCTCTACTGGACTGAAATAGCTTCCTCTGATTTCACTGCACACTGTGAGCTTCTCACATTGTGCATTAGAAGCTGCAGCAAGTCAGATAGAGTCCACCTAATTTCCTGGCTTGAGGACGTCCCGCATCATCTATCGCGTTCCTCCCCAGGCTGTCCCTGGCCCGCCTTCTTTCGTTGGACTTCAGTTCTTTCAATAATGGAGGCTCAGCATCACATGTGGGCGTTACCTATGGTGGTCTGCATGCAAATACAGTCTGCCCAGGAACGCCCACTCCTCCAGATTGACACCCATGGAGGCTCAGCATCACATGTGGGCGTTACCTAAGGTGGTCTGCATGCAAATACAGTCTGCTTAGGAACGTCCACTCCTCCAGACCGACATCCACCCATCAAGGCATTTTGATATTTGCATAACTCCTCCCAAGAGCCAGCCCCCTGCTTGCATCAGGGCTGGGGGCTCTTGAGACGATTCGTGAGGCAGGGTGCTGTGATGTCTTTAGGAACCGCTCAGCTCCTCCAAGCAGCCATGATCTGCCTGCATTGCAGAGAAGAACTTAGACCCAGTGATGACATCACTGAGTCCAAAATATGTAACTATGTAATATAAAAGTCATTAGCATGTGGATGAGGGGGGAGGGGAGGAACCAGGGAAGGCAAAATATGAGCAGATTAAACTTCTTATATAACGTTATTGAATAAAAACACAAAATCTTTTTTTTCTGTATCGTTCGTCATCCATTTCCTTTTTTGGAGATACAAAGTATCAGATAAGTATACGGCGGGGGAGGGGGGACGTGCCGGGAGCTGCCTTGTCTGCGGATCATTAGAGGTGAGATTCTTTCCGTAGATAGATCCTCGGTGAACAAACACACGCGGCTCGGACCGCTTTGTAGAGGGATTTCTCAGCGCCGGAGAGAAGAAGAGTTGCTATTTAATGGGGGATTTGCAGCAATTTGTTAGGTGAGGCACCCGGCTATGACATTCCAAAGACCATGAAGCAGTCACTTCAAATGAATGCGGCTCTGTGATCCCACCTTGTATTGTGGATACAAAGGATTAGAAAAGGAAAATATAGAATTCCCCTATTTCTAAGAAAAATAATAATAATGTAAAATTACCCCAAACCTTTCCTTCAGTAGATGCACACCAGATGAAGGTTAACAGACTTGCAGTGGGAGTGTCACATCTATAGCTGAAGGTCTAGGTCAGGGCAAAGCAACCTCGGCACTCCAGCTCCAACTACAAGTCACATTAGGTATTGCAAGACTCTGACAGCCATAGGCCCACTGGCATCATCATGCAGGCTGGGCTCACACATGCCTCTCAGTCTTGGAAGAAAGCCGCCGGAGGAAAAAGAGGAAGTACTGGGAATGTCTTGGGACATCATTGGCAGGGTGAATGGCTCTGCAAATTGCTCCGCCCCTTTGTTTACATTCCATAAAAGGACTGAGAGCTGTATATGGAATGTAAACAAAGGGGCAGAACAAGTCTTGTGATGTCACGACTCGCTCTACCCTTTGTTTACATTCCATTAAGGGATTGAGAGCTGTTTATGGAATGTAAACAAAGGGGCAGAACAAGTCCTGTGACATCACTCCACCCCTTTTTAAATTCCATTAAGGGGCTGAGAGCCTGTATATGGAATGTAAACAAAGGGGCAGAACAAGTAATGTGTCGCTACGACTCACTCCACCCCTTTGTTTACATTCCATTAAGGGACTGAGAGCTGTAAATAGAATGTAAACAAAGGGGCAGAACAAGTTCCCTGATGTCACGACTCGCTTCGCCCCTTTGTTATCATTTCATTAAGGGACTGAGAGCTGTATGTGGAATGTAAACAAAGGGGCAGAACAAGTCCTGTGATGTCATGACTCGCTCTGTCCCTTTGTTTACATTCAGGAACAGAGCTGTCACTTGCAGCGAGAGTTCGTCAGGTTCAACATGTCGGTGGGCAGCGGGGATTTTTTCTTTCCTCGTGTCGACAAGTGGCCCGCATCGTGGTTGACGTGGATCTACATCACTGGATGACGTGATTGACCTGGGGATTACATCGATGGATAACTTTGGGGGTTTTTTTTGGTAATAAAGGATTTGTCAAAAACTTGTCATCCACAGGCCATTGCAGCACCCACCGAAGTACTTCAAGTGGGATTCCGGTCTGGAGTACGATGGGATATTCACATGAATGTCTGCTTTTGACCCCTTTAGCTCCACCTCAATCAGCTACTACACCACCAGTGTGTCCTGCAGTTCTGAAAGCATGCACTAGTCATGAAACAATCAACAGGTGGAACCACAACGCACAGTGAGCGATGCAGGCACCTGAGTCAACTAGAAGTGTCGGGTGTTGAAGATTCCATTGCTTCAACAAAGGCGCTACTGGCAGGGCTGGATTTCCATTTCGTCACGAATGGAAATCTCTTACCTTACCTGCTGCGGGACCCGGCGGCCTTCACATATGCAGAGAAGGACCCCGGCGTCGCATAAGGCTGCCCGCATCAGACAGGCATTTTACAGGGCAACCTTATGCTCCACCAGGGTCCTTCCCCTGTGTTTGATGAAGCCGGTGGTTCCTGTACATGCCGCTAGTCTTGGAGCAGGAGGGTGCATTTTGTGTAGAATGCACCCTCCTTGCTATTGCTAGTGTTGTATCTTGACACAACACCGGGAATTAAGCAGAGTAGGTACCTGCATGGCGCCTCTCCATGGAGGATGTCTGTAGGCACATGCCTAATGGTAAATCCGGCCCTGGCTACTGGTAGGTATAGTACATGTATTATAAAAGGTTCTTTGATTGGATTCATGTAACAACAGTGTCTCTTTAAAGTGCCCTTTTAATGACCCTTTGTGCCCTTTTCTTCAATGTACTCAAACATTTAACACACCAAAAAAAATGCATGAAAAATTCCAGGAAGACATTTAAGGTTGTGAACCGCCGCGGACACATCCGATGGGAAGATGACACAATAGAACATTCTGACTCGTCAGCAAATGAACATTTGTTTTGAGTTTTCAAGGATAAAACACAAGTAATGCATCCCGCAACAAAAAGCCTCCGCTGACTTTGTGTCCCCCCACCCCCCTTCACCCACCCCCTTTTCATCATCCTCTCTCCTCGGTTCTTCGCTCATCCCCAGGAAAAAAAAATAAAAATACATCCACATGTTGAGCAAAGCAAAAACGCCCAACGCTCCAGGCGTGTGCCATTGTGTAGACAACCAAGCTGAAAGGCGGCATTGAATGCCCCGGCTTGACAAAGGAGCGGTGCAAACACGAGTGCCCCCCTAACGCAAACAGTCAGAGCTATAAAAGACTTGAAGGGGCATTGTCGGTTCTTTCCTCTTCCGTTGATGGAGACTTCCTTCGGACCAAGCTTTTAACCTTGGCAGTGATGACCCGGGCGCAAGACGTGTAGGACAACAAGGACAAGTCTACTTTGGTGGAAAACTTTGAAAGTTTTCTTTTTCTGTGTTTTTTTTGTGTGCAAAAAAGCACATCTCAACATTTCCCCCCCCCCCCCCCCT
>NW_017306347.1:2251587-2258194 GCF_000935625.1 Nanorana parkeri | reverse complement strand
TCTATAAATAAAAGCTGGCAAGCAGAAACAACCTTGATTGCAGGAGATGAATCTGAACTAGCAGCAGGCACTAGAGTCGAATAAATGGCATTGTGCCAAGGGCCTCATCAAGCTTGTAATGGCTCCCACTTGACAATCAGTAAAGTGCCTCTTCTCCCGTGGATTTAGCGCTTAATGATGATTAGAGAGGATGGGCCCTAAAAATTTCTCCACCAGAAATGACCTCTTATTTATTTCTTTTGCTAGAAAGACTGCATTTTAAAACGGCTTTGTAGCTAAAGCCTTAAAGAAACGCCATAAGCATGTAAAAGAAAAAAAAAAATACTTTGCAACTAGAAGTGATAAAAATGGTAATTGATGAAATAACTTTGGCTTTCCCATTTCTTCTCACACTTCGGGTTTTTTTTTTTTAAGGGGACACTAAACTTACAGAAAAAGGGTCAGTTGCTATCAAAGAATTCCTAATGGGGTTTGGTGAAAATTTGTGTACAATTTTCAGAAGTTGATGAGTTTGTCTGTCTTCAGAGGCCAATGTAGGCTGCCATTGGTGACCTCCGCCTGAAAGTGTTAGATCCCTGGGTGTCGTGCTGGCTTAACTGCTTGCCGCCCGTGTGGGGGAAAAAAAACAGATAGATGGATTTTCCCAATGGGCGATGGCTGTAACATTCAAGTGTTCGGGCGGCTATAGAGACACCCAATCGCTTGTATGGTGCTGGGGAGTGTGCCCCCCTGCCGCTGCCGGATATCCCGGGTTCCGCTGTCCCCCCAGGACTGGCATAGTGGGTCTCTGCACTGAGATTGGAGGCAGATCAGCACACTTCCACCGGCCGATCTCCCCTCCGATCACTGAATGTGGAAGTGATGTGCATTACAACACTTCCGCTTTCAGTGTGTTATTTCTACGGCTGCTGTAGCCAGAGAAAAAGCTGGTGAAGCAGATCTCTACTCCATCAGCTTCTTTGAGAGTCCCTAGGTGACAATAGGGGTATAAGGCTTGGTTCACACCTAGGCGTTTTTGAGCAGTTGGAAAAGAGCTTTTAAATGCCAAACACAAGAAATCCTGTGAAAAGCGCGTTTTTGCCCCATAGACTCCAATGGAAACGCCAGAAAACCCGCGGCAAAAGCATGTTGCACATTTTCGTGCGCGTTTTTGCCCCCAATGTTTCATAAGCTGCCATTCAAAACGCGCATCTTTATGTAAAAACATGCAAAAAAAGTGCACAACGCGCATAAACGCGCCAACAACCCCATATAGAACACACGCGTACAAACGCGCAAAAATCGTGACTCCTAGATGTGAACCCAGCCTAATAGACCCCGGATGTCTCCATTAAGAGGACCTGTCACTGTATCTGTACCTTGTTAGCCCCCTATGTGATAGCAATAAAGTTAAGTGTAAAAAAAGTTTAAAAAAAATTAAAGTCACATATAAAAAAAATAAAAAAAGCACAAACATGCTTCAGGTGCACCTACGTGCGAAAACAACAATTGTACTATGTATGTTACTTATCAGCTTGAATGTCAGAGTGTGAGTATGAACTCTAAGACCATCAATCCCTGTTAACACTAAATTGATGAGCGGTAAATGCTTTTAAAGCGTGGCCTATGGACAATTTTGGGTATGGTAGGTTTTTGCAATTTCGGAGGAGCACGGGCTTGACATGTTTGGTGTCTATTTACCCGACACAACTCAATCTTTTATATTTTAACAATAAATTAAATAATAAATGTTTCATAACATAACTTAGGAAAAACTTATATAATAAAAAAAGCCAGTGGTAATTAAACACCACGAAAAGAAAGCTCTGTCTGTCCCAAAAATGATATAAAATGAATTTCGATATGGCGTTGCATGATTGAATAAATGTCAGCCCAGGACTGGCATTACAAGGTTAAAGGAGATGTGAAGTCCCAGCATATCCTCTCCTGTTATACCATCAGCATTGTAATAGGAATACATATTAGTAGAGCTGCAGCTGCAGGCGGTGAGTGTGAGGCACGGAGGAGGTGCGGAGCGTGGATGCGGGCAGGTCTGGCAGCGGCGAGCGTGAGGTGGGGAGGAGGTGTGGCGCGCAGCGTGTGTGGAGCCGTGAACAGGGCCAACCAATCAGAAGCCGATTAATCGATTATTGAAAAAGTTGACAACTTTTTCAATAATCGATTATAATCGATTATGTCGATTAGTTGTTGCAGCCCTACATATTAGAGTTGTTTCTGATAATACAATGAGAGCTTACATGGAAAAAAAATCCCTTTTATGTAGAGAGCGCTGCCTTCTGTCTGCCCATCACCCCCAACAACTTCCTGGATTCCCAGTGTGCTTTGCATCTCTTTCCCTGCTGCTCCATTTCTCAACACTACATATCCCATCATGCATTGCTCCCAGCAAGCAATGATAATGTTACATTGTTCAGAGTTGTAGGTCAGAAGGCAAGCTCTGTGAGAGTGAAATCCCAGAGCTGAGTGAAATGGTGTCAGTGCATTGAGGAAGTCCATCCTATGGGCATCTTCAATAAGTACATTTCCGAACTTCTAGATGGATTTGGTTATTAGGAGTGGGATATAATGTATGGAAATTCAATATAGAAATACAGATTTAGTTTTTGACCATAAATACCCTTTAAGCATTGTTCCGCTTATAATTGGGGCTATATACCCCTCCCACCATAATTCTCGGTTCTTCCCAAACATGGATGGCGTTGTCAAGGGGCCTCCCTACACTGTTCGCTGCCTTGGGGGGGTATGATGCTTGCTGTGCACGTAACTGGCGGGATGGGAAGGAGGTGCTGGTGGTGCATGTTAACGGGGGGAGGGGGGGTTTGCTGGTGGTGCACAGTAACTCTGTCTCCGGCACTGTCTGGCATCCCACCCAGCTCACTGACATCACTGGTTGCCAGGAGCTGGGCAGGGCATCCTGCTCAGCTCCTGGCAACCAGTGAAATCAGAGGGCTGGGCGGGATACCGAACAGAGCGCCGCAGGTTTCTAAGAGCTCTTAGCAACCGGGGATGCTCTGGCCAGAAAGGGGGTGGCCGACTCACCTGCCACTCCCCCCACATGACCCAATAACGTGTCGTCTGAGGCAACCACCTTAGGCTACCTTATTATAGGGATGTCCCTGGCATTGTCACCCTCCCCCATGGATCCCATAATAAAAAATAAGCCGATATCTATGGAGTGCAATTCTGATAGTGTGACGTTTTCTTTATAGGAGGGGTAGGCAACCTCAGCAATCCAGCTGTTGAGGAACTACAAGTCCCATGAGGCATTGCAAGACTCTGACAGCCACCGGCGTGACTCACAGAGGCAAATGCATGATGGGATTTGAAGTTTTACTACAGCTGGAGTGCCGAGGTTGCCGACCCCTGCTTTATAGCAAAGGAAGCACTCGCATATCTCCACAAGGAAATCTTTTCATTGGAGCCTCTGAAAGACAAGGTGGCCGAATGGGTCCAAGTCCTGGGCCACATCGAAATGACCGGTTGTGTTATAAAAAGTCTCAGCATGCTCTGCCAGCGCGCCCGATCACTACTGCACCTCTTTCTGCTCCGTGCCGAAACTTTGTATCCCCCTATGAGGATAATACATTCTACTTCTCAAGAAGCGTTTCACTTTCCCATTCATGCAGATCCCATTGACATTGGTAAAGCAAATACATAAAAATAATCTTGTCAGAAGGAGTCAACGAATAAAAATAATACAGAAGGTTATTTATTACAGTGCACAACGCACGGCAAGCTCGCAGAAAGTTTTCCAGCTCATGAATGGCGTGTTTTTTTCTTCTTCTTTCGGGCTATGCTCACACAAGATGCCTAAAATAACAGAATGTGTGTCCTGGGGCTCCACGCAGGTTTTTTTAACAGCAATAAAACGGCATGTTTAGTGATCCCCGCTCCTTCTATGCAGAACCTCTTTCACACTGTATGCACACGTTTGCAGCACGCCACTCCATCAGTGTCAAGAGACTGCGATAAAATGGCTCCAGCGCCGGGCCAGGCCTCTGATATGTGATGACAGCCGGTCTACGAGGATTACTTTCAACAAGTTTATAAGATTTCTTTTTTCGTTTTCCCCATAAAGGAGATTTTTTTTGACCACCGTGAAACTAATCCGTTAGGTTGTAGAAGAGAATCCATCGGATTTGCAGCAATTAGGCGTCGTTCTTGGCGGTTTCTATTCACCGTACGTGTTCCGTGTCTGTCCTACCGCAGAATAGTAGGTGGTCGGTGAACCGTCACATGGCACAAAGACATGAAAACTCTGCTATCTCCTCCTCAATGTGTGCCTTGTGCCGGGCTGTGCTGCTTTCCATTGCCTTGCTGCGGGTTTTTAAAAAGCAGATCACCAGGATTTTTAAAAGTTAACCCTTGCAGTGAGGCTACCCCTGCACAGCAAGGTCCATCAGTCCTGGAAAGCACACAGTATGTAGCATTACATATACTATTATTCTGCATTGCTGTATAATGTATTGTTGGGATTTGTAGTCCTCTATAGCTGATGATATTCTGCATTGTTGCAGTGGCGTCACAAGGGGGGTGCTGGGGGTGTGGCCCGCACCCGGATGTCACCATTGTCACCCCCCCTCTAAAAAGTCGGGCGCTGGTCATGGACCGAACGCCCGACAGTATCAGGAGAGAGGAGGGGTCCCAGCGACATTCCTTAAGCCGCTGGGTGGCTGTCCCCTCCTCCCTCTGCCGGCATCCATCACCAAGATGGCGGCCGGCAGGTATCAGAAGATCGCGCATGCGTGATGACGTCTTTGCGGGGTGATACCCGGTAACTGCTCCGAGTGTCACCCAGCATCAGGACGCCCCTGCATTGTTATATAATGTTTTGCTGGGATTGTAGTCCTCTATAGCTGATGGTATTCTGCATTGTTATATAATGTTTTGCTGAGATTTATAGTCCTCTATAGCTGATGGTATTCTGCATTGTTGTATAATGTATTCTTGGGATTTGTAGTGCTCTACAGCTGATTGCATTATTCTGAATTTCTGTATAATGTTTTGTTGGGATTTGTATGTAGCTGGTGGTATTTGTAGTGTTGTATAATGTATTGTGAGATTTTTAGTCCCTCTACAGCTTGGAGTCAGTGGCAGAACTACCAGGGTTGCAGCTGGGACCAGGCCCTGGCGCTCCATCACTGTCCTAAAATCATTAATCTGTATTGTTTTAGAAAAATTGTCCGAAAAAATGGGAAAAATTGTTTTGTAGAGAGGTATAAAACCAATGCATAAATAAAATGTATCAAAATGTATTAATCATACAATTAAATACAACAAAAATGGTTCTAGTTGTTGCAATTGACAACACTATCCATAAAAACTATCCATGATTACAGACATCTAATAGATGCAATATCCAGATTTATATCTAACATGATTCGTCCCATGATTGGGACGAATCATGTCAGATATGTATCTGGATATTGCACCAATGAATTGATTGTATATATGGCTGTCTAACTAGAAGGGACGAATCATGTTAGATATAAATTTGGATATTGCATCTATGAAATGTCTGTAATCATGGATAGTTTTTATGGGTAGTGTTGTCAATTGCAACAACTAGAACCATTTTATTGTATTTAATTGTATGATTAATACATTTTGATATATTTTATTTATGCATTGGTTTTATACCTCTCTACAAAACCCCTTTTTCCCCTTTTTTCTGTTTAATACATATCAGGGTGAGAGGTGATTATAGGGAGCCAAGGTGGGGGCGACCCACGAGATTTTTAGATCTAGAAAAATTGTCACATGACACTAAAAAAAGTATCAGTATTTGGTATTGGCAAGTACTTGAGGAAAAGTATCAGTACTCGTACTCAGTCTAGAAAAAATGGTATTGGTGCATCCCTAATAGACATGATGAGACCGCCAGAGCCCAGGGAAGAAGAGGCTACAGGGACCAGTCCAGCAGCCTGGCAGGAAGGAAGATCAAAGTATTTTTCTTTATTTTTGCCCTAGGCCAAACGCGGCCAGGAAGCTCTACTGCATGGGTTACCTTTTTTAAATCCTGGAGTTCCCCCTTAATGCAGTGAGAGGCATGTTATGAATTTTTGCTCTGTGAATACATTTATGTTACCTGTTGGGCGGCTATGTAACCCGATTTTGATGTTTTCCTAAAAATATGTATTTTTGTAAATTTGCTGGGCAAAAATAGCCAACAGTTGTGTGTCATAAACACCCGGAGTTGTACTAATAGCTACAGCATGGGGCCCGATTATAAAGCAGGGGTATGGGCGTTACATGGCCACTCAGCTGCTTTAAAAAGAAAAAATCCCAACAGATGTATAAAGCGCAGTGGTGTACAGGACTGAGACGCAATGAAGCCCTATTTATAGTAATGACTAAGAGCAAAAAGGGCCAGGAGAAGGAGAGCCAGCTGAAATGATGACCTGTCCAAGTCATGTGATCAGCCTTTTTTCCAATACCGGAGTCCAGTGGCGTAACCAGAGTTATTGGCGCCCGGGGCAGAACATTTTTTTCGCCCCCCCATATTATATAAACATCCACTAGAACTGTACCCCCCACCCCCACACATATTTATCAGCTAAGGAACTACAAGTCCAAGCATGCCATCATTGTCCCTGTACACCCCCCC
>NW_017306347.1:2250687-2251316 GCF_000935625.1 Nanorana parkeri | reverse complement strand
GGATCGCCGCTATGCGATCCGAGCTGGCTGGCTGGATCAGGCAGACGCGCCCTCCAATCAGGCAGTGTAGAGGGCCGCCCGCAGTGGCCTAGGAAGAGCGAGCGGCCGCCCGATGACAGCCAGGTGATCGTGTCAGGGAGAGGGAGCCATGGCTTCGTTTAGCGGGGGTCGTGACGGCGCCCCCCCTCAGTCCTGCGCCCGGGGCAAGTGACCCCCCCGCACCCCCGGTTGTTACGCCACTGCCGGAGTCCTCCCTGCAGCGTTATCCGGACATTACTCCTTGAGACACCGCAGGGTCTGTATCACTGCTGACATTTTATGAATGACCTATGAAATGCAGACTGCTGTGTGGAGCAAACACCACCGTGTCCTGCAGAGAGCAGAATCCGTCCCTTAGACGCTGCTGGTTTTCAGCACTCTCCGGAAGACAGAGAAGCGTGAATAATGCTGTAGCCCGTAGCGTCCAATTGGAAATCATCTTTAGTGCTGAACTCCAGGCATAAAAACATATTCCTCACGAGGCACAAAGGATATAAATCCTAAGACTTTCGAAGCAGTTACAGATTTTTTTTTCTTTTTCGATAAAGGCTTTACATAAATGAATAAAACCTGACCATTCTAATCCCCCC
>NW_017306347.1:2224351-2250024 GCF_000935625.1 Nanorana parkeri | reverse complement strand
GTCATGTTAAATGGTTTGTCTCAGCCTTTTATCTACCACTTTTGCTGGACAGCTTGTCCTGGAAGTAGAAAATAACATACTCCCTGGCAGGATCAAAAGGCAGTAAGGCCTCATGCACACAGCTAAGTGTCGGCCCGTACAGATCCGTGCGGCGTGCACGGATGTATTGGGCCGCTCCCGGGAAGGACAGGTGCTTTGTGTGATTGTACGCAGCCGCCTGTTCTTCTCTATGGTCCCTGCGCGGACCATGAACACCCGAACCCGCACGGATGTGCAGTTCAGGTGAGCGTACGGCCGCGTACTCCCATAGAGAAGAACAGGCTGCTGCTTACAATCACACACAGCACCTGTCCTTCCCGAGAGCGGCCCCATACGGCTGTGCACAACGGGCCGGCTCTTAGCGGTGTGAATGAGGCCTAAAACTAAGATACAGGGGGAACTCAGAAAAACAAAGACTGCTGTGCAAAATTAACCCTATGCAGTGGGGATACCCCTGCATACCCCTGTACTGCAAGGGTTTAGTGCTCGTTTTGGTCTAGGAGGCTAAAATAATGAAGATACACTTAGCCAATCCTCAGTCCCGTGGTGGTACCCACTCACCTCTCTACCCCTCCACTGCACTGCAGAATGTCCCTTGGCGTCCTAACATCCAATGCAAGTCAATAGACATGTCGGAGCCCGGGGTAGAAGAGGCTGCAGCCAGTCTAACAGCCAGGTGGGACTGAGGTTTGGATGAGTATATCTTTTTTATTTTAGGCCCATAGACCAAAATGAGTACCTAACCCTTGGAGTACGGGGGTAGCCCCAATGCAATGGCTAATTTTGGAAATTGCCAGAGTTCGCATTCTGCCAAAATTTAGCAATTTGGCTTCTTTGTAGCCGACTTTATCCCAATAAAGTGATCAAACTGCTGACACGAAATTATGAGCCGGTGAAGTGTCTTGTCCCAGCGGCGGAGCTCGTATCGTTCACATGATCCCGGAAATCAGAGAGCGGTTGGGAAAATATCTCAGCATTAAAATACTGAAAATTAAAAGGAAAAAAAAAAACACTTTGGGGGTTTTTCTACTTTCTCCTTTTATAATAGAGAACATAATCAGAACAGCGGCCGGGTATTCTTATGCATCTTAAGTGTTTAATTCAAGTACTTCCTATAATAATCCCAGCATTGAGGACCGAATACTATAAGGAGTTAAGGGGATCTAGCTGTGTCCTGCTATTAACTCCCACCGATAGGAATAGTACATCTGCTGAAGAGTGAGCAACTATAACATTGTAGCAGAATACTACTGAAAACTTTTGCCCTATGTATGAATGAAACCAGCGTTTTGTGAACACTCTGTTCTGTGTGAAGGGTTATCTTTTTCTGTGAGCACTTAAATGACAATTCCAAGTTATAGAGTATCTGTGGTCAAAAACTAAAACTAAATCTGTATTTCTATATTGAATTTCCAGAAAGTTTTTCCCACTCCTAATAACTATATCCATCTAGAAGTTTGTAAACTTACTTATTGAAGATGCCCATAGGATGGACTTCCTCAATGCACTGACACCATTTCACTCAGCCCTGTGAATATGAACTTCCTTGTTGTCACCACTCTCACAGAGCCTGCCTTCTGAACTACAACTCAACGTCTGAACAATGTAACATTATCATTTCTTGATGGGAGCAATGCATGATGGGATATGTAATCTTGAGAAATGGAGATTGCATCACATCAAGCAGCAGGGAAAGAGACGCAAAGCACACTGGGAATCCAGGAAGTTGATGGAAGTGATGGGCAGACGGAAGGCAGCGCTCACTACATAAAAGGGATTTGTTCATGTAAGCTTTGATTGCATTATCAACAACAACTCTAGTGTGTATTCCTATTACAATGCTGATGTTATAACAGGAGAAGATATGCTGGGACTTTACAACTCTTTTTTCTGATACTAGACATGTGCCATTCGTTTCTTTCCAAATCGAAATTCGGAGGACATTTTGGGAAATTCGTTCTGCGTATGCCCACCGCCATCTTAGAGGTGGAGTGCATGACATCACATGACCGTGATGTCATACGTTGCACGAGCGGTTGCCATATCGGCCACCGACGCGTTCTGCACATGCATGGCGCCATCTTGGACTATATCTTGGTATCTTGGCTCGTGGCCTCCGAGTCCGAACAGCATAAAAATGTGTTTCCATTAACAAAACGAATTAAAATGTTTTTCGTTTTCATTTGTTTTGCCCGAAACGAATTTCTTTGCCCTGCCCGTGTCTACCATTGTAACAAAGGTGGGAGGCTGCAGCAGGGGCTGATCAGTATCAGACATTTGTGAACACAGCCAAGAACTGCACATGACTTACATGATTATGTCATCTCTGATCTGGCATCTCAGTCCAGGAAGTAGACGGTGACCCCGGATGATGCCTGAACAAAGATGATGCTGTCCTCCTGGAGAGAAAAGCGGATAAGGGCATTATCAGGGGAGGGGTTGCTGTGATCTTTATGAGAATGTAATAAATACCTTGAAGTGTGACATTTACACATAACTAAGCGTGGCCAGCCTGTCCACAACTAAAAAAAAGAACAATTTGGGTGCTTTAAGAACAAATGTTGCCAGTAACTCTGGAGGAAGAAATGGTAACGATTTACATAATGTTCCCCAAGTGTTTATTATGATAAAGTTTATCTTGTTTCCAACAAACGATTGGCCCGGGTAAATATTTTTGTAAGCAAAGATTTTCCTTGCAGTCTCCATATCATTCGTGACATTGCTATTAACGGCATTTGATGTATACAAACCGCGTACGCCATGCACGCAGCAAGGGGATTGGGCTCTGAGCGCTGTTTACTTGGCCGCTGCACGTCCATTGAGTGAGAGGAAAATAAACATTCCAGATCATTTATTTTTTTTCCTCTGGTTGAAACTTTTACATTTTGTACATCAGCTTCCTATGACAATGTATGAATACTCCGAGGGGAGGGAACGTGTGATGTGGGCTCCAAAAGTACACAATCTGAGTTATTACTGTTAGCACACAAGGGCCCCCAATGCCAGCTGCAAATATGCATCAACCGGCCTGCTGTTCTGTGGGGAAAGCGCACACCCTACAGTAAATGGTTGGAGACTCTGAGCATGCTAGAGAAGATGGCTAGAGACTTCAAACATGCTACAGTAGATGGTTGGAGGCTCTGGGCATGCTAGAGAAGATGGTTAGAGACTTCACACATGCTACACTAGATGGTTGGAGACTCCGAACATGCTAGAGAAGATGGCTAGAGACTTCACACATGCTACACTAGATGGTTGGAGGCTCTGAGCATGCTAGAGAAGATGGCTAGAGACTTCACACATTCTACACTAGATGGTTGGAGACTCCGAACATGCTAGAGAAGATGGCTAGAGACTTCACACATGCTACACTAGATGGTTGGAGGCTCTGAGCATGCTAGAGAAGATGGCTAGAGACTTCACACATTCTACACTAGATGGTTGGAGACTCCGAACATGCTAGAGAAGATGGCTAGAGACTTCACACATGCGACACTAGATGGTTGGAGGCTCTGGGCATGCTAGAGAAGATGGCTAGAGACTTCACACATTCTACACTAGATGGTTGGAGACTCTGAACATGCTAGAGAAGATGGCTAGACTTCACACATGCGGCACTAGATGGTTGGAGGCTCTGGGCATGCTAGAGAAGATGGTTAGAGACCTCACACATGCTACACTAGATGGTTGGAGGCTCTGAACATGCTTGAGAAGATGGTTAGAGACCTCACACAGGCTACACTAGATGGTGGAAGCTCTGAGCCTGCTAGAGAAGATGGTTAGAGACTTCACACATGCTACAGTAGATGGTTGGAGGCTCTGAACATGCTTGAGAAGATGGCTAGAGACTTCACACATGCTACACTAGATGGTGGAAGACTCTGGGCACGCTAGAGGAGATGGTTAGAGACCTCACACATGCTTCACTAGATGGTGGAAGACTCTGGGCACGCTAGAGGAGATGGTTAGAGACCTCACACATGCTTCACTAGATGGTGGAAGACTCTGGGCACGCTAGAGGAGATGGTTAGAGACCTCACACATGCTTCACTAGATGGTGGAAGACTCTGGGCACGCTAGAGGAGATGGTTAGAGACCTCACACATGCTTCACTAGATGGTGGAAGACTCTGGGCACGCTAGAGGAGATGGTTAGAGACCTCACACATGCTTCACTAGATGGTGGAAGACTCTGGGCACGCTAGAGGAGATGGTTAGAGACCTCACACATGCTTCACTAGATGGTGGAAGACTCTGGGCACGCTAGAGGAGATGGTTAGAGACCTCACACATGCTTCACTAGATGGTGGAAGACTCTGGGCACGCTAGAGGAGATGGTTAGAGACCTCACACATGCTTCACTAGATGGTGGAAGACTCTGGGCACGCTAGAGGAGATGGTTAGAGACCTCACACATGCTTCACTAGATGGTGGAAGACTCTGGGCACGCTAGAGGAGATGGTTAGAGACCTCACACATGCTTCACTAGATGGTGGAAGACTCTGGGCACGCTAGAGGAGATGGTTAGAGACCTCACACATGCTTCACTAGATGGTGGAAGACTCTGGGCACGCTAGAGAAGATGGTTAGAGACTTCACACGTGCTACCTTAGATGGTCAGAGACTCTGAGCATGCTAGAGAAGATGGCTAGAGACTTCACACATGCTACCTTAGATGGTCAGAGACTCTGAGCATGCTAAAGAAGATGGTTAGAGGCTTCACACATGCTACAATAGATAGGTTGAATATTCGGGGCATGCTTGAGAAGATGGCTAGAGACTTCACACATGCTACACTAGATGGTTGGAGGCTCTGGTCATGCTAGAGAAGATGGCTACAGACTTCACACATGCTGCAATACATGGACAGAGACTCTGGGCATGCTAGTATAGATGGTTAGAGACTTCACATAGTACAGTAGATGGTCGGAGACATGGTTAGGACATAATAGTGAAATCCATTATACATTAGGACCTACAGTATATATGTACATGTACTAGATGGGAAATATAAAGCTAGAGCTGCAGCATTTTTTATTGCAAAGAAAAACACAGTTGCAGAAACAGAGATAATGATTTTGAAAGAATTCAGCAAGTGGGTTACAATGTCTTGTATCGGGATCTACAGGAAAGAGGTAAGCCTTAGCACAACATTTGCTAAAATCATTGCAATGTCCACAGCTGAACCAGGGGGAACTTTTATTTCTTGTTTTTCTGGGAGTATCACTTAAATAAACGGCGTTTATCGTCCCCAGAATGGCGGACATGCACGGAAAAGTTCAGGCCTGGTGCTAATTCAATAGACCATCCTTCTGTTCCTATCTCCACTGAGATTGTAATTAACTCCTTTGGTGTTCTGGGGGCCAGAGAAAAGTAATGATATGGTAATGTGCCACGGCAATCAGACTACACATGTCAGAGGCAGCTGACAAAATAAGAGATTGCATGGCATTGGTTACAGGGGGGCAAAGGTCGCAGCAGACAAATCCGCACAATACAGTGAGGGCCATATTTGCCGCGGCAATTAATGCCGATTCCAGCAGTTCACATAAGCGACCACTTGAAACTAATGGTCCAAGCATCTCATTATCTCCCCGGGGGGAAGTCACTAGGTGCATTCATTCAGATCCTGGCTAGCAGGTGGACACATAAAAGAAATTAAAAAATCATTCTTAACCAACACCTATTTGGCTGTCGAAAAAAGAGATTGAGGAGCCCAAAATGATCCCCTTTCTAACAGAAGCGCCGGGGAGGTTGAGGGAGGGAGCCGAGATAACCGGATTTCTCACACACGGCTGTTCACTTAGCTGTGGAGTTCGAGATTATTGTGGGAGCATGGCCAATGTGAACTGCTCATGGAGACATGCGAGACAGTCATAGATAGAAAACCTGTAGACTAGAAAGAGACAGAAGAACATTCTTTATTTGTGCTGCTCTGGTTAAATTCACAAATTAAATTGATAAGGTAGATAGATAGATAGATAGATAGATAGATAGATAGATAGATAGATAGATAGATAGATAGACAGATAGATAGATAGATAGATAGATAGATAGATAGATAGATAGATAGATAGATAGATAGATAGATAGACAGATAGATAGATAGATAGATAGATAGAAAATAGAGAGACAGACCCATAGATAGGAAGATAGTTACATGCATACAAGACAAATAGACATGATAGACCGAAACAGAAAGATGGATAGATAGATTATGGATAGTAGATAGATAGATAGATAGATAGATAGATAGATAGAGTATGGATAGAAGATAGATAGATAGATAGATAGATAGATAGATAGATAGATAGATAGATAGATAGATAGATAGATTTATTTAAAATAGAGAGACAGACGCATAGATAGGAAGATAGTTACATGCAAGCAAGACATATAGACACGATAGACCGAGACAGAAAGATAGATAGATAGATTATGGATAGATAGATTTAAAATAGAGAGACAGACCCATAGATAGGAAGATAGTTACATGCATACAAGACAAATAGACACGATAGACCGAGACAGAAAGATAGATACGACATAGATAGATACTGTAGATAGATAGATAGATAGATAGATAGATAGATAGATAGATAGCTCACATGGCAGGCTGACAACATTACTGCTCATTGCGAGGCAGTAGCTTAGCATTGTCAGCCAACAACAGGAAGTGCTGTCACTGGCAGGATCTCCAGGTAAGAACTTTGCATCAGATTCATGAACAAACAATTTGCAAAAACAAAAACTTCACACTCAGTCATGATGCCACACATAATGAATAGTAGATTCGGCCCCCGTCCACACGGGCTGCACCTTGCCATACATACATACATGTGCATGCACAGCTGTACAGGTATGAACCAGGACTTAGGGTTTACATACACTATTCACAATGCCGTTCTAAAGGAATATCTGGATATTATATCCTGTATATAAAACACATTAAGATGCTGATTATGTCTGTACGTATTTCACATTTATATAGAACGGTTAGATATTCTGCTTTCCTGTACACACTCACATGTGTTTCTTTTACATTTGGAGATAATTTACAAATCTGATTTGCGTTTTATGCTGAAGATTCCAAACATCAAACAAGCGCACCCGTTCTGTGGTTGAACACAAAGATTTAATTAATAAATGGAATAAAATTGTCCTCCCGATGTATTGCATAAAAGCGGCGGCCTCACACAAATCGCCCGGTCACAAACTGTTTTCTTCCTCGGATAATGGCGCAGGTCACAAGCTTTTTAAAGTAAAATGGGATGAATTATCTGTGGGGATCGCTGGGATTTGCTGTAACAATGGGGTACATTTAAGGCTGCTATTACCACATTAATGATATGTTACCATTCTGAAAGGCCTGCTAGCATTGTCCACAATGGGCCAATTTCAGTAATTACCGTTCAATTTCCATGTTTGTATAATGGTAATAGAAAGACATTTTCACCCGGTAATCCTGCTGGACCTGCATCTGGAAGGCTCGCGGGAGACAAGAATAAAAAAAAAATAGTAATTAATGTCAGCCGAAAGACATTAAACAGTAATTAATGATCACGTTCTACAGAACTGGAAAATACAAACTTGACAGCTGAAGTTTATATTGTACGAGATCTAAGGCCCCATTCCCACTGCGCGATATGCAAATCACGCGATTTGCATATTGCGCGACATCGCGAGATTTGCCACGCGATGTCGCGTTCAAGCTTGCATTGAGCAAGCTTGAATCGCGGCTAAATCCGCTCCAAAAAGGGTCCTGCTGTAGCGACACACGACCCGCGACAGCAGGACCCTTTGCCCCATTGGATTGCATTGGAGCGCGATATCGCGCGGTAATTTGCCGCGATATCGCGGGAATTACCTCACGATAAATCGCTCAATGTGAACGGGGTCTAAAGCCAACCACTAAAAATCTCACATGAACTGTAAAGGTGGCCATACACTTTAATACCATCGCAAGACCTTAGTCTTGCGATGGTTGTAAAGTAATTAAAAAAACGTACGATCTGCCCATCTTGGACGGGCAGATCGTAGTTGCGATCAACCCAAGCCCGCCCCGCTAAGGGGCAGGCTTGCGATGACCGCAATGCTGAACGGGCAGTGTGCGCGTGCGCACACCGGCCCGTTCGGCATTTGTCTCCCGAGCATGCTAAAAACCAGCCGAAAATCGTAAGATTCTCGGCTGGTTTTCTAGCATGCTCCTTAGACAAAAGACGTGCGACCGTACAGTAGAAACGGTCGCACGTCTTCATTACACTGCACGATTCTCGTACGATCGCGGGATTTCCCGCGATTCTCGTACGAGAATGGTGCAGTGTATGGGCACCTTAACACGCAGAGTTCCGATCTTTCTAAATATGCAGATTCCATCAAATAATAGCTGGTGGTCCTGCCTTGAAAGGTCCTCATTCAGGTACTTTCTGTAGTGTTGCATCCTGGGAAGGTTACATCAGCGGAGCATTGGTGGGAAGTCTCATCTGTAATCTCATGAGATCTCAGGGAAAGGCATTTTCCTCCCCTGAGATGATGTGCATGGTCACATGTCCTAGTCACATGTGCCAGAGTTCCAGGAAGTAAAGGGAAATATAGTAATCTGCTCTTAGTAGAAATGGCCACTGTCAGAAAAATGGGGAGGAAAAGAAAAATAATGATTGCAAAGAATACAAAGCCGGCAATTATCTAGAAGTATGTGTGTGTAGATTGTCATCACTAAACATTTCTAAAGGTGTGTTTGTTGTTATTTTAAAGATATGGGTAAAGGTCCGCTTTAAGATCTGAAAAAAGAATGAATCCACAAGAAAACATGAAGATACCACATGCGTGCGTGTGGTTGGCATTAGGTTTGTGGGTTTTGCAAGTGTACTTTATACAGGTGCGCTGTATAATCCGCTAAATCTGCCGTCTACTTTCAATAAGTGAATCTGAGATTGAAGCGCCACACCATGATGTTCAAGTCCAGATACAAGTTTATTCTAATGATGTATAAAGCCAACGCATTTCCGGAGCTCTGACTCCTTCACCGGGGCTAATAAGCAATAACAAAAATAGAATAAAACATTCTTATGCATGCATCATTGTAACTAGACATGTAAGCTGCGGAAACATTTGGTTCGGTTTGTATATTTCATTATTTCGGAATTCGGGACTCGGATCCGAAATTCAATTTGGTTCGGGTTTCAGATTCGGACAAAATCCGAGTTTTCGTTAGTTTGGGATGAGTTTACAAAAATTTGTTGTGAATACCACAAAAAACCATCTACAGATATTAATACTAAAGCTGAAGCTCCCAGACCAGAATGGCATTCAGGATCCGAATTGCATTTGGGAGCTCCCAAATGCAATTAGGAAATTTGGATCCCGAATGCCATTTGGGTCTAGGTGCCTCAGCTGTAGTATTATATGTACTGTATATACTGTATATGGCCCCTATGTCGCCTTCACGAAAATTTTTGTTGCATTCTTGATGCATTAAACCGAAAAAGACATCTGATTGGCCACAAAAGTCACATGTCCGATTCAGTTTAGTTTTTGAATGAAATTCGAACGGGATCCGAAATTCGGAAGCTGAAATTCGGATTCGGACACATTCAGATGCATTGGGATTCGGACATTCGGATGTGTCCAAATGTGCGAATTTCGGAAAATTAGTCCGAATTTTGATTCGGAACGAAACGAATAGCACATGTCTAACTGTAACACATGATTCTGAAAGCTAGGGAACAAGATCAAATACCAGTGAGGGCACCAAATACCTCTAGGCCTCATTTACATGGGTGGCAGTCTTTCACCACCCTCTGAAAATTGGTCCACTGTGATTGAGCAGCGGTTTGCAGGTGTTCCAGAAGTGATACTTCTGCTTCCTGAATGCCTGTTTTTTTTTTAGTATTTTTGATCCCAAGGGAGACTTTTCATTGCAATACCGCACCGCAACCTCTGCACAGCTTGTCAATTGCGACATGTTGTCGAAATTTTGGCACAGTTGTTAAGTAAAGCATTGATGCGGCAAACCTGAACAAATCTGAGTGGCCATTATGTTACGTTTTTGAGTAGGTGGCCTCGCTTTTTGTATTTAAAGTGACATTAAACCCTCAGATTTTTTAACATAAAACAATAGTGTAATGTGCACCTTACTGTAATCCATGGTTGTTTCCCTTCTCTTTGCTGCTCTTCCTTTTAAATCCTCATGTCTTCTCATGCTTGGGAAGAACTTCCCTTTTCAGCTCAGGGCCTCTTCCTGTAGTGCCGGCTCAGGTTTCAAGCCTATACAAACGTATACACAGACACCGTGTATCCATTCCTGAGACAAGGCAGTCTGCTGCAAAACAGAAGTTCTGCAGAGCATGAGAACAGATACAGATTTAAAAGGAAGAGCAGCAAAGAGAAGGGAAAAAACCATGGATTACAGTAAGGCGCACATTACAGTATTGTTTTATGTTAAAAAATCTGATGGTTTAATGTCACTTTAAGCTCAATTCCAGACCTGGGCTCAGAGGAAGTGGGTTGAATGACATTGGTCATCAGAGTGAGGACATCTAGTGGCAGAAATCACTGGACTGAAGGTGAATATTTCATCAAAAGCTGGTTATGTTATTTTATCTTTTAATGGCTGTTTTTATCTTGTTCTTCTTGGCGGTGGTTCTGCTTTAAATTCCAGTACAGACTGGAGCGTGCCTTTTTTTTTGCATGGAATAGGCCTTGTGCTTCACCTGGAATATTCAGTGACTCATTGTATCTCATTCTGGGAAATGTGAATCTCTGCGGTTCTGGATCTGTGATATTTCCAAGACGGCGACGGACGGTTGGAATATGTGCGAGATTCGGCCACGGTGGAGTGTTTTTTTTCGCCTTTGCTAATCAGTGGCCAAATATAGCTGGATTTCAGCATAGAGGGAAGGCCCGTGGCAGCCGTCCAGTTGCCTGGAGTTCTGTCTCTGCTCATCGCTGATCTTATCCTCATAACCAGGCAGGTGTGAGGGATTAATTCGGAGGGGAGGGGGTGGGAGGGGGCTGGTGATATGGGAAAATAGATCACACACGCACCTACATGAAGGATTTTAGGGTTCAGTGGTGGCATGGCCAAAGAGGCTGCAATGATATATAAAGGAATTTGGCATTTTTATTGTTTCTCTTTCAGCAATTATAAAATCACTGATCCTTTAAAAACTGTATTTTTTATGTAATATTTTTAAAGTGTTTTTTGAATTGATACATGACCCCCAGGGCAGGACCCGAATCCCCATGCATGTCCCCCAGGGCAGGACCCGGATCCCCATGCATGTCCCCCAGGGCAGTACCCAGATCCTCATACATGTCCCCCAGGGCAGTACCCAGATCCCCATACATGTCCCCCAGGGCAGGATCCCCATGCATGTCCCCGAGGGCAGGAACTGGATCCCCATGCATGTCCCCCAGGGCAGTACCCAGATACCCATACCCTTTTTATGGCCAATAACTTGCATGTAAGCCTTCAAAACGGGGACATTTGACTTTACGAGTTCTGGTCCCATAGACCTACATTGAGTTCTAAGTTCCACTTAGAACTTTTTCCATGTTCTGATGTTCTAGTTAGAACTGAACTCAGGTGAGTTCAGCCCATCACTAGTACAGATCTGAGGTCAGCAGTAGAGGGGAAATATGGCAAGGAAAGAGCAAGGAAGGGGACTTGACCACGACTTTATCAAAAGTGGAGCAGTGGAGCAGTACTGTAAATTGGACCTAGCATCATAAATACATGTATGCTATGTAATGTGTTAGCATAACTCTTCGTATTTATTACCTCTCACAGAGATCACAGACAATGCCTTTTCTCTCCGGAAGGATGGCACCGTCTTATCTCTGATCAGGGATGTGCAGTCTGGGGAGGCAGGTCGGGCAGAGCCTCACCTGCCATTATGAAAGGAAAAGCTGCCAGCTTTTTGAAGACTGAAGCTGACAGCTTTTTCTCCATTCAGAGCGGCTTCTAACAGAATACACAGCAGGGAAAGCCTCCCCGCTGTGTAACCTGTCATTGACAGAGCGCCGCCTTTTGATTACAGGTGGCGCTTCATCTGTTGTCTGCTGTCTGTTATCTTTTGACTGCTTTTGTTGATCAGCTCACATGGCTTTTAATACCATCTCTATGCTGATGACGCTGAAATACTGTTTATCTCTCCACTCCACACCCCCTCAGTATCCTCGCGTATCACTAATTTACTAACTGACATATCAGTTTGGATGTCACAACACTATCTAAAGCTCAATCTTTCAAAAACTGAGCTCATGATATTCGCTGCCCTCAGAATTGATAACACAACTATCCATCCCTCCCCCCATGCCAAGGTGCTAGGTGTCATCCTTGACTGGGACCTCACCTTTCTTCCCCACATCCAATCCCCATCCAAATCCTGCCGCCTTCACCTTTGTAACATCTCCAAAATACGCCCCTTCCTCACCAATGAAACCCCAAAATCACTCATCCACTCACTTGTTATCTCTTGTTGTGACTATTGCAACTCCCTCCTCATTGGCCGACCTCTACACAGGCTCCTCCCCCTTACGTCTATCATGAATGCTACTGCAGGACTCATCCATCTAACCAACCGCTCAGTGTCTGCAACCCCCCTGTGCTGATCCCTGCACTGGCTTCCATCTTTGGCCCCACTCTTCCAATCCCTGCACTGACTTCCATCCCCACCCCACTCTGCCAATACCTCCACTGGCTTCCATCCTCTGCCCCCCCTCTGCCAATCCCTCCACTGGTTTCCATCCTCTGCCAATCCCTCCACTGGTTTCCAGTCGCCCAAAGGATAAAATTCAAGCAATTACAAAGCCATCCACAACTCTGCCCCGGCTATGTCCCCAGCCTTGTCTCAAAGTATACAACCATAACCGTCCTCTCCGCCCCTCCTCCCAAGACCTCCTGCTCTCTAGCTCCCTTGTCAACTCTTCCCATGCATGTCTCTCACAATCTCTGGAACTCCCTACCCCAATCTGTCTACTACTCTGTCTGCCTTTAGGCGATCACTAAAGACTAATTTTTTCAGGAAAGCCTATCCCGCTCCAAACTAACCACTGAACCATCACGTTCTCAAACAATTCATCCCCACACAGCGACCTCCTCATGTATCACATGCCCCTCCTTCTTAGATTGTAAGCCTTCACGGGCAGGGCCCTCCCTACCATCTTGTCTTGAATTGTATTGTAATGTCTTCCTTATATTGTAAAGCGCTGCACAAACTGTTGGCGCTATGTAAATCCTGTATAATAATAATAATGTTGAGTTACAAAGCAGCGAGCTTCCCCACTGCTGTATGTAACCTAACACAGTGAGGCCATAGCTACAACAACCTCTGACTTGGAGTCAGAGGGTTGAGTTCTGTGGATGGTTTGGACCAATGGCAACATGCCATTAGTCCAAGCCGTTCAATCAAGAAAATAATCAGTTATGAGCAGGTGAAGGACAGGGAGAACCCTCCCTATTTCCTCCCTCCCTCCTCCACCCACTGTTCTATAAAAGTTTGTGACTGCGTTAAAATGTGTGACCTGGTCACACATTTTAACCTAATCGCGCCCACTTTGTCAGCGGTGGAATGTGTGACCGGTCACGTGGTCACACATTTTAACGTAATCACGCCCACTTTTTCAGCGGTGGAATATGTGCAGGAGAACCGATCTGCCCTGGAACAGCTGATCGGCCCTGAAATGTCACTTCTATCCGACTTTGTGAGTGCGATCTCACTTTCCACAAAGTCGGATAGAAGTGAAATTTCAGCTGTTCCAGGGCACATCGGTTCTCCTGCACATACCATCTGCGATGCAGATCAGCCCTGGAACAGCTGAGAAAGCGTTGGAATTCTTCTCCTTTTGCCGGTCACAAATTCCACTGCCGAAAAAGTGGGCGTGATTACGTTAAAATGTGTGACCGGTCACACATTCCAACCCAGTCAGTCACAATCTTTCATAGAACACCCACAGCTCAGTGGCCGGCCCTGGGGTGGGCCGGAGGAGTGCCTCACCTTCCTAAGCGTTAGGAAGAGGTTAGAGGTCAGACAGGTGCTTTCCAATTCCTTTATATACACCAGTTTTTGGGATGGAAAAACTACAAACGCTGGACTCTTGGCGCTACAACCCAGCGCACGACTTCTCCGGAGGTCAGAAGTAAATGGGGCGGTTTGTGTTTAAAACAGAAATCCCTTTTAATTTAAGGATCGACCTGCGGAGGGGAAAACGAAGGAGGCTTTTCTTTTTAAAAATACATATATTAAAATGGCTGACTCCCTCTCGGAGGGGGCACAAGGGGCCGGAAATTGTAGGCTCTGCTGCACAATGCTGTTTATTTCTTAGACGTATTTACAATGAACGCATAATAGCCCAAATTGACACGGCAGGAATTTGATGTCTGACATCTTCCAGGCTGTAATTATTCGCCCGGGATGTTTAATCACTTTGTTTATGAACAAAGCCTTCGACTTAGCCGTAGAGGCACCTTACAGCAGAGAAAACACCGATCCGAAACACTTGACCCGCTTTTTTTTTATTTTTAAAAGAAAGTAAATTAAAGAGCAGCCATTAATACCGCTATAGGCAGGAGTGGGGCGGTGTGAGCCGGGGACAACGCTAAGCTGGAAATTACAAACTGCAAATATGTTTTCTTTTATGTCACATTTTTGGGACTTGTTATGTAATCTCTTAGGCCCCGTTCACACTTAGCGATTTATCGCGCGGTAATTCCCGCGATATCGCGGCAATTTACCTCGCGATATCGCTCTCCAATGCTTCTCAATGGGGCAAAGGGTCCTGCTGTCGCGGGTAGTGCGTCGCTACAGCAGGACCCTTTTTGGAGCGGATTTAGCCGCGATTCAAGCTTGCTCAATGCAAGCATTTGCGCGATATCGCGCGACAAATCGCGCGATATTGCGCAAAGTGCAAATCGCGCGACAAACGCGCGATATGCGAATCACGCAGTGTGAATGGGGCCTTAGGCGCGTTTGTCGCGCGGTTCGCGGCGCGCGTTTTTACCGCGACTCGCTACTTGGCTGTATCCCAATGGAAACGCGAGACCAAAACGCCCCAAAGAAGTACATGTACTTCTTTGGGCGTAGGCCGGTTTGTATCGCGTTTGGACGGGCGGAAATACGGCAAGGTGTGAACCAGACCCATTGAATACAATGGGATTTAGATGTTTGAGCGTTTTGTAGAGCGTTCATCGAGCGTTGAACGCGCTACAAAACGTTAAGGTGTGAACCAGGCCTGTGTGAATCGAGACTGTCAAGGTGAAAGTGAAGACAAGCTGCTGGTCAGAGAAGCCGATAACACACTTTCTTTTACTTTTTAACAGTGAAAGGCTGAACTCCAGGCAGATATATAACACAGATGCCCATGGATACATCATTTGATGTACTTCTTTTAAATACAATTGGTGTAAGTAACTGAATTTGACTGGTATCTGCTTCTGTACAGCAAAGCCCAGACTGGGACAGGGAGAAGCAGCGCAAGGAGCTGGTCAGTTCATGTGCTCACATGAAGAGTGCTGACAGGAGGAGAGTACAGAGTGAAAAGGAGAGGAGCTAATTGTTAGAATACACAGTAATGTGTATTCTAACACCTCCACTCAACAACTGCTCCTTATGTTATTCCCATTCTGGACCCGATTGCACGCTTATCATGAGGTAGCTCTGAAAGTGTCCATGTCTGCAGTTCATTAACAGATGTCATCTCTTCATCAGCAGCTCAGATCCACTTTTGTTTCTCATGGGTTGGAAGTCTTTGCACACTTATCAGTCTGCTGATGTTACTTCACTGGCCAGTTACAGGCTGGGGGAGGGACAAGACCTGTCAGTGTTACTGAACTGCAGAAGAGAAAAATCAGGACTGCTGACCTGCCAGACAGGGCATTTCTTGAACATGTCTTGCCTGGCTTATAAGATAACTATGGGGTAACCTTTGTATCCCATAGTTCTCTTTAGGGTCACGGGAGGACATATACTAACCTCCTCCCGTAATCCAAAGCTCAGTATATAGCGAGCTGGCCTCCTCATGTGGACAGCTGGGATGCTTGCATGGAGTGCTGGAGTTCTTCTATGGACGGCTGGACTGTTGATATGGAGAGTGGCATTGTTGGTGTGGCGAGCTGGACTTCTCATTAGTAGTGGCGGACTGCTATTGTGGAGAGCCGGGTTACTGTTTTGGAGAGCAGGACTTGTGGCTTGGAGAGTTGGAGTCTTGGTGTGGAAAGTTGGACTTTTGATATGGAAGGCGTCAGTGTTTCTGTGGAGATCCGGATATCTTGTTATAGCCGCAGCCGGGACGGATACTGACAATCAAGGGACAGAGCAGTCTCCAGCCACTGTCCATATAGTAACTTGGAGAAGGAAAGATGACGAAGGAGGAGTGGGAAGCGGGACATTGGCTTGGCTTGCTCTGTCTGTGAGATTGTGGAGAGACACAGACATCTTACTAGCACACACAAGGGTAGCTCCATAGGACCCTGCAAGGGGAAGGAGTCACCCTAAAACAGGATATCAGGATCAGCGCTCAGCGGACCAGCCGATTCAGCAGGAAGCTAAAACCTTTAAACACCAAGGAGCAGCGTCCATTGTAAGTGATTTCATCAGCATCTCAAATAGCTTGCAAACCTTTTGACTCTAAAGAGGAACTTTTTACTTATGCCTTTAAAATGGCAACAAAGTCCCCTTTAAAAATATTTAGTCATAACAATCTACAAACACATACTTCTAGATAATTGCCGGCATTGTATTCTTTGCATTCCTTATTTTTCTTTTCCTCCCCATCCCTGCCATCACAGTGGCTATTTTTACTTCTGGCAGATCAATCTATCTCCCTTTACTTCCTGGAACTCTGGCACATGTGACTAGGACATGTGACCATGCACATCATCCCAGGGGAGGAAAATGCCTTTCCCTGAGATCTCATGAGATTACAGATGAGATCTCCCAGCAATGCTCTGCTGATGTCACCGTCCCAGGATACAACGCTTGGGCACATTACCTCACTAATGCCAAAGAGGACCAGGAAGTAGAAAAATAATTGTAAGTAAAATATGTTTAACTGATGAATGTGAGATGATTTCTTATCAGCATGCAGAGCTGCATGCTATGTGATTTAGGTAAAGGTCCACTTTAATATCACTTTAATAGGGACCAATGAGAATTGTGCTCTATCCAGTATCTCCGTAGACATCGGTCAGCTAATGGCATCGTTATCCGTTCATCTGCAGATTAGGATTCCACAATGTAGTAACAGCACGGCCCTCTCACTCGTCTCCATCTGTCAGTACAGGGAAACTATTCCAAATTGGAAGTGAGGTCTTTGTGCCTGCTATGATGTAAGCATATTACTGATTATGAGCAGCTCTGAAGAACTGAAGGCATTCCTCGGGGGATAGACGGCTTCCAACAAATACATATGTGTATACTTTACAATACTCTGCAAGGAAAGGTCGTTTTCAATCATGTTATAAATCACGGAATACTGGAACCTTTCTTTTTTTTTTTTCGTCTTAAAAGGAAAGTTCATAATCATTTATTGGTTCTTGACTAAAATTAAGAGAGACAACGATTCCGATCCACTGCAAAGAATAAAGACCCCCGGGCCGCCCGCAAATCGCTCGGTAAAAGCAAGCAGTGCTCCTGACTTCCAACGCTGCTGGAGATGATCGAGCTGCTTCTTCTCTCCTTAAAGCAGAACTCCATGGCAAACGGCTAAGCACACAGATGAAATTGTTTTGCCTGCCAAAATATTTGTGGTTTTGTCCATCTAGCCCTGAGATTTGCACAGCTCTGCCACACAGCACAACCCTGTCTGGCAGCCTTATCTTGTAAATGGCAGAACTGCAGGAACTGGTAGAAAGGGGGTTGCGGCCGGCACCCGGTCGCCACCATTGGAGGGGTCCATAATAGAAGTCACATAATAGAAGTGAAAGCACTTTTTATTAAATTGTCACATGCGTCAAAAAGTCAACGTTTCAGGGCCACGCAGGCTCCCTTCTTCATAGTGGCCACTATGCATGTGACGATTTAATAAAAAGTGCTTTCAATTCTTGCACACATCATCGAGTGCTGGTGAATTCTATTATGGACTGCATCTGACACGGCACCATGCGTGTTGTCACTTCAAGCACCAACCTCTCATCCAAGGTCTGTACGCTGTATGGAGTGCAGGTGATTTCGTATTATTATTAGCCATTGGTGGGGTGACACCAAAAATGACTGATAGTCATTTTGGTGTCCCCCCCATAAAAAGTCGGGCACTCGGTCACAGTCCGGGAGCCCAACAGTGTCAGGAGAGAGGAGGGGACCCGGTGGCATACCTCATCTCGCTGGGTGAACGTCCCCTCCTCTCTCTGTCAATAAGACGACCGCGCATGCGCGATGACATCGCAACGGTGTGTCACCCGGTCTCCGCTCCGAGTGTCACCCAGCCTCGGGACGCCCCTGGTCCCTCGCACTTCAAAAACTTTTGCAGTCAATCTTCTTTTTTGACCATCAAAGTGTCACATAGCTTAGCAGCTAAACAATGTGACACTTTGATTATCAAAAAAGAAGATTGACTGCAAATGTTTTTGGAGTGCGAGTGACTTTCTACCAGTTACATTGATTTGCAGAGGCATCTGTGGTTACTCCAGCACTCCCCCTTTTTTTTTGGGGGGGGGTTCCGTTCAGGAGTGCTATGGGATCCACTATGTTCTGCTGCAGGAAATTGCAAGTTCCTGATGCAGGAATCCCTAATTGTATCTAACATATACAGGTATGAATAGAGCCTTCTATGGGGTGGCTGCATTAGCTTTCTTTTTTTTTTCAGGCTTTTTTCCAATTATCTTCCCCTGGTGATCCGGCCAGTTCCCACTCTTTGCATTGTATTTATGGAAGGAATCATGGTTGTCACCCTGGCTGGACTTCAAGCATGTCTGCCTATGTTTATATCCATTATATGGGTGGCTTAGCTCATTCAATCCACCATATCAATAGGCCACCACCTGAAATTGGAGGGAAAAAGATTCAACCACAAAGGGCGTAGGGGGATTCTTTTCTGATAGAGCAGTAAAGTTGCGGAACTCTTTTCCACAAGCAATGGTATCAGCAGAGAGTATTGAGTCATTCAAGAACCATTAAGATACCTTCCTTTGGAGAACAGAACACACAGGAATACAGGTACTCTTGATGACTAGTACACAGCGACACACACACACACACACACACACACGCTCACATAGGATGAACCCGATGGACCTGTGTCCTCAAATACTATGTAACTATGAAGCTATAGGATTCATCTATAAAGAGAGTCATGGCTGTCACCCAGACATCAAACATGTCCATCCCCATTTAATGGGGGATAGTGCAAAACAGAAGGTATAGGGGTCCCAAGACAAAATGTCACCTCACCCTAATACAGTATATAACAAATTGAGAATTTTTAATGAGGATTGATGAGATTATTAGTTTACAGAAGTAAGATAACTATTGGTGCATTCCGTTCCGCTCACAGGATGTGACAAGGACACCGCATTTCTTGAAAGAACAACCTTGTGCGTTGGGTTATTGTGGTGTCCTACATTCGTAATGGCACCCAAAACACACCATGCCGATGCATTATTTATTACAGATATTTATTGAATCGACAGTTCATGCAGCACTACACATACTGTATATTTACATCAGTCCCCGCCCCCGAGGAGCTTACACTTACAGTCTAAGGTCCCTATCCCATGCGCATACACATGGGAGCCAATGAACTTACCAGCATGTCTTTCAAGTGTGGCTCACCACAAATAATGGTAACACACTATCGTATTTTGTCATGCTCTTTATTACAAAATAGTACACGCACCTTTTTTTTTTTGGTGTTTTGGTGCATTAGCAGTCTTTTCAAAAACAGGCTGCCTTAACATGACACATGTGAACATGCAAGATTACACACATCAAGGCATTGGATAAGTGTGAACACAGTCTAAAAAATTAAAACGAATGCAGATGCCAAATCTAAAGACTGGTAAGCTGCAATATGTTAATTTTTTTTGTTCTTGGGCTTTAGATACACTTTAAGGGAGTAAAAAGAGACGTCCATTGTTGGGGATCACATATTCAATGTAACAATGACTTGTGTTTGAGTACGGCGACGTTGCCCACACAATGCCGAGGGAAAGGTTTTCTCAGGATGCAGAAGAAGTTTGGTCTTGTAACTCAGGAACAGCATCCTAGTTCCTCCAGTCCAAAATGGGCACATTAAGTCATAAAAAGGCAATTTGCATAATTACAGAAAAGGGGAAAAAGCTGATTTGGTGAAGCACTAAGTAGCCGATGAAAACAAACAGAGCCCCCCGGTCTAGCTTTGAACCACGGGGTAGGTGAACGGGATGAGATCACCGAGACCCAGGTGCAGGAAGAAAAATAAACATCTTGAAATTGTCAATGTGCTCGCCCTGCGTTCCTCCATGTATTGCGAGTAACCTTATAATGTCATATGAAACCTGGCGAGGGATACCTCATCATGCTCGGAGAGGGGATCAAGTCTTCGGAATCCAGACGATGCTAAACAATGCAGGCTTGGCTGACACTGAGCAGATTAATGATCCAAGTCATTCTATGATAGGTTTAACAGTCCGCACTGGCTGACTCGGCGCTTGGCTGCGTACCTGGGGCTGCGTTTTCCTCCTCAGCCTTCATTTGCAGATTGTTATAGTAACTAGACCCCGACCTCCAGCAATATATATAGTAAGAAGCATAATAAAGGGAATGCAGAGTCAGTTTGCTTATATTCTCTTATTATGGTTAAATATGATAAACTGTATATACTGTATATCCTGCATATTCCTGGGCAGCCAGCAGGTGGAGCTGAGGATTCCTTTTTACACTTTTTCCTGGTACTCCTTAGCCCCTTTGTTAAAAAAAAAAAAATAGGTCTACAGAAATGGCAAATGTTTTTCTGGAGGGGGCAGAGAAAGGATGGCAAAGGATGAGAGGGGAAAAAGAGGAAGAGGGGGGCTAAGAGAGGAAGAGGGGGCTAATAGAGGAAGAGGAGGGCTAATAGAGGAAGAGGAGGGCTAAGAGAGGAAGAGGAGGGCTAAGAGTGGAGGCGAGGGGCTGACAGTGAAAGAGGGGGGCTGCATACCTGTCCTCTCCAGCCATACATCTGTCAGCTCTGAGCACCCCTTATGACGTCATGTCCAGTTCTGTCTTGTGGGTCTCCCATAAATAGCTGTACATCTGTTATGTGTCATCGGAGCAGTAAATACAAAGCGCCTAGCATGCAACTTGCAGATCTCTTGCAGATGTAGCGGGCAGAGTCTGTGCTGAGGAGTGCAGGTCTGAGAATGCTCAGTGTAAACACAATACAGCCTATGAAACGTGATCACCTCAGCTGTGACCGCCAGTGATGCCGGCGGAGGAGGATCCTAGACGGGACCAATTTAAAAGGAAACTAAAGTTTATTTTTGAGGAGTTCACATTCAGAGTTGAGATTGTAACATTTTTGATGCAACTTCCACATATTTTTTTTTTTACTTTCTTTCTCTTCCATATTTCTGTGTCTGTTTATGGATCTGAACGGCCTCCCATTCAGTCTTCCACGGTTGTACCGGCTCCTCTCCTGGGCTGAAATTGCTTCCCCTGATTTCACTGCACACTGGGAGCTTCTTACAATGTGCATTAGAAGCTGAAGTCACATAGAGCCCGCCTCATTTCCTGGCTGGAGGATGTCCAGCATCATCTAGCGCTTTCCTCCCTAGCCTAGCTGTCCCTGGCCTGCCCTTTTCATTCATTGGATTTCAAGATTCCAAAAGTTGAGTCTCATCACTAAAATACAATGTAGAAAAAGTTATATTGTTATTGAAAGAAGATCCACTGAGAGTCAACAAGCAATTCCCTTATGCATAAAACAATAATTTAAAGGTCAACTCCATGCAGAGTTCATAACGGACCTTTTCCCCCTTTCATTAGAAATCACTTCACCGTACAACTCTGCGTGCTGATATGAAATCATCTTACACTCATTAGTTTAAACATTTTTTATTTTTATTTTACTGGTTGAATGAGGCACTGGTGATGTAACCCTGACCTGGCTGAGTGAGACAAAGGCGATGTGGCCCTGGCCTGGTTAAGTGAGGCACTGGTGCTGTAGCCCTGGCCTGGTTGAGTGAGACACTGGTGCTGTAGCCCTGGCCTGGTTGAGTGAGACACTGGTGATGTAGCCCTTGCCTGGTTGAGTGAGACACTGGTGATGTAGCCCTGGCCTGGTTCAGTGAGACACTGGTGATGTAGCCCTGGTCTGGTTGAGTGAGACACTAGCGATGCAGTCCTGGCCTGATTGAGACACTGGTGATGCAGCCCTGATCTGATTGAGACACTGGTGATGTAGCCCTGACCTGAATGAGACACTAGTGATGTAGCCCTGGCCTGGTTGAGTGAGGCACTGGTGATGTAGCCTTGGCCTGGTTGAGTGAGACACTGGTGATGTAGCCCTGGCCTGGTTGAGTGAGACACTGGTGATGTAGCCCTGGCCTGGTTGAGTGAGACACTGGTGATGTAGCCCTGGCCTGGTTGAGGGAGACACTAGCGATGTGGCCCTGGCCTGGTTGAGTGAGGCACTGGTGATGTAGCCCTGGCCTGGTTGAGGGAGACACTAGCGATGTGGCCCTGGCCTGATTGAGTGAGGCACTGGTGATGTAGCCTTGGCCTGGTTGAGTGAGACACTGGTGATGTAGCCCTGGCCTGGTTGAGTGAGACACTGGTGATGTAGCCCTGGCCTGGTTGAGTGAGACACTAGCGATGCAGTCCTGGCCTGATTGAGACACTGGTGATGCAGCCCTGATCTGATTGAGACACTGGTGATGTAGCCCTGACCTGAATGAGACACTAGTGATGTAGCCCTGGCCTGGTTGAGTGAGGCACTGGTGATGTAGCCTTGGCCTGGTTGAGTGAGACACTGGTGATGTAGCCCTGGCCTGGTTGAGTGAGACACTGGTGATGTAGCCCTGGCCTGGTTGAGTGAGACACTGGTGATGTAGCCCTGGCCTGGTTGAGGGAGACACTAGCGATGTGGCCCTGGCCTGGTTGAGTGAGGCACTGGTGATGTAGCCCTGGCCTGGTTGAGTGAGACACTGGTGATGTAGCCCTGTCCTGGTTGAGGGAGACACTAGCGATGTGGCCCTGGCCTGCTTGAGTGAGGCACTGGTGATGTGGCCCTGGCTTGCTTCAGTAAGAGACTGGTCATGCAGCCCTGATCAGATTGAGACACTGGTCATGCAGCCCTGATCAGATTGAGATACAGGTGATGTAGCCCTGGCCAGGGACCATTGTAAGTTATTTAATCAGCAATTAAAGTAGCTGAAAAACCTTTTGACTTTAATATCACTTTTAAGGCACAAATTGATATATAGCTGTAATCATTAATACAGCCTCATTTTTTTAATCAAATGCCATCAGTGTAAGTACCTGAATTATACTTGGTATCAGCTTTTCGCAATCCCTGTACAGCAGAACTCAGTGAAGGAGAGGGAGAAGCAGCACATTGCACCAATCAAGTGTGCAGCATTGCAAGGAGCATGCTGATAGGAGGAGAAAAAAAACCTATATATATAAACTCCAGTGACTTCAGCTTTGGGTGGTTTAGGATTGCTGCACAATGTTCTTTTCTGATATTTTTTTCTCGTTAAGTTGATGCTTAACACAATAAAACTTCATTCGAGAAGGAAATCCGGATGCATCCAAAACTACCATTATCGGAAATTCGTATTCGTTTGCATTCGTTATTTCTGCCATTCGGAAATTCACATGCATCCGGATGTACGAATTTCCGAAAATTCGTCCGAAAAGCGAATCATACCCATAACGAATTGCACAGGTCTACTGATGACTTCAGCAGAGCTTACACCATCGAAGCCCAGGGGAGAAGATTCTGTGGGGACCGGTCTGGCAGCCAGGTGAGACTGAGAAACAGGTACTGTACATATATTTTCTTTGCCACCCTTGACCAAAACGAGCACTTAACCCAGGAGCGTCCTGAGGCTGAGTGACACCCGGAGCGGAAACCAGGTGACACCCCGCCGTGACGTTGCCCAGCGTGTGCGATGATGTCATTGCGCATGCGGGATCGTCTTAATGATGCCTGCCGGCGGCCATCTTGGTGATGGACGCCGGCAGAGAGAGGAGGGGATGTTCACCTGGAGGGATGAGGTATGCCGCCGGGTCCCCTCCTCTCTTCTGACACTGTCGGGCTCTCGGTCCGTGACCGAGTGTCTGACTTTTCATAGGGGGTGAGCCCAAAAAGACTGTCAGTCATTTTGGTGTCACCCCTCCAATGGTGGCACCCGGTTGCGGGCCACACCCCCCTTGTGATGTCACTGACTTAACCCTAGCATTGCGGGGATAGCTGGGGGGACAAGGGTTAACTTTTGAAAATCCTGGATTTCCTCTTTCCAGTTACACCAGCTGTGTTGGTAGGACATGTTGGATTTTTGCATAAGAATTACATGCAGTTGGGGGGAAAAAAAGAAAAATAAATTCAACGCATTGCAGCATGCATTCACAATGCACATCAGAGCTGTGTGACGTGAATGAGCCCTACATCTACTTCTTTTCTGAGCTACATTGACAACGCCGAAAGTGCAGCACAACTGTGCCCTCCGCCTTTCCAAAGACATCACGGGGAAAAATAAAACCCCCAAAGCATTGGTATGAACAGCGGCAAACGTGAAGACTTTTGGGGAGAGATTTAGAACCAGCCAGACCTGTAAAGTGTCTTTTGTAAAGGACCAGAAATAAATTAGCGTGGGTCAAGCTCTGTTTACACAGTGGACTACCCCTGCATGACTGGCTTCTTGACTTAATAGTTTCCTTTTGATTGACATTGCTCCCAGAAAGAAGACAAATTGTCTAAGGTCAGCCTGCGGATCAGCTCAGAGTGTAGAAGGAAATTGCACTATATCAACTAAATTGCACCGGGGGTCTAGCACGCCGCATTAGACGGCACGCCAGCGCTCAGGGCCCTGAAAAACAACACGTAGATGGCATCATCTCAAGGAGGAAAGACTAAGCACTCGTGGCTCTGGCTAGGCGCTTGAAGCTCCTCCTGAGTACTACTCCGTCTGAAAACTAAAAGCCTGAGATTAAGTGAAGTTTAGTTTTGGAGGACGGCGGGGGAGGGGGCATAATTTGGTGCTTTTGTAACTTGGAACAGATGTACATCATTTGCAATGGGGGGGTCATTATCAAAACCAGCACCCTCCATGGGGGTCAGTCAATAGAAAAGCCTACGGTTCAAAATAAATATTAATTATGGAGTTGAAATCATGGAAAATTGTATTAATACTTACCGTAATTTTAATATCCTGGTGCTTATCCATGGCAGCATACCCATAATGTATGCTGCCATGTAGGCATCAGGAAAAATAAAATTGTATCAATGCTTACCGTAATTTTCCTTCACCGTTGCCTATCCACCATACACATAATATATATTGCCTATCCCTGCACACATGGTGCCTTAGTTTGCTCACAGTTCCACTTCAAGTAAAAAGATCCCATAGCACCCAAAGACATGTTTATGACAGGTCTCCTTAATTACTGCACTTGGCAGATTCTGGCTGTAGAGAATAAGTTAACGTTTACACAAAGTAGACTTATTCTTCCCCCC
>NW_017306347.1:2209461-2224340 GCF_000935625.1 Nanorana parkeri | reverse complement strand
CCCCCGTCCGCTAACTTAACAATTCCACCCTCCCCTTCTGCAGGTCTGTACTTACCAAGATCTGAGGGCCACTGCTTTGCTATTTGTTGACAACCAGCACTGCAAGTCTCTCTCTCTTGACCGCGTCCATCTTCTGGCTGGGGTTGTAATGTGTAGGTGCAACCAGCAACGGGAGCATTGCAACGCTGGATGTAAATCATAGCGGAACAACAATAAATTCCTGACACGTCACAATATACGGCAACAGTTTTATGAATGTGGCTGTGGTGCCATTGACTTCAATGCACCGCCACACCCCCTCCCGCCCCAGAATGAAGAGGGAAGCTTTGTGAGTGATTGCTGTGCGTTCCAGCAGCTGCCGCTCTGGACTGCACCACAATTGGTGTCAATGGGCCCTCAGTCTCTTCTCCCCAAATTATCAGACTGCAACATTGTACCTTTGTAGCAAGTGTGCCCTCCTTTTTGGAATAAAAGAAAATGAAGACATTGTCAGTGGGAGTACTGTGATCTCTGTGAGAGGTAGCAAATACTTGTAAGATAGATAATTCACAGCAAACACAGCTCAGATTCCCAAAGTGGCTTGCACTGCAATTTTGTCCCAGGTGCAGGCAAACCAGTGTGCCATCGCCTCTGAAGACCACATCCAGAAATAGCCGTACTCCAAGGGGCTTCACGAAAAATAAACGCCTTTATTATTGGGGCAAACACACAGTGTAAAATATCTCCCCATGTATGCTCAACTCTAATGCGTTTCACCATTACTGCTTAGAGATCATTACTGCTTTTAGATCATGATAAAGCCGGTGTTCTATCGAAAGTTCCAACTTATCGAGATCTCCAACGACCTGACTTCCGGTTTAGTTAGAAGTAAGAGATGTGGCTGAGAAGGCTGTACTGCACGTGTGCCACCCGCGGCATTTCCCTATACACATACTACACAGCAATAAAGTATTAAAATGAACTAGGATTGAGTTGCCCACTCAAGCGGCGGCCATATTAAACGGGGCAACTCAGACCAATAACATGCTGGATTAGTGTGATCCTAGTTCATTTTAATACTTTATTGCTGTGTAGTATGTGTATAGGGAAATGCCGTGGGTGGCACACGTGCAGTAGAGCCTTCTCGGCCAAACCTCTTACTTCTAACTAAACCAGAAGTCAGATGGTTGGAGATCTCGAGGAGTTGGAACTTTTGATAGAACACCGGAATGGTGAAACGCATTAGAGGTTGAGCATACATGGGGAGGAACTTTACAGTGTGTATTTCCTCCATTAATAAAGACTTTTATTTTTTGGAAGAAGACTCTTGGAGTGTGGCTATTTTTAAATACCTGTAAGTGTTACACTTACACAATGTTTAGTATGCATGCAATTAAAATGACAAAAATATATAAAATGCTAGGCTATGTTCAAATACTAGAAGTGGGCACATGGTGAACTGGAGTGCAGATAGCGGTCAAATTGCCAACACAATAGATTTTTCATGATTTGCTCATCTATACTACTGGCCAGCTCTTATAATTAAAATATGAATACATTGTAAGCTCCTCTGGGGCAGAGACAAATGTGACCGGTTCTATGTACTCCGTACAATCCTGCAGGATATGTTGGTGCTATGGAACAGCGGTCGCCAACCGGTGGTGCGCGAGAAAAGTTTGGTGGTCCGCAATTGCCCCCCGGGCCCCTTTGATGCCGTGCAGGCTGGGCCATCATTGAAGCGGCACGGAGGCCCCCGGGACTGACTCGAGCAGCGGCTGTCACAAGGAATGCGCAGCTGTCAGTACAGTGCGGGCTCTGCAGGAGGCGGGGCATCTCGTCAGTACACGGACTGAGCAGGCTGCGGGACACGGACGAAGTGGGGAGAAGCCAGGGATTTCAAATTATGAATTTAGTGGTCTGGTAGGAGCGGGGGGGGGCCCAAGAAAATGTTTGCCCAGGGTCCAATCAGTATTAAAGATGGCCCTGTCCATGAGGTCCGAAAGGTTGGCGACCACTGCTATAGAAATGCCGGTATTATGTATACACATTCAGCAAATACTAATACCCTGCTCAAGAAGATACAATATATACAAAATACAAACCATACACGCCACATAGGTATGCGTGTGACTTCATATATGTCTCCCCTCCATATAATTTTTTTTTCCTTCTATATTGATGATGTAATTTATACAAATAATCATCTATCTCGGAGAGAGAAGTGTGTCCGTCACAATCCGAAATAAAAAACATCCGTCATTTTGGAGTGATTAACGTCCTCCAGATGGCGAGGTCCTCGAATTTCAGCAGTCCCGCTTTGTTGTGATAATGATATAGTATCCAGAATGGGAATGTTTACTTTTTTCTTCTCCTTGCCGTATGGGTCAAACTTGGATTCCTTACAATCCTATTAAAGCATGGAGCTCATTGTAATTGTGTGTACAGATGAAAGCAGATTCCGTTATTATTTTTCCTAATTGTAAACCGATGCTGCATGGCTTACAGTAAAGGGGGGGCTGTGGGGTGGGGAGGGGGTTAAAAAAAATCCTAAAAAACAGAAAAGAGAAGAAGGGAGGGGACGACTTGAAAGGACCACCACTGGCCACTTATGTAATCAATTCATATACGTCAAATTGGAGCAGAGATGGCTATCATTCTCTGTTAGCCGCCACGGTGACAGGCTGCCACCCCTGTAGATGCAGGAAATGGAGCCATTTTTAAAGATTGGCTTAATACTACAGTTGATCTCAGCGATAATTTTAAATGGCAGCCCGGTGACGTTATGGAGGGGTCAAAGGGAAGAGGCCGCCGCCTGTTGTTTCTGAATTGATCGGCTCAGGTTTAGCAGTTAGTTTAAAAATTAACTGTGGGCAATGGGTAAAAGAGGTTGGTTAACTGCTAACTATATCCAGAGGTCACTGCAGCTGTGCTAAAGTCCTACAATTTGCATGATTTACTGTGATCCCAGTTTCATTTAACCAATGCAGGAAGATCCGACAGGTGCTTCATGGTAAAAATGTAAATTCCTCTGCGCTCTGAAGGTTTCAGTTTTCTGCTCAATCCAACAAAGTTTGTGTTTTCTCATCAGTTTATAATAGACAGAGGGGTTCAATTATAAATGTTCTGCCGGGCACATAGCCCGGCCGATGCCGTTCGCCCCTAGATGGCGCTGATGAGTATAGGAATTTCCTATCCTTTTCAGCACAATCTAGGGGCACTAGTGCCTTGCAAGCGGCATTTGCCCAGCTATACATCAAGTGAAACTTTTATAAATGAAGAGCTGAAAACAGAGGGGACCCATCTGTTCATAGAGAAACCAAATGTGGGAGATTTGCAGGTGCTACTTAAAAGGTACAATAAGCCTAAACAAATTTTGCATATAATATTATAATATTCAGGGTGCAAAAAGCCTATTTTTTTCACTGACTTCCTCCTTCTCCCCTTCCCTTCTGGAAAGGTGAGCACGGTGTGGCCAGATTAAGGCTAAACAACATAAAAGCTGGTTGTTCTCTTGCTGCACATGTGAACTTAGCCAATGGTTGTGGTAATCAGCTCTAGAAGCATAGTAGAGCCCAGGGGCATCCAGAGGCTGGGTGTCACCCGGGGGCGGAGACCGAGTGACACCCCGCCGTGATGTCACGCATGCAGGGTCGTCTTATTGATGCCTAGCGGCGTCCATCTTGGTGATGGATGCCGGCAGAGAGAGGAGGGGATGTTCACCCGAAGGGAGGTTTGCCGCCAGGTCCCCTCCTCTCTCCTGACACTGTCAGGCTCTCGGTCCGTGACCGAGTGCCCAACTTTTCATAGGGGGGTCACACCAAAATGACTGACAGTCATTTTGGTCTCACCCCTCCAATGGTGGCACCCGGGTGTGGGCCACACCCCCCTTGATGTCCTTGTTGGACATCATAAAAGCAGTGTATGGAAACCATGGTTTGTATGGAGTAGGGCTTATGAATGACATAGTGGTACAACCAGACAGAATATGGTTAGATGGGTTAAAAGGAACCAACATGACTCAATTTGAATCAGTATGAAATACAGTGGAGCCTCCTAAAACAGAAGATATTTTCATGTTGGACACCATCGGTGCAGTGTATGGAAACCATGACTTCTTTGGAGTAGGGTTTATGGATGACACAGTTGTACAACCACACAGATTATTTGTTAGATGCCTTAAAAGGAACCAAACAGCCCCAATCAGTATGAAACACAGTAGAGCCTTCTTAAAACAGAAGATATTTGCAGGTTGGACATCACCAGCGCAGTGTATGGAAAACATGTCTTCTATGCAGTAGGGCTTATGACTGACACAGTGGTATATCCAGACAGATCATGGTTAGATGGGTTAAGAGGAAGAAAAATGCCCCAACTTTAATCAATTTGAAACACAGTAGAGCCTTCTGACATCAGAAGGTATTTGCATGTTGGACATCACCAGTGCAGTGTATGGAAACCATGGCTTCTTTGAAGTGGGGCTTATGGATGACACAATTGTACAACCAGACAGATTATGGTTAGATGAGCTAAAAGGAACCAAAAAAGGCCCAGTACTAATAATATTAATCATTATGAACCACAGTATCCTATCATTCCCTACTTTACTTCCAGAACAGCAGCTCTGGAACAGTAATGTGAGAATGACAATCAGAGCCAATCACACTTGGGTTGAATTTTCTTAGTACGTACAATTGCAACATTTGTATGAAAGGCCGTAGCTTATATTTAAAGCACGGCTTCATCTTTGTACACCTTGCTGGTACAGTTTGCCATCGGAATCTCCTCTACAGCCAACAAAATTAGACATCTATATGCCGCGTCTGGCCTTCCATCACACAATCTCAAATGTATCTTTCATCCGTAGCCGAGCACGCTTCTAGACCAGCTCAGTTTGGACGCAGCCTCCCCTCCGCGTTATATAAAAAATTACCAAGCCCCAAATATTTACATTTCAGGGATAAAGCCAGACCAAAACTCTATTATTTATAAATTTCACAAATAAACTGAGAACCAAATCTCGCTTTGTCCCCGTGCCAAAACCCAGTTCCCAGTGACGGAGTTTAAAAAAGTATTTTTTAATCTGTTAAAGTTTACAAAGTATCCCAGCATGAAATATTATAAATTGACCTAATGTTTTTTAAGCGCGAGCACCAATGCTGCGCCATGACCTTGCTTCATCTGCAACAAATGAGGATTGTGTATTGCTTTTGGCAACCGGCCGCCGGACCATCTGTTCCGTCAAGTGTTCACGGGAGTGTTAAGGCTTTATAACAAAAGATAAATACACAGGCGGAATCTACAAGCCTGTCGGATATCACAGCTATGTGAGAACTACAAGCACGTTTTTCTATAAACAACTTACCAAAAGCAGTCCTGGACCCGAGCCGTCTTATTTTCTGCCTGAAAAAGCAGCATGGTTTATTTATCAAGCTCCGTATAGGTACTTACTGTATGGGAAATCGGCTACTTCCAGTAGCTTTGTCAGTCTTCCAGAGAACCGGCAGCTGTGTCTAAAGCAGTTGTTCTCAGCATGTACAACCTCAGGACCCACATTTGTCCTTGGTCATTAAGTCGCGACCCAAGTTGCACCACACTGGAACGCACAGCATTGCGGTACCACATATTCCGGTGAAAGTTATCAAACTGCGGGTGGGAGGTGTATTTGGGGTGCCATTCAAATTAATGGCATCACAATGCAACTTCCGCAACATAACGAACCATAGGTGCGATTGCGTGGTAGTTAGCGTTTAAAACACTCACAGACACACACAACCACAGACACAACCTCACACACTCACAGACATTCTCACATACACACTCCCAAAAAATTGTAGGGGTTCAGTGTGGGGGCTGCTGTGCTGTGATGGAGCTCCATCCATATGTGTATGTCTTGTACAGCTCCCTTGCACTCCCTGTAGAAGTGCTGGGAGCCAGAAAATAACGTCACTCCGATCACACAAGGGAGCTGTAAGCAATGCACGTATGGATGGAGCTCCCTCACGGCGATACCCCAGCCTACCCCAGCCTACCCCACCTCAGCTGACACTCGGCGCCAGGCAGCATATTTTGAATGGCTGCTCGACACAAGAACTGACAGTGCTGCGCTCATCTAGTGCAGTGGAAGGCATGCGGTGACCCAATAAACATAGAGGGGGGGAGGGTAACCCACTTTTGGGTCCCAACCCACCAGTTGAGAACCACGGGTCTAAAGTAAAGGCAATGTATCCAGGTAAAATACACAAAATTAAATGAACAGTCCACCTTCTAAATTGAAGGCAATGCAACCAAGTATAATACACAAAATTAAAGGATTAGTCCACCTTCTAAAGTCAAGGCAGTGCATTCAGGTATGATACACAAAGTTAAAGGATTAGTCCACCTTCTCAGTATGTCTAGCTCCTAACTCTCCTTACCAAAGTCCCTGGCTCTGTCCCACCATGGAGTTAGCCCCTCCCACTGCATAATATACCTTCTAGGACGGGGTGGGCAACCTTAGCACTCCAGCTGTTGGGGAGCTACAAGTCCCATGAGGCATTGCAAGACTTTGGCAGGCTCCGGCATGACTCCCAGAGGCAGAGGAATGATGGAAATGGTACTTGCAGCACAGCTGGAGTGCCAAGGTTGCCTAACCCTGAACCAGAAACGACTAAAAATTGAAAAAAAATGTTCAGTTTGGGCTGAAATGGAAAGGTTCTGGGTCCATTTTAGTTTTTATTGAAGGTAGCAAAATGTTTATTTATTTACAGTTCCTTGTCAGAAAAACAAGCGCTTTCGGGACCGTGCAGGGTCCCTCCATAAGGCGCTTGTTTTTCTGACAAGGAATGGCAAATAAATAAACATTTTGCTATCCTAAAAGGATGTTTTGGTGTGCTGGTGACATTTCTATATAGTGCATTTTCTGCCCCCTACTATATGATACGTGTTCCCATTCATATAGCACACCCAATTCACATTTACAAAGTATTTCTTACTTTTCTATTTGTTTTTTAGCAGATTACACACAGGACTCTACAGGCAGCTTCCATCACATCAAAGGGCTTGTTTACACCTAATCCAGTGTGTTCCAGCACGGTTGGTAGCTGGAATGCACTGTATCGCATAATAAAACGTTCCCTGTGTTCTGGGGCAGGAGAGGGCCTGGAGGTACATTCAAGTCAATGGCACCACAGCCACGTCTCCTGCCTTGCAGTGCATTTAACTGCACCAGAACACATGGCATAACAATGCCCATGGTGCAGTGCAATCTCAAAAAAATAGGTCATGCATGCACGGAGGGAGAATTTTATTATGCGATCTAGTACATTCCAGTTACTAACCGTGCAAAGTGAGAGACAGTAAATTGCTATGTACCAGCCAAACCTGAGATCATTAACCCTTTGTTAGTACAGACAGTCCTGTACATCTGATCATGAGCCAGTACACACAGGGTTAATTATAGTGACCATGTCTTCCAGCCCCATCCCTAACATTACATTCAATTGTCGAAATATAAGAATATCCAGCAAGTAAAAAGGTGAACAGCAATGTTTGTTTAAACGGGTCTATTCCAATCTGGCAGCAAAAAAGTGCAAATTAACTTTAGTCTTTGCCCCATGAATATTCACAGACTATATGTGACAGAGCTGGAAGAAAGTGATGACAGGGGGGACGTGGAACGCAGCTCCATGCTGGGACTGTCACCCTCTGTCTGCAGCAGCAAAGCTTCCCTCGGTCCATGCAGGGACCGTTACTCTCTATCAGGAACACTCAATCCTCTCTGACTATAATATTACCTCCTAGCTGGCTCCGGGCAAAAGCTGGGGCTCTTCTTATCATCAGCACTAACTTCCTGTCAGAGGCATACGGGGAATACACAGCCCAAGACGTCTGAAGAGCTGAGGACATCGTTCCTGTGGCAGTGACCCATCCACCGGCTACACTGTCACAGCTTATTAACACTTTGCTGCCGAGCTCTGCTCCTGCTCCCCCACACCTCCTGATGGGGGAGGGGGCGGGTACAGCTGGCTCTGCCTCTAGATAGGCAGAGCCAGCTTTCAGTCACGCAGCTGGGCGGATCCCAGGACAATTGTCGGGATCTGCTTCAGCTGCGGCGTCTCAGTATACCGCGAGCAGTAGCTAGGGTGACGGGAGGACGCTAGTTTGTGTCCTCCACATTACCCTAAGGAGAACTTAAGCCTTAACCCCATAGTTCTCCTTTAAAGATGGCCCTGCTCCACATGACTCCTTGTTTTTCTACTACCATGTGTTGCTGTGCATTGCCGTGTGCTGCAACGCAGGTGCACTGTCTTAGAGTGTTGGGGTGCCATTCAAAATGAAATACGTTCCAGTAACATGCGTGTGTTGGTTGCAGTAATGTGAAAACTACCACAAAACAAACTACCACATAAGATGTGTCAGCGGGCCTTAGACTGCTAGAGCCCAAGGGAGAATAGGCTGCGAGGACTTGTCTGGGACAGAGGATCGGGTGAGTAAATATACTTTATTTGAGCCCACTAGACAAAACAAGCACTTAACCCTTACAGTGCGGGGGTAGCCCCACTGCAAGGGTAATTTTTTTAATTCACAGAGTTACTCTTTTAATGACACAGCTTGATCAATGACCTGCCCTTCAGTGTGTGACTGGACACAGAAGGAGCAGCAGAAGACCAATAAGCCCATCCCTCTGCTCACTTTGCTGTCTCCGCCTATCAACACCTATGATTACTGCGCACCTGATTGGCTCAGAGTGCTGCCTCTCCCAACAATAAGAGGCAGCCAATACCAAGACACGTTCAGGTACTTACACTAGCTGCGTACAAAATGCATTTAATGATTTTTTTAATACCATTTTATTGCTTTTTTTATATCCACCTGGAGCTCGGCTTTAAGACTAAAACAATAATTACTTTGTTAAACAATAACTAAAATGAAAACGTATTTGTATTTTACTGCTAACGATCGGCTTATTACAGGCGGCACATTGCCATAAAGGTAATTACGGCGCTGTCACACGCCAGAAGTCAGGTTTGTGAGTCGCAGGACCAGCTGTTCCTGATTTGTTAGCCTCGGGAAGATGACTGACATGTTTTAAGATATTTACTGTACACTGAGCTTTTGTGACTCGAACCACACAATCCGTCTGTCAAAATAAGTCAACACTCACAGCGTTTTTTTTTTTCTTTCCCCACCGAGTCATTTTCTGAAAAACATTTCCTGATGTGTTGCCACGAGCGAGACTGCTGACGTCCACCAGACAGGTATGCGAGATTAAAAAAAAAGAAAGCCAAAAATATGGAAGAAATGATTTTATTGGAACAACAGCGTTATAAACGGCAATGTTTGTGTTGGGCTTTTGGTGTTACCCTTTAGATATGTTAAAGAACAATTCAAGGCAACAAGTGGAAGCAATGAGGGGTATGCCATCGCTCTCCAGCAAACGCTGCAAGTGAGCTAAAGAGTTACCATGTGAGACTCATGGAGGCTGCCGTTGGTCAACTCTCCTTTGGAGAATGCTAATTTCCTGGCTGTTAGGAACTGGGACACGTAATTTACAGCTTGCTTGTTCTGGGTCTGTGTGTTGCTCAACTCTCCTTTGGAGAACGCTAGTTCCCTGGCTGCAAGGAACCAGGGGATACCAAATTTATAGCTTGCTTCTTCTGGGTCTGTTGGTTGCTCAACTCTCCTTTGGAGAATGCTAGTTCCCTGGCTGTAAGGAACCAGGGGATACCAAATTTACAGCTTGCTTCTTCTGGGTCTGTGGGTTGGTCAACTCTCCTTTGGAGAACGCTAGTTCCCTGGCTGTAAGGAACCAGGGGACACCAAATGTATAGCTTGCTTCTTCTGTGTCTAAGGGTTCCTCAACTCTCCTTTGGAGAACGCTAGTACGCTGGCTGTAAGGAACCAGGGGACACCAAATGTATAGCTTGCTTCTTCTGGGTCTGTGGGTTGCTCAGCTCTCCTTTGGAGAACGCTAGTTCGCTGGCTGTAAGGAACCAGGGGGCACCAAATGTATAGCCTGCTTCTTCTGAGTCTGTGGGTTGCTCAGCTCTCCTTTGGAGAATGCTAGTTCCCTGGCTGTAAGGAACCAGGGGACACCAAATGTATAGCTTGCTTGTTCTGGGTCTGTGGGTTGTTTTGTAGTTTGGGAGCATGAAAGGACTTAGGACAGTGGTCAAGTTTTTATTGCTTTATAACTAATAGCAACTTTTGAAGCACCATGGTGCATGAGATGCTATTGGTAGGATCTTATTTTCCATATACACCAATCAACCATAGCATTATAACCACTGCGAAGTAGGCAGGCTGGTGGAGGCAGTGTAATGCTTTGGGCAATGTTCTCCTGGGAAACCTTGGGTCCTTCCATTCATGTGGATGTTACTTTGACACATACCACCGACCTAAACATTGCTGCTGACCACTTACATACACCCCTTCATGGGAATAATATTCCCTGATGGCAGTGGCCTCTTTTAGCAGGATAATGTTCCCTACTGAAATGGTTCAAGAATGGTTTGAGGAACACAACAACGAGTTTAAGGTGGTGACTTGGCCTCCAAATTCTCCAGATCTCAACCCAATCGAGCATCTGTGGGATGTGCTGGAAAAACAAGTCTGTTTCATGGAGCCCCCACCTCGCAACTTACAGAACTTATTGAAGGGACTGATGAAGGGAGTGTGTCTGAACCCCCGATATGTGTTGGTTTCAATCATCTAATAACAAAAAAACACTTTTGGCCTCTAACCATTGCTTTTGTACATCTGGAGTTTTCTCAAGCCAGTGGAGGACAGTGTGATGCTTTTACCAATGTTCTGCTGTGAAACCTTCGGTCCTGCCATTCATGTGGTTGTCACTTTGACACGTACCACGCACCTAGACATTGTTGCTGACCAAGTACACCCCTTCAAAGAAATAGTATTCCCTGATGTCAGTGGACTCTTTAAGCTCCCTGCTGAAATGGTTAATGAATGGTTTGAGGAACACAACAATGAGTTGGAGGTTTTGACTTGGCCTCCAAATTCTCCAGATCTCAATCCAATCGGACTTATGTGGGATGTCCTCGGAAAACATGTCCGATACATGGAGGCCCCACCTCACAACTTACAGAACTTAAAGGATCTGCTACTGATAGCTTGGTGCCAGATACCACAGCATACCTTCAGAGGTCTAGTGGCGTCCATGCTGCAACAGGTCAGGAAAAGGGGAACCTACTCAATATTAGGCGGGTGATCATAATTGTTGGAAATACATCAGCACATACGGCTATGTCTTTTGAGCTGTAGATGGCGCTGTGGTGCAATGTTAGTCTCTCCATATGCAAGCTTATCTATGATAAACAGGAAGTTTACATATGTAATATATATTTACAGTATATGTTTGATGCACAATGTTTGCACGTATGTATAAATTAGTAAACTAAACATGAGATTGTAGTCCATTCGGGTAGTGAGCTTGGAGTGCTGACCACTGGAAAACACACACAGGGGCCATGGGGAACAAAAGTAGCCACCCTCCGGAAGGAAGGACAGTGTTAGCACCAATTCAGAGATGATTTGAGGATTTACAGCCGTGTGATACACAAATAAGATACATTTTTGTTAATAGTCAGATATATTCTAGGGTACCGTATATATTCGAGTATAAGCCGAGTTTTTCAGCCCATTTTTTTTGCTGAAAAGTCCCCCCCTCGGCTTATACTCAAGTCAGCGTCTCGAGCTGTAAGAAAAAAAACCCCCGCAGCGGCCAGTCAGGAGCAGAGGAGCAGGGATGAGTCAGCGGCGCGCTGGTCAGGCGAGAGGAGCTCCAGGTGGGGTTGTAATTTAGCCGGCAGGCACCTCTAAGTCAGCTAAATTAGGACCCCACCTGGAGCTCCTCCCACTGGACCAGCGCGCCGCTGACTCGTCCCTGCTCTCTCCGGTGATGTGTTCGTAGTTCTAATCGATCACCGGCACACGGACACAGTGAGTGAGGGCAGATTTGGGGGGGAGATTTATTAAGCAATTATGTATTGTCTGCACTGTATTAGCAGTATATACTCTATATAGAGTATATACTGCTAATACAGTGCAGACAATACATTTACAATGATCCTCTGCTAACATGAATGGGTTAAATGATCCATAGTACAGGGCTACATATCATGTACTACGGATCATTTAACCCATTCATGTTAGCAGAGGATCATTGTAAATGTATTGTCTGCACTGTATTAGCAGTATATACTCTATATAGAGTATATACTGCTAATACAGTGCAGACAATACATTTACAATTATACTAACATGAATGTATTAAATGATCTGTATGTAGCCCTGTACCCCCTTTTCCACTTACAGAGCTAGGTTATTGTTTTTCTTTTAAATAAATATTCATGTAATTTTATTGGTATCTATCTACCAGTAGCTGCCTCATTTCCCACCCTCGGCTTATATTCGGGACGGCTTATACTCGAGTATATACGGTATTTCCACTTTTGCATCCAAATTGGGTTACTCCTGCTTTATATTTGTTACATGGTCCCATTCACATAGCATAAGCATTTTTAAATGCTTCTTGTAGTTGAAATTGTTTTTACATTGTTTTTACATGGGTTAGGGTCTTAACGGTTAAAATGTCTCTGTACTTCGATATCTTTTAAATGTTAAGAGGGGCTGAGGGGTCTCTTCCATTCAGAGGTGGCTTGTGCTTTGTATGTTAATGAAGCTTATCAGGTAAACACAATCCTCAAATTTCAGTCCCAAGACTTTCTATTGGGACAGACCACTGTGAAACAGTTCAGGAAAAACCTGGAATCAGACATCTTGCCTTAATTAACAAAACATCTAAAAGGTAAGGATTTTTTTTTTAAAGTTTATTTTCAGTACGCTGTGTGAATTGGAACAAATACCGAACACATGGAGGGGTTTTTCTTAAATTTGCCTGAAAAAGGGTAAATAAACTTTAAGGTACTTGAATGCATTTTATAGATTTAACTCCTGAGTGTAGTGTCACTTTAAAAATACTTTTCAGTTCAACCATTTGCACCATGTACTTGAGGCAGAGATAAGGAAAACACCAATTGAGACATTTACAGGGTTATTCACAAAAGGGTGAAGAAATTGGAGAAGGCAGGAGAAGTGAACAATCTAGGTTTGTGGTTTTCTGTGGTATTCGCAACGAATATTCGTAAACTCATCCGAAACGAACGAAAATTTGGATTTTGTCTGAATCCCGACCGGAATTTAATTTGAATCCGAATCCCGATATAACGAAATATCCGAAGCGAACCAAATGTTTCTGCAGCTTACATGTCTAGTACTCGTACTTGATACCGAAAAACCGGTTTTGGTGCATCCCTAATATACATATATATACAGTACATATAGCCTTTGGAAACATATAGAATGTTTACATTTCCAGAGCCTTATGCAATTTTAAAACCAGTTGCAGACCAATTTGCAGTTTGTGGATTTTAATAGCGGTACTAGAAAACAGGCGTTTGCAGTTGATTGTCCTCTCCATCTACACCTTGACGATTAGTGCTCTGTAATGTACATACTTAACCCCTTGACACCAATTTCCCTCAGCTCCGCACTCAGGCAATGCTCCGAGTAATTGAAAGCTAAAAGTAATAGGAAGCCCCGTGAACAAGTTATGCAAATGACCCGCAAGATTGCTTCTTGTTGTTTTGCTCCTTATTCATCTTCAAAGACACTTTTTACTTTGTCCCCTCTGAAGTCTGTCCGTACCTAGAACATTTATCTCCCAGCAACTTTCTGTGCTTCCGTCATTTGCTCTTTTTTAACTTTCTTTTGTATTTTTATTAAAGTTGAACTCCATTCTTCCCTTCAGTCTTGCACAGTTGTACCGGCTCCTCTAATGGACTGAAATGGCTTCCTCTGATTTCACTCCACACTGGTAGCTTCTCATAATGTGCATTAGAAGCTGCAGTAAGTCAGAGAGAGCCCGCTGCATGTCCTGGCTGGAGAATGTCCAGAGTCATCCAACGCTTTTCTCCCCAGCCTGACTGTCCCTGCCCAGCCCCTTTCATTCATTGGATTTCAGTTCTTTCAATTATGGAGGGTCCGCCTCACATGTGGGTGTTACCTAAGGTGGTCTGCATGCAAAGTCTAGCTGCCTGCCTAGGAACGCCCATTCCTCCAGAATGACATCCACCTATCAATGCATTTTTACATTTTCATAACTCCTCCCAAGAGCCTGCCCACGGCTTGCATCAAGGCTGAGGACTCTTGAAAGAAGTACTGAGGCACTCTTCTGGCTCCTCCCTCCAGCCTGCATCGCATAGAAGAGCACAGAGACCTAGTAATGAGTCTAAAATAAGATATGTTAAAAAATTTAACGGTTTTATTTAAAATTCTCATTGGCATGATGCTGAGGGTGGATGGAAGGAACCAGAGGAGGCAAAATAGAAGCAGATTACATTTTAGCTTTATGCTATTGTCTACTTTTTCTAAAACCTGACTTTTTTGGGTCCTGCACACCTCTGTAGAGTTAGCATGGGCGATGTCAGCTCCAGGAACAGCTGTTTGTCCTGGTGACCACTGTCTCTAAGACAGAAAGAGAGGGTAAAACCTAAATTGTAGAGTTGTCATAAGAGCAAAAGGAAAGGTGAAAATCTTGCAATGGGGAGACATCTATTGGTGACAGAAGATGGGAATGCCTCTTACATTCAGAAGATGTCCTATCACTTCATTGCACTGTGTCTCCGAGACAGGAAGTAAAGGGAAATCTCTCGAGAAGGACACAGACAGTAAAAAGCCCAGTCTGATGGAGATTATAGCCCTTACCCAACTCTATCTATAACTTAACAAAAAGTTTTGGCTATACACTTTAAAGTTTATCTAAAGCCAAAATATTTTTTAAACAATTTGGATAGAGTTGGGTTTTATGTCCGGTTGCCCATGGGGGGGGGGGGGGGGGGGGG
>NW_017306347.1:2206137-2209322 GCF_000935625.1 Nanorana parkeri | reverse complement strand
ATCCATCCTTTCCTGTAGACAAAACTGGAAGTAAAAGAACGTTCTCCAAAATAAAAGTAATCCCTTTTGGACAATTGTCACCCACAGTGTGTCCCCAGTGGAAGATCTCCCCTATATTCCTACTCCAGTGACAATTTGCTGTCATCAGAAGAGGAATACATGGGAAATCTTCCAATGGGGACACTAGTTCTGGTGACTCTGCTGCCTACCAAGGATTTCCCTCACTTTGGAGGGATTTCCTCTCACTTCCTGTTGTGGCTATCAGACAGGAAATTAAGTAAAATCTCCCTGATGGGACACAAATGGCAACAAAAAAATTCGGCCTGGGGTTATAACCTTTCCCTACTCTATTCAAAACAAAAATAAAGTTTTGGCTTTAGTACTTCAGGTATATTGTAAATGTGTTATATCTGTATTATATATGTATCATATGTGTTTTATGTACAGTATATGGACATATATCAGTGGACACTTTCTTTTTTTTTTTAAGGTGTAAAGGAGAATTAGCATTTTAATCTTTGCACAAAAGGGCCTCCAAAGAAGGTGTGCTGAGAGGCTCCATCTACCAGCTCAGCACACGGGCAACTAATGGTAGGAATTACTTTACTTAGCACTACATCAAAATAAATGGGGCATGCGACGTTCAGGCTGAGTCTGTTATTTCATGTCCATTGACTTCCTAGGCAGACGGGTCCTCCCCGCAGTAACAGTGCTGGATGCATGGACAGAAAACAGTCTGTAAGTCACACTGGGTGGACATTGGCATCCAGGGCCTCATGCCTAAACTGCCTGATTATTGACAACTATTCTCATAATCGATTAGTTGTTGCAGCCAGTGGCGTCACAAGGGGGGTGCGGCCCGCACCCGGGTGACACCATTGGAGGGGTGACCGAGAGGCCAGACAGTTTCGGGAGAGGGGAGGGGACCTGGCGGCATACCTTATCCCGTCAGCTGACTGTCCCCTCCTTTCTCTCACCAAGATGGCCGACGGCAGGTATCAATAAGATCGCCGCGCATGCGCGATGACACGCTCATATGCAATGACGTCACGGCGGGGTGTCACCCGGTAACCGCTCCTGGTTGCAGCCCTAGCAAAGTCACTGGAGTGGATTGCAAGGATGACTTTTTAATGATAAGGAGAGTTTTTAGAAATAATGAAAATGATTCCGCTGCTGTATATTGTGCTGAGTCGGAAATTTCTTCTGCAGACTTGTAAAGTTAATGAATGTTCCACTTTATTATGACTATCATCTACTTATTACTTTAATAATTTTTAAAGCCGTTCTGCAGAACAGCCCCATCCCTTATTAAAATTGCTTTTTTTTATAACTCCTTTAAAAACCTCATATGAAAAGCCGTGCTGGAACCTTGCTGGTTTTGATACGATCTTTTTAAAGAATCTACAATACAATAGAAGTGAGTTTTAATGAGCGATGGTGCCGGTCCAAAAACGTCTTTATGAAGGAGGACCACAGAGCACATCTTGGAGTATTTAAAGGTCCCGTAGCATCGTATATAGATATTAAAGTTTAATGATTCATACAGCACCAAATAAATTATCTGGCGCTGTTCACGGAGGAGATATTTATAAAAAGCACTCACAGGAAACGTCTGCAAATATATTGGCTCAAGGAACCTAAAGAGACCCTGTCAGCCATTTGAATCATTTCAAAGCAAACACTCTGCTTAAGGGTTAGTTCACACCAGCCCCAGTGTGTTCCGGCACGATTCGGTGCCTGGAACGCACTGGATCGTGTCCCGGCTGGCTCACTATGTTCTGGGGCGAGAGAGGGCGTGGCGGTGCATTGAAGTCAATGGCTAAGTTAAGACTCATCTCTTCAGGGAATCCTACCCCACCTCAAACTAACCACTCAACCATCAAGATTTCAAACAATTCATCCCCACACAGCTCCCTCCTCATGTATCATTTCTCCCTCCCTTTTAGATTGTAAGCCCTCAGGGGAAGGGCCCTCCATACCATCTTGTCTTGGATTGTATTGTGATTGTAATGTCTTCCTTATATTGTAAAGCACCGTGCAAACTGTTGGCGCCATATAAATCCTGTATAATAATAATCTCTTTATTGACTATCGTAATGTCACATTTTAGAGCAACGTTTCAAAACCATGTGGTCCCTTCTTCAGGCAAATGAAAAGTGACTTTCTATCCATTTCATGTAACTTGCAGAGGCATCAGCTGTCACTACAGCACCCACCTGACCTCAGGGTTTCTCTCCGGTCAGGAGTGCGATGGGACATACTTTGTATCCAGCCCTAGTGCAATCACCCCAAACCGGAACGTGTGGCACATCAATGCCTGTGGTCCAGTCCGGTGCGATCAAAAAAAATAGTGCATGCATTTTTTTTGATCGCACTGGACCGGAACACAGGCATTGATGTGCCACAAGTCCCGGTGCGGGCCATCGCACTGTGGCTGAGGGGTGTGGCTGTGGTGCCATTGGCTTCAATGCACCACCATGCCCCTCCAGCCCCAGAACGCAGTAAGCCGGCTAGGATGCGATCCAGTGGGTCCCGGCACCAAATCATGGTGGAATGCACTGGGGCTGGTGTGAACTAGCTCTAAGAGCAGAATCCGACTGGTGCCTCTATCACCCCAATACCCTCCTATGTGTGTCTCTCGGAAGCTAGTTTCAATTAAATTGTAACTCCACTTTTGTTGAGAACAATTCCACTCTGGGTGATCAGTGTACATTAGGAGGATTTTAACAAACTTTGTTTCAGATTCTTACCTGTTTCTGTTCTGAAGAAAAAGCGGCTCCAGACTGATTCCTCCATAGGTGGGTCTGGGTTCATTACAACCATCTGGTGGACTTTCAGTGTTGTAATCAGGAAAGTTGCAGTGTCGGCATCCCTTTAGACATAGTTAACTCTTCGGGAGTATCTCCTCAAAAGTAAGTTTGTATTGCAGGGGGTGCCTAATTTTCTTACTTGTATCTTAGTGCAGATTCAGGGAAAATTTGTGAGCCAATCACACCGGCAGGAAATTACATAGCTGGGGGTGTACACCAATGGCTGGTTAAATTAAATTGAAGAATTAATTTATTTTATTATTAATTATTATTGTTCTAGAAAATTACAGCAGCTTCGGATTGAGATGGAAGCATCATTTTTAAGAACATTAAATTACATAATGGCTTGTGTAGATATTTTATATGTTATATATA
>NW_017306347.1:2205059-2205987 GCF_000935625.1 Nanorana parkeri | reverse complement strand
ATATATATATATACATATATATATACGGTATATGTGGAGTTTTCCTTTAACTGACATCAGGACTAAGTCCCACCATTTGCCTTCCCCTGTCAATAGAAGTGTTTGTACTAGAAACCCAGGCAATCTCATTGAAGATGGCTGTTGGCAAGGCTTACCCCTGAGTTCAGTCTTCCTGGAACATGGTGAAACTATATTCAGGGAAGCACACAGAGGAGGGTTTTTTTTTTGGTTAAAGGAGTTGTAAAGTCCCAGCATAGACTCTCCTGTTATGACATCAACATTGTAATAGGAATACATTCTAGAGTTGTTTCTGATAATGCAATCAAAGATTACTTGAAAAATCCCTTTTATGTAGTGAGTGCTGCCTTCTATCTGCCCATCACTTCCATCAACCTCCTGGATTCCCAGTGTGCTTTGCATCTCTTTCCCTGTTGCTCGATGTGATGCAATCTCCAGTTAGAGAGGTGACACCAGGAAGTTCATATTCACAGGGCTGAGTGAAATGGTGTCAGTGCATTGAGGAAGTCCAAGTTTACAATCTTCTAGATGGATCTGGTTATTAGAAGTGATGAAAATTCATTATAGAAATAGATACCCTTTAATGACTGATTTTTACTCCATACAGAGTGCAGCCATTGGTAGAAGCTTTCATATATTTGCTTGGTTATCTAAGGGACCAGAGGATAAATGTGGCTGTAGAATGGCCACCACTGCTCACATATGTGGTCAACTTTGGATAGCACACCCAATAATCATAAAGCATTGGGCACTGCAAGAGGCCATCCGACTTTCTACATGCAACCTAGGTTTAGCTGGTCCATTCTTGCATATTTGGACACTCCTGGGTTGTTAACATTTTAGATCAGGTAAGGAAAGTGAAACCAGACAGATTATGGTGAGGTGGGGTAAAAGGAAACTAAAAGTCTGG
>NW_017306347.1:2203648-2204951 GCF_000935625.1 Nanorana parkeri | reverse complement strand
GGGGGGGGAGAAAAAGAAGAAAAAAAGTGGGGGGGGGGGGGGGGGGGTGAAGGAATGGTTTCCACTGTCCGGGGGTAATAAACCACCTATTTTTGGGATTACTGAGGTGAGATATTTCTCTTTTCGGAAGGTTCTACTCTATTTTTACAAGGTATGGAAAATCAATGGCCAACCTACCACTGGTGCAGCTGCACACCAAACCATAAGGTAATAGGGGTTACAACTAGACATGTTCCGAGCGGATTTTCAGAAATTCGCTCATTTGGACACATCTGAATTTCCCAAACCCAATGCATCCGAATATGTCTGAATCCGAATATCCATGTACGAATTCTGGAACCCATCCGAATTTCGTTCAAAAACTAAACTGAATCGGACATGTGACTTTTCTGGCCAATCAGATGTGTTTTTCGGTTTAAAGTCTCCGAATGGGTCTGGACATGAATTTTCGTTACGGCAACATGGGAGCCATATACAGTATATACATTTAATACTAAAGCTGAGGATCCTAAACCCGAATGGCATTCGGGATCCAATAGAGGCACGTTGGGATGCTTAGCCGGAGTTGCCCACCCCTGATCTAGGGCCTCTTCATGCTATTGCTGCACAAAGGAAGGCTACTGATCACCTGCTCTGTGAGTGGACCTCATCAGAACCCAGAACTGTACAGAGTCCTGATTCAGACATGGCAAACATGCAAACATGGGACGCTACACATTGACATCATTGCTCTGCTATTGCAATGATATAATTGGATCCATGCAGGGCCGGTGCTAGACTATTTTGCTCCCTAGGCAAGACCAGCTACTTGCACCCATCCCCAATACTCTCAACGGCCCAGCCCCCAATACGCACCCCCCCGTGTGGGTGCGGCCCCATTCTCCTGCTGAATAGCTTCCACAAGCGATAGATGGATGTAAGCAGCCGGGAGAAAAGCCAGACTGCTATTGAAACACCAGCAACTGAGCAGAGGAGCAGGCCTGAGAGAGAAAGTTGTCTCTTAGTATAGCTTCTCTGCTCAGTGGACAAGCCTGCCAGCCTGCTATTGGCTTTTGATATTTGAAATGGGGGGGCAGAGTGTTCGAGGCTGCGCCCTAGGCAGCATTGCGCCCTAGGAGGCTGCCTAGTTTGCCTAGTGGCAGCAGCGGCCCTGGATCCATGGCTTATTGATATAGTCAACCTTCCAAAGCCAGAGACGACCACAGGGACTTCTAGTTCCCCAGCACCTATAGTTGCAAAGTTGCCAGTACCAAAGATCAATTAGTAACTGGGTATCAAAGCAAAAAAATAAAAAAGCACATAG
>NW_017306347.1:2193355-2203632 GCF_000935625.1 Nanorana parkeri | reverse complement strand
TGATTTGCGCCGGTTAATTCATCAATATTCCGAGTGCTGCATTTGTAACGCGCGTCGCTCCATCGAGAAAACAAAGGGCACCTCTTCAGAACGTATTTAATGACGGGAGTTAAAAGGTGGCAGCTGCAGAACCTAACTAGTGGACCCCGAATCGTTAAGCAGGAGGAGAGAGAGAGAGAGAGAGAGAGAGTGAGGAAATCTCTGATTGCTTCACCATACCGTCGTGAACAAGTTCTCCTCTCGCTGCAAATCAAGGCGGCTAAAAAAAGGCCCAATCAAGGCCATAATGGTCTCCACTTCACAATCAGACAAGTGATTCTTACTTTCAAAATCCCACCATTGAAAGCTGATTGCTAACCCCGGCCCTAGTTCTAATCTGAAGGGCGAGGACTGATTTGGAGAAGGAATTATAACAACTTCCCAACAATTTAGCAAATGGTTATTATTTTTTATGGTGGCAGAAAAAGAAGCAGGTTCTGCTTTTGAGGCATTTCTTCCCTTTATTTCTACTAGTCATTTTTTTTTATCTTGGCATATTAAAAAATGTTTTAGGTTGTTAACAAGTGAAAAAAGTGAAAAAATAAATAAAAATAAAATTAGAAGCTGGCGGTAGGTCATGACTTGGGCAATTAAAGACACATATTTTAAACTAAAAGCATGAATAATGCATTACAAATTAATATTCCTCACATGTGATGCATTTAAAATGAGCCTCGTCATTAGTATATATATTTTTTCAAGCAGCAGGTTTTTTTATTTTTATGTTCTTTCCAGAAAATATTTTTTTGGGGAGTGGGGATTTCTGCCAAAGGAATAACTAAATCTACTCTCACTATCTAACCAATATTATTTTGCATTCACAAAAGCATGTTCTATGCTCTCATAATTATTTATTTGTATTATTTTACTAACTGCTATTTTTTTCTAGTGATTTGTGCTTTGTTTTGTTTTATTCGAATAATAATTTTAACTAATGCTGTGTACCAAAAAATAAATAAAAAAAAGGCCTTGCCAAATGCTATAATTATACACACACATGATTTTTAGTTGATTTTTTTTTTAAATGACATTGTCTATTGCTTTTTTCAAAAAAATTAAACAATGAACTTGATTTTTACCTTATCAGCTCTGATTTTACCGTATCATCTGTTTTATTCTTTGCATGCCCTATTATTCCCAAAGCAATCTGGTTTTAATTAATAAGTGCGAGAGATTTTTCACATGTTAATGAAATTACCAACCAATACAAATTAAATTAAATTTACATTTAGAATAAACAAGCTGCAATAACATAGTCATGGTGCCGTGTCTTTTTAAATTAGTTAAGTTGGATTTTGCACTAGCAGGGACTTTATTAAGCAGATGAAAAGGCTAAATCACCCTTTGAATTTTTTTCCCCTGTGTTAAATATTTAAAAAAATCGAAACGGTTTACATAAAATATATTTGTAATTTCTATTATTATTATTATACAGGATTTATCTAGCGCCAACAGTATTGTCTTTTTTATGCATTGTGTGCATTTAAAATTTAAATTAACATATTTGATTAATGCAGACATGTTTATCAACAGTAAATAATATACATTATATTAATGACATAAATAATATATACATATATAAAATAATGCAATATACTATAAAGACTGCAAACACATAGAAATACATTGTTTTCAGGAAAAAAAAAAGAACACATTTTTTCCATCAAAAATTTTGCATCAAGCAATTCACCACATAACATTTTTTTCCACATGTATCCTTTCTCCCGTAGTAACTGCAAAATGTTGTCTGTGCTTTCTGAATTTTATGGTCAAATAAAGAAAGCCTCTGGAAATGAGACAATTATGAAGCCGCCCCATGTGACCTTGCCCACGAGTCTTGCCCTCTGACCTTCCTCTGGGTCACGTTATCACCCCTGTGGACACAAGCACATTGACTCGGAAATTAACAAATACAATCTGCAAACTCGAAAGCAATAAGCAACAATAATGTCATAAATAATGTATCGAAAAATAAATAAATAAAAAAGCTCCAAACAAACGTTCTGCACATAAAACTATAATAATAATACTTGCCTGGTCACACTCATTTGGTATTTATTATGCAACTAGACTAGAAATCGTGTGTGTCCTTCCAGCCTCTGCGCTCTGCCTGGTTCCAGCACAACTAGCGATCTGTTACGGCATGCAGCGGGAATGCATGCTGGAAATTCTTTTTTGACTGGCAGCGCGCTCGGTGTCACTCATCATGCGTTCTTTACACAGTGTGATTCCTGCCAGACAGAACCCGCAAAGCTCCATCTCCAGTGACAGTGTGGCGGCCTACGGCAAGGACAAGCTGGGCCATAGACATGAAGATCCTCCACCAGCTGCAGTGAAAGATCCAACATGTGTCTTTAATTGCTGGGAGCAGGACCACGCACACGCTCATTCCGAGCACACGTTCATTCCGAGCACACGTTCATTCCGAGCACAGGCTCATTCCGAGCACACGTTCATTCCGAGCACACGTTCATTCGGAGCACACGCTCATTCCGAGCACACGCTCATTCCAATCACACGTTCATTCCGAGCACACGTTCATTCCGAGCACACGTTCATGCTGCCGAGCACACGTTCATGCTGCTGAGCACACGTTCATGCTGCCGAGCACACGTTCATGCTGCCGAGCACACGTTCATTCCGAGCACACGTTCATTCCGAGCACACGTTCATGTGTACCATAAGACATAGGTGGGCTTGTGCCTAGGGCAGCAGGGTAAGCTGGGGCCACTTCAAAATACAGTCACTATTTTTTTAAAGTATAATTCCGGGCAAAATACATATGTGAGGCCGTGTTACCTGCCAAAAGGACTTCTATTTAGGTGCATCCAGTCCTGAGATTTACACGGCTCTGCCACACAGGCAGTCCTGCCTGGCAGGGAGGGGACCTGATTGTTCACTACTTCTCTTGATTTGTCATTTTGGTGTAATGTCTTCCTTATGTTGGGACATTACATTTCTCTGCTGCAGTTTCACTTTCACTTACAAGCCTCCTCCCCACCAGCACTCAGTGACTGGAATTGAGAGAAGAAGCAGCAGCCCATTGTTGTGCTCATCTCTCTGTAGCTTTTTTTCTCTCCTCCTATCAGTATGCCACTTGCCCTCTGTAACACACCTGCTTGGCTCTTTGTGCTGCTTCTCCCTCCCATTCTCAGAGCTCTGTTGTACAGTAGACTGCATGCTATGTGAATTTTACTTAAAGAAGAACTATGGGGTTGTCTTTTCCCCATAGTTCTCCTTAGGGTAACGGGAGGACACAAACTAGTGTCCTCCCGTCACCCTAGGCTCAGTATACAGCTAGCTACAGCTCGCGGTATACTGAGACCCCGCAGCTGAAGAGGATCCCGACAATTATGTCTGGATCCGCCCAGCTGCGTGAGTGACAGCTGGCTCTGCCTATCTAGAGGCAGAGCCAGCTGTACCCGCCCCCTCCCCCGTCCGTTCCACCAGTCAGCCCTGGCGGATCGGAGCGGGGAGGGGGGAATCCAGCCCCTCCCCTGTCACGGCAGAGAGCCGTGACAGGATCGAGAGGTGAGCGAACGCCGGTATGTGTTCGCTCACCTCCCGATCTACTGAGCCGACCTGTGACAGTCTCATTGTCACAGGTCGGCTAGAACTATGAGGTGAGTGAAAATCACTCACCTCATAGTTCTCCTTTAAAGAGGAAGTCTGGGAATTTAAAAAAACGTCCCCTTGCGGTGCGGTTACCCCTTCAGTGCAAGGATTGAGTGCTCGTTTTGTCTAGGGGGCTCAAATAAGGCAGATTTACTCACCTGAGGCTTAGTCCCCTTGAGCTGCTAAACTGATCCCCACAGCCTCTTCTACCCCGGAATATGGCGGTCTAAGCCCTTCTGACACCATTGCGTCTAATGCAGGTGCATTGACTTGCTTTAGACATGAGGATGCAGAGGGACAGACCACAGCCAGAGCCGAGGGTAAGGGAGGTGAGTGCTTAATGCTGCGGGACTAAGGATCAGGTGAGAGTATCTTCTTTATTTGAGCCCCTAGACAAAATGAACACCTCCTGCTGCCTCCTTTCCGGCCAGAGTGTCCCAGGTTGCTAAGAGCACTTAGCAACCTGGGAGGCTCTGTCTGGCTTCCCGTCCAGCTCCTGGCAACCAGAGATGTTAGTGAGCTGGGCAGGATGCCATACAGAGGCGGGCCAGAGGTACTTTGCACCACCCATCCATCTAACTGGTAAGGTGCACCACTAGCACACACCACCCCCTCTTATAGCATGGATCATCAGCCCCCCCCCTCCATCCCCCCCGGCCTCAGGCAGCGCAAGGTCTAGGGACACCCCTGCTGCTGGGGATCCAATGTGACATCATTGTTTGATATTGGCCGCACGGGATAGCAAGGCGCATTATGCCTGCGTTGTGGTGCGATCAAAATGCTGCAAGCACTATATTGATCGCACTGGACAGGACCGAATATGCCTTGCGATCACGTGCGGCCGATCGCATTGCGGCCCGAGGGCGTGGCTACGATGCCATCCACTCCTGCCCCCCAAAAAAAGTGAGCCGGCCGCAATGCGAGGCAGTGCCTTCTGGCCAGAAGCGGGCCGGAACGCACTGTATCTGGTGTGAACGGGCCCTTACACCCAGTTGTGCGAGGATCCGACCTTTGTATTGTATAGTATACAGCCTTAGAGAGCGGGAAATCGGAACTCTGCCGCGTTTGGATGTTGCCTCAGTGAACGCATTAGAAGAAATACTTTAAACTGTTTGTATTCTATTAAGCTTATTGCATTGCTCCCTCCCCGAGGATGAAGAGTCTTGTTGTCTTGTGTTCTACGGCCCCCAACTGCAAATTGAAAGAGACAAAATAACAGCAGCCCGAGCACAGAAAGTAACCGCAGCCGACACTGGCAGCGTATTGAAGGAGGCAGCCGAAAGCATCAGCCGTCACTAATCAGGCCAGATTGAAATTAAGTGCAGCATTTAAAGCGCCGGTGACAAATAAATTGTGTAAACGGCGACAGCTCATCTGCTCGCACGGCGATAGACGGGGGCTCCCGGCATTTATCCTAAATGCCTCAAATTGTCTGTAATAAGTCAATGTGCCAGCAATATGTTAGGGATTTCCAACGAGCAAGTGACACAGATGCTAATTTCATTCACAGGGCTCTCAAACCGCGAACAGGAAAGGAGATGGCAAGAGCAAGATCTCAAAATATAATGAAGGGAATTTATCAAGACTGGAGCAGACAGAATCTGGAGGAGTTGCTCATTGTAAGCAGAAATGGTTCAGGAATGGTTTGAGGAACACAGCAACCAGTTTGAGGTGTTGACTTGGCCTCCAAATTCTCCAGATCTCAATCCAATCGAGTATTTGGGGAATGTGCTGGAAAAAGTCCGATCCATGGAGGCCTCACCTCCCAACTTACCGGACTTAAAGGATCTGCTACTGATGGCTCGGTGCCAGACACCACAGCATACCCTCAGAGGTCTAGTGGAGTCCATGCCTCAATGGGTCAGGGCTGTTTTTGTGGTAACGGGGGACCTACTCAATATTATGAAGGCGGTCATAATGTTATGGCTGATCAGTGTATAAGCTCACATGGCCTTATTAGGTAAATGTAATTTACTAAATATACGCATGTGGCCATATAAGGTCAATGACATCACTGCCTCCCGCCCCTTAACTTATGTCAAGCTGCAGGCAGGAAATTCCGGCACGAAAATAGCTTCCTTCCATGTTCAGGAGGAGCTCCTTCTGGGTTTGAACGAGCTCAGGTTCGTATCGGGTTTGGACTGAACCTGAGCTCATCCCTACTTACCAACATTTCGGTCTCAGTCCTCGAGATACAGTTTGGATTGGGCAGTCCCCACAAGCGCCACCCACTTTCAGGAGTGGTCCAACCAAACCCTGCCAGTAAGTATGCAGGGCCCAAATATATAAAGATGAGGCACTGGGTTCGAATTTCCAGTAAGTCAGTCAGATTATAACAGGGCACAGTGACTCTGGTAAGCATGCTCTCCACATGGTAGGAAACCCCTTTATATGAGAAACCCAAAGTTAAGGAGGCCTGTGTACAAAGTCTAATGCGAGCACCAAAAAAAGAGGGTCCAAGAGTCCAAACTATTTAATATCAGTATTAGTTAGTGGACAAACACTTTTTGGGGTCTTAGAAGATCTCCTCCTACTTCAGGGTTCAGATGTTGTAAACTGTAGGGCTCAGAGGTGACATAATCAACAGAAATAATTCTTACAGGGTTATTCACAAAAGGGTGAAGAGTCTGGAGAAGGCAGGAGAAGTGAACAATCTAGGACAAGATAGCTGAATTGTAAAAGTTCTCCAAATCAGCTCACTTTCCAGGTGAGCGATGTTGTCCTAGATTGTTCACTTCTCCTGCCTTCTCCAAACTCTTCACCCTTAAGTAAATCACCCTGTTAGTTAAAAGTTACAAGATGCCAGGACTCCATCTCTGAGTCCTACCATGGACAAAACCTGAGCCCTGAAGAAGGCCCCTGAAACGCATTGGGTGTTTAATGTTGTCTTGTTATGAACTGTGACTAATATTAAAAGAATTTTGGACTCTTGGACTTTTTTGATAGATGCCCCCAATGGACCTTGAGCATGTCTAATTATGCACGAACTGCCTATTTGTACCCTCCAATCACTGCATGCACAGTAACCTAATCTTTTCTGTAATTCTAAAACCAACCCTCCCTGCAACCCTCAGACTTACCCTCCCTGTAACCCTAACACCAACCCTTCCTGTAACCCTAACACCAACCCTTCCTGTAACCCTAACAACAGCCCTCACAATTACTATCCCTATAACCCTCATATTTGGTCCTCAGCCAGCGGTACTTATGCATCTGGCCGTCATTTTCTGGGTTTAGAGGGCACTTTACATATAAAGTAGATAGCATTTTTGGTATGTACAGTAGTATGATCAGACTACCAACTTTTGAACATCAACATATTCTTAAGAAGCAAAAAATTAGCTTAAAAACCAGCCCTCGCCAACCTATGTAGCTGCAGGCACTGTGAAGCAATTCATCCTTAAATTTTACAATACATGCAGTAAATGTGTTTAAGTTTGTTTTGGCACTCTGCTCTCTCCCTTTTCCAGTGCAGCAGCTCTGTGTTTATATTAAAGATGGGAAAGCTGGTAAAAGCGCTAGGAGGGGAAGAGTTAAACTACAGAGAGAAAGTCAAAGTAACTTTAGTGGTGACGTGCATTCTCAGGCGTTTGTTGCCTGCATTTGCCGCGCGACCCTATGATTTTAATGGGTGCGACAAACGCAGAAAAAGTTTTGCAAACTATGCGACATTTGTTCCTGCGTGCTTGCATTTTGGGTGCCATTAGCTGATATCACCCCAAGCTCATTGCGCGTTTTGGGAATGCGCATCAATGCACGCACTTTTGTGCACATTTGACTTACATTCCTAATATGACTATGTGTGAACGGGGGATGAAACTGAAAACCTTTAAAGTGGACCTTTACCCATATCTTAAAGCGCTGTGCAAACTATTGGCGCTATATAAATCCTTCATAGTAATAATGTATAATAATAATATCTTTCAAATAACAACAAACACACCTTCAGAAATGTTTAGTGATGACAATCTACACACACATACTTCTAGATAATTGCCGGCTTTGTATACTTTGCATTCCTTATTTCTCTTTTCTTCCCCAGTCTTCTGACAGCGGCCATGTTTACTAAGGGCAGATTACTAACTCTCCTATTACTTCCTGTATTTCTGGCACATGTGACTAGAACATGTGACCATGCACATCATCTCAGGCGAGGAAAATGCCTTTCCCTGAGATCTCCTGAGATTACAGATGAGATTTCACAGAAGTGCTCTGCTGATGACAAGGCAATCCCAGTGTGCATTGCTTTGCCAAACTGAAGTCATTTGCACTTTCAAACCAGGAAGTGAATGCTCTGCAAGTGTAAGTATTTCATAATCACCTGACATGTCTATGTTATTATTAATCATCATACATAGAGGGATGTATTGGTAGGATTTTTTGAGTGTAAGGTCCGCTTTAACTAAAAATGTTCAGAATGAATTGTGCCATGGTGCCTACAGCTACACAAGTCGCTGGTTTTGAAGTTCATTTAATACTTGCGGAAAGTATGTAAACTTTTGACTTTTCAAAACATAATTATTTGTTTGGAAAACATAAAGTCCTCGTTCACACCTTAGCGTTCCGTGAACACGCTCAAAACACTCGCATTGATTTGTGTTCACAGAACGCATCGAAAACGTGCAACGTGCCTGCAGTTCCCTTAGTTGTCATTACTTAATGGCACCCCAAAGACAGACAAAAAAGGGTGTTTTCTTCTCGCATTTACCGCGCGTTGAATGCGCACAAACGCATGGTGAAAAAAAATAGTATGTCTGTAGCAGAATCTGCTACATGAGCTACTTACCTGTATTTGGCGTGGATGTGGCATCCATTAAAATCCATGGACAACGTGCGGGAAAAAGCACGTGCGAACACATGCAAATGCAATGTGCATTCTGGTTAAGCCGAGGTGCGAATGGGGCCTTAAAGGAGAACTATGAGTTAAGTGAAAATCACTCATCCTCATAGTTCGAGCCGATGTGTGACAATGAAACTGTCACGCGTCGGCTCAATAGATCTCTCACTTCTCGATCATCTCCCTGCAGAGAGCCGTGACTGTCAGTCACTGCTCCCCGCAGGGATTCCCCTTCTCCCCGCTCCGATCCTCCAGCGCTGACTGGAGGAAAACGGGGGAGGGGGCGGGTACAGCTGGCTCTGTCTCTAGATAGGCAGAGCCAGCTGTCACTCACACAGCTGGGTGGATCTCGACAGTAATGTTGGGATCCTTCCCGGCTGCAGCGGTCTCAGTATACCGCAAGCTGTAGCTCGCAATATACTGAGCTTTGGGTCATGGGAGGACGCCAGTATATGTCCTTCCGTGACCCTTAGGGGAACTATGGGGAAAAACACTTACCCCATAATTCTTGCTTAAAGATAAACTCCTGTTTTATACATAGCCCAGCGCTGTAAAAAACAAAACAAAACTGTCTTTGGTGCAATACTAACGAGCATAGTACTCTCAAGCCATTTTTAGGTACTATGGGTACATAATCATTGCACTCTTCGCTCACATTTACACCTGCGCCTGGTGTGAACGTGCGTCACGTTATTGTGCCCTTGTGTGCATTCATGTGCTGTGTTTCCTGCATGTGCTCATTGAGTTCAATGGGGCCTGCATGCTCTACAAATGCAGCAAAGAAGCTCATGTAGCAGACTTTCCAACACATGGGCTGCGTTCTTTTCTACCGCGTTTATAAGTGTTTTCGTGTGCGCAAGCTTGGAGTAGAAACGCGCGTCTTCCTGGCTACGTTTGGGGTGTCAAAAGAAACAAATGGCATTGTGCTTTTTGCCACATTTCCGTGAACGCGTGCCAAAAATGTGCATTCACGTGTCACGCAGGTGTGAATGCGGGCTTCAAGTTATAGTACAAAGCAAGGCGCAGAGCTTACAGCTGTAACACAATACAACAAAAAACAAGATTGTGATGTAAATTCTCATTAAATAAAAAAAAATGAACCCCCTGATTTCTGGTAAATCATCATTTTTTTTTTCTGTTTGGACCGCTCCTAATAAAATTTCATGGAAAATAATCCGAATAATTAAACAAACCTTTGGGCTAAATGCAGAATTTTTGAAGCAGGATAAATCCATTCATTTGCACAACGTCTTACAGCTATTTGTCTTCTATCAACGGTTATTTTTCTTCCGCAAGAACAACACTTATATCAGTTACCAAAGAAGAAAATCAGATCCAGCAAAAGTGCACAACAAATCACACGGGGATTAGTTCTACTCATTTGCATACGTCTAGGCGGTTTACGGCGTATTAGAGTCACGGATTAAATCAAAGCGTGTGTTTTTACAGATGCAATTTATGGTAATTTTTTTCTTCAGCGAAATAGCACTTAACATTTTGATTAGAAGAAAAATATTCCACCTACCTGACACGCCACCAAATCCAAAGGAAAAAAAAAAGCAGAAAACAAATACAACATATACAGATCCTATGTATCATGACCATGCCCTTAAAACTGCAAATGTGGCACCAAAAAAAAAAACAACGAAAAATGCTGGGAGCAATTAATGTAAATTTAGAAGAAAATAAATTAAAAGGGACGCCATTCATTTAAAACATGATCAGCATTTTTCACTCTTGAACAGAGCAGCTCCGTGCTGCAGATTGTGGTGCTCATATGTGTGTG
>NW_017306347.1:2179485-2193296 GCF_000935625.1 Nanorana parkeri | reverse complement strand
CAAAGCAGTGAAGGACCTGTTTAAAATCGCACAGCACAGCTGGATGGCAGCTCCAGAGAAAACTTGATTTCACTTCTCATATCTGTGGATCATTATTTAAATCTTCTCCGTAGTTTAGGATTCCTCTAAAAAATTTTAGACTTTAACGTAGAGGATTTCTATTGAGCTGAACACTTTCAAAATATTTTGATTTTTTTTCTTTTTTTACGTCATTCATTTGTACAAGAGCGATGATGTACAAGATGATTTATTTTATACACATGAGAATTGATGATGAAAAAGCAAACCTATGTTTTAAATTTTCCCCTTATATATAATTGTTAACTGTAGAAGGTGCAGCCCAGTGAAACACCAGACACTGAGCTAAAAAGGAAGACTCTTCAGCATGCACAGTTCATACCGGTAAAATATACAAATCATTCTGCTTAAAGCGTTATCATTAATTATATCTGCTAAGGAATTTAAAGTGACACTAAACTCACTAAACTAGCTATAGCACCCGGTGAATGTTTGTTGGGACATGAAAGGGATCAAGTGACACTAAACTCAGGTGTTAAATCTTAAAAAGAGATTTAAGTACCTTAACTATTAACGAAAATGTATCTTATTTGTGTATCACTCGGCTGTAGATCCGCCAATCATCTCTGAATTGGTGCTGACACTGTCCTTCCTTCTGGAGGGTGGCCTCTTTTCTTCCCCATGGTCCCTGTGTGCACTGTAAAGTAGTCACCGCTCCAAGCTCACTCCTGTAATAGACTACAATCTCAATACAAATCAGCAAACTAAACATGAGATTGTAGTCCATCACAGGAGTGAGCTTGGAGCGGTGACTACTTTACAACACACAGGGACCATGGAGAACAAAAGTAGCCCCCCTCCAGAAGGAAGGACAGTGTCAGCACCATTACAGAGATGATTGGAGGATCTACAGCCGAGTGATACACAAATAAGATACAGTTTTGTTAATAGTTAAGGTACCTGAATGCATTTTTAAGATAAAGGGGTTGATTTACTAACCTTTTAAACACACCACGAACGTGTATACACCTCTGTAGTGTGTTCCCTCCCAGCATGATCTATGGGAGGAATCGAAACACCTTTGTAGTGTGTACACACCCAGCAGGTGTGTTGTGCAAAGCCCTGCAATGAATTGCAAGGTAATGTGGTGTAAATTAGCTCTATGTTATGTTGCTTGCGTTGATGAATGCAGGAATGTAAATGCATGAGCTAACCATTTTTGTCTAAACTGTGAAGCAGCATTATATATGCATCATGTGCATGATTTTTCCATATATGGCATTAGTGGAAATATGCTTTTAGAGACTTTTTGGTTGATAAATACGTTTTGCTGTGTGAAAATCACACACACCTGGTGTGTGTGTGTGTTTAGGTTAGTAAATCACCCCCAAAGTGTCACTTTAAAACATAGCAAGAATTACTGAACAAGATTTATTAGATGTATGTGCAAAATGAAAATGTTCTAGCCTTTGACATATTTTATATGTCATAAGATGAATTAACAATGTGCAAAGTGCAACATCCCATAGCGACTAACCACCTTTCTCTGTGGTGAAATCTGTCTGCTTGATATGGGGTACAACAATTACCATCTTAGAGGTCTGTGTTCCTCTGGCTTTACAATATGGGGAAGTTGTTAAAAACTGCTAATTTGTTCAATTGCTTCATTTACAAATCTCGTTGTCCCAGGAATATTTCTATACTTTTTTCCCCAGGAAAAAACATTAACAGACTGTGAAGTCACAATGAGCAGTCATTCAGTGCAAATGTTTAACTTCAGCAGATTAAACATGCAAACATTATCCACTTTTCAAACAAATAATTACTTAGTTCTTTAATTCAGTTAATAAGTAAAAAAAATAAAGAATAATAATTAGTTGATAATGTGATATAAAACAAGTGCATTTAGTAAAAAAACAAAATGAAAATTGTAATTTTAAACATTTGAATCCAAAAATGTTAATTCATTTTTTTTTCTTTCCTATTAAGTCCGAGACATCTTGCAAAATTTTTATTAAATCCAATTTTCACCGATATTTTGGGGAAATGAAAATGCTCAATTTTGCTCAATTTTGCTCAATGCTCAATTGTATTTGCAGATCTTTTTTTTTATTTGCATGTTAGTTTTTTTTATTTGAGAAAAATAAAACAATACACAACGATCAAGCATTGGCATGCAATGTAGGCCATGTATCAGTACGCAGACTGAGATCTAGACATGCCAATCAAAGTATAGCCATACAATAAAAATGAAAACTAGATCATAACATCATGAAAAAATTCTGCAGAGATTAGGTATGCATAACACGGACTACAAATAATAAACCCTATAGCTATGAGGGTCGGCACTGTGGGGAGAAGACCAATTCGAACCATCAGGGGTATTCGTGGGCATATCAGGAGGAGCAATTATACTAGAGTATGGTTAGAACCTCGGTTGAGGGCAGAAGATCAGGGGTCAAAGGACATCTAGGGATCCTAGGGATCCAGTCAGTTTGGCTTCGAGATGCCATTTGGAAACTTGAAAAATGGACATCAGATCTTGCAGCTGTTGTAGTGAAAATTCCGCTGTAACATACAGGTGAAACTCGAATAATTAGAATATCGTGCAAAGTTCATTTATTTCACTAATGCAACTTAAAAGGTGAAACTAATATATGAGATAGACTCATTACATGCAAAGCAAGATAATTCAAGCCGTGATTTGTCAGTATAGAAGCTGAAGAGTTGCTTGTGAAAACCTTCTCAGCTGGGCCCACGCATACCCTGTACACTCTCATTAATTCCTATGGGGAGTTCACACTCCTCGTTCCAGCTGAACTCCAGAGTCCAGACATTAAAATAAAATATATGAAGGAATGCAAAAAAATGGGCTGAAAATCTCGGCTTATACTCGAGTATATACGGTAAGTGTAATTTTATTGCCACCTGTGTAGTTCCTGAATTTAACTTGTTATCAGCCCCCTATAATTTCCTGTACAGCTGTACTGAGACCCAATAAGGGAGAAACAGGATTTGGTGTCAATCAAGTGTCCTGCATTTATGTGTGCTGACAAGGAACACGGTGGGAGGAGAAGAGAGCAGAGGCTTAACCTCAGCAGTCTGCAACTGCTCCTTCCCTACCAACCACAGGCTGGAGGCAGAGAGAAGGCCTAGCTTCAGGTCACCTACCTGCCTGTGCAGTCTGGCTGGGCTTAGTAAATCTCAGGACTGGCTGGACAGAAATACAAATCCTGTGGCAGGTAAAGCTGTAATTTAGGTATTCTAGAGATTCTATCTATATCCTCTAGATATTTTAACAGCATATTTATTTTCCTGAAGTTCAGCTTTAAAACTCAACAAAAACATTGAAATATATTCCTCCATAGTCAAAAATGTTAATTCATTTTAATTTAAAATTGCAGAAATTAAAAAGAGTTTAAAAAATACCCTTCATTTAAAAAATAAAACTTGAAAAACTAAACTTATAACTGCCAGGAACATCTGTTGAATGTGAATTTTATCTGCAATATCCAGCTCTATAGTAGATCTGATTAGAACACTGGTAACATAAAGTCTCCAAAAATGTAATCCTTGTGCTGACCCTGAGATGTGTCGTCTGTCAGCAGCACAATACGGTGAAGGGGCCAGAGGAACATTTTTTTAAGGATGTTAGGCCTAAATGTTGGGTTGGGTGCTCCCTGTATCAGTAAAACAGGTAAACGTGTTAAATCAGCAAATTCACTACCACGTCTTACATAAAATTCCTACTTTTCAATCAGATTGAGACGCCATATAAAAAAAGTATATGATGTGATTTTAGTAACATCTCCTATGTGCTTGCTGTACAGTGAGACGCAGCAGTTCCTAAGTTGACAAACTGCTTTCATAGCAGTTGATGGTTGAGGCATCCATACTTATGTTGTAGCCTATGATTTGTTCAATGCCCACAAGCAGTGATGAGCAAAATTGAGCATTTTCATTTCCCCAAAATATCGGTGAAAATTGGATTTAATAAAAATTTTGCAAGATGTCTCGGACTTAATAGGAAAGAAAAAAGTAAGGTGGTATTTGGTGATCTTTTTTTTTATTTGCATGTTAGTTTTTTTTATTTGAGAAAAATAAAACAATACACAACGATCAAGCATTGGCATGCAATGTAGGCCATGTATCAGTACGCAGACTGAGATCTAGACATGCCAATCAAAGTATAGCCATACAATAAAAATGAAAACTAGATCATAACATCATGAAAAAATTCTGCAGAGATTAGGTATGCATAACACGGACTACAAATAATAAACCCTATAGCTATGAGGGTCGGCACTGTGGGGAGAAGACCAATTCGAACCATCAGGGGTATTCGTGGGCATATCAGGAGGAGCAATTATACTAGAGTATGGTTAGAACCTCGGTTGAGGGCAGAAGATCAGGGGTCAAAGGACATCTAGGGATCCTAGGGATCCAGTCAGTTTGGCTTCGAGATGCCATTTGGAAACTTGAAAAATGGACATCAGATCTTGCAGCTGTTGTAGTGAAAATTCCTTTACTTTTGCACGATATTCTAATTATTCGAGTTTCACCTGTAAGATGTCCAAGTGTCGAAGAAAATTTTAGTGCGTGATTGATTACATTTTGTGTCTAATTTATCCAGTAGTAACAGGAGGTTTAACAGGGGGCGGAACGTATCCATGGAAGGGGGTCCAGGTAAGATCCAGTTACACAGGATTGCCTTCTTTGCTGTCAGGAGACAAAGATGTTCCCAGCGAGTTGGGCAAGAGGGATTACCGTTCGTGGGCAGGGGGAGGGCATTCAGTAGGCAGAAGGCTGGGGACAATGTTCTTGTCTTTTGTGAGTGAACATATAATATGGTGGACCAAGGTATTTGCTGATCTTTAAGGGGGTGTCTCTAAAATTTTGGGTTTCTTGGTGACAATGAACACCGGTACAGACAGAAGGCGGAAGCTTCCCAATGAGGACACACACAGCAACACAAACTTTAATGGTGGCATAGTGACATAGATGTTAGTGCTTCTGCCTTGCAGCACTGGGGGGTCTCTGCTTCAAATCCTGGTCAGGACACTATCTGCATGGAGTTTGAATGTTTGCTGTTTATTTGTGTGGGTTTCCTCCAACACTGAAAAGACATGCTGGAAGGTTAGAGTGACATTAAAGCCAAAACTTTCCCCTTAATGCTAGTGTAAGGACTTACCTTAAATGATGCCTCTTGATCCGATCATCTTCTTCTTTCCTGCAGTTTTCAGGAATCCCTCCAGCCCTGGTTCCGGTCTCTGATCCAATGCAGACTCCTTTCCTACCTGTCCCACGGTGTCTGTGCAGGTGCACGTTGCCTGTGTCTTACCATGTGTCCCTCCTCTTCTCCCGGCCGAAGACCTTTACCACGAATGCACCCGCCCCATTAACCTTTGCGGCCACCCGAGAATCTTCAGAACTTCCGACGGGAGCGAGCGGCGGAGACACAGGTAGGTTTTAACCCTTTTGTAAACTTTAAAAAAAAAATGTTTTTGCATATATCTACTGCTTGCTAGTAGTAAATACAGGTGAAACTCGAATAATTAGAATATCGTGCAAAGTTCATTTATTTCACTAATGCAACTTAAAAGGTGAAACTAATATATGAGAGAGACTCATTACATGCAAAGCAAGATAGTTCAAGCCGTGATTTGTCATAATTGTGATGATTATGGCTTACAGCTCATGAAAACCCCAAGAACCCCAAATCCACAACCTCAAAAAAGTAGATTATTACATGCAATCAATAAAACAAGGATTGTACATAGAACAATATCGGACCTCTGAAAAGTACAAGCATGCATATGTACTCAGTACTTGGTTTGGGCCCCTTTTGCAGCACTTACTGCAATTACTTTTGCACGATATTCTAATTATTCGAGTTTCACCTGTATATTCAAAAACACGCAATGGTTTAATGATCCTTTAATTGTATATAAGAAAATGAGATGCAGCAACGTAAAACACTGTGTGAATTGTTGGCTCCTATGGGGAGTTCACACTCCTCGTTCCAGCTGAACTCCAGAGTCCAGACATTAAAATAAAATATATGAAGGAATGCAAAAAAATAAATAAGTGTAAATTTTATTGCCACCTGTGTAGTTCCTGAATTTAACTTGTTATCAGCCCCCTATAATTTCCTGTACAGCTGTACTGAGACCCAATAAGGGAGAAACAGGATTTGGTGTCAATCAAGTGTCCTGCATTTATGTGTGCTGACAAGGAACACGGTGGGAGGAGAAGAGAGCAGAGGCTTAACCTCAGCAGTCTGCAACTGCTCCTTCCCTACCAACCACAGGCTGGAGGCAGAGAGAAGGCCTAGCTTCAGGTCACCTACCTGCCTGTGCAGTCTGGCTGGGCTTAGTAAATCTCAGGACTGGCTGGACAGAAATACAAATCCTGTGGCAGGTAAAGCTGTAATTTAGGTATTCTAGAGATTCTATCTATATCCTCTAGATATTTTAACAGCATATTTATTTTCCTGAAGTTCAGCTTTAAAACTCAACAAAAACATTGAAATATATTCCTCCATAGTCACAAGGGATATAAATCCACCAAATGCCTTTGCAAACTCAGTTAACTCATATCAAAGTAGCAGAGACATCGTTACTGTGCTGCACAGAGAATAGAGTTGTAGAAGGGGCCCAACAGGCCACACCTACTACAGGCTGCCTGCAGAAAACTATAGGAGGGGCGGAGTCGAGACCAGCCACTCGACACAAGAAGAGAGAGCAGCAGTGACTGGTCCTTGTTACTGGAGGGAATGGAGACAAGACCAGTCACCCTGCATGTGGAGATAGAGCAGCAGTGACCTGTTTTTATTACAGGAGGGGGCGAAGACAAAACCAGTCACCCTGCACAAGAAGAGAGAGCAGCAATGACCTGTCTTTATTACAGGAGGGGGCGGAGACAAGACCAGTCACCCTGCACAAGGAGAGAGAACAGCAGTGGCCAGTCTTTATTACAGGATGGGGCAAAGAAAAGACCAGTCACCCTGCACAAGAAGAGAGAGCAGCAATGACCTGTCTTTATTACAGGAGGGGGCGGAGACAAGACCAGTCACCCGACACAAGGAGAGAGAGCAGCAATGACCTGTCTTTATTACAGGAGGGGGCAGAGACAAGACCAGTCACCCTGCACAAGGAGAGAGAGCAGCAGTGAGCAGTCTTTATTACAGGAAAAGGGGGAGACAAGACCAGTCACCCTGCATAAGGAGAGAGAGCAGCAGTGTCCGGTCTTTATTACAGGAAGCTCCAAGTCTCACACCGGATTACCGCACAGATCTGGAAGCATGGTGCTTGCTGGACCCGTTTACAACACAGCACATAATACGTTATTTTAGGCGCTTAATTCCCCACAAACTCCTAACTCCATACCTCAAATCTCAAATTATTTTCCATCGAGAGGAAATTTGACGAATCACCGCCCAGACAACCCTGTCAGCGTCCGTTTCCTCTGGAAAATGAATGAAAACACCTCGCCTCCAGCCCCCCCCCCCCATTCTCCCGTCCCAACGCTCTTTTTGCTTCGTTACATTTTTTGATGTATTATTTTTACTTAATGGTCCCTATCTAAGCTTTCCTAAACCTGGCAGTGCCTGCCCCTTCCTACCCCACGCCGGGAGGCGGCGACGGCCAAGCCAAACTCCTACGTTAACCAGGGAGCCCTTAAACTAAACGACGAGAAAAGAAGCAAAATAAACATCCCGAGCAGACCACGAAACTAATCTGCAAACACTAAATAAATGTTAGCGTTGGGGGAATTTATTGTGCGAACGTGCAGTCAAACAAAAAATCTATACGTTTTATAGACTTGTAGCTTTTAGTGTTTCCAGATTCAGAAATGTTTCGGATGATTTTTTTTTGTGGATTTTTTTTGGGGGGTCGGGGGGAGTCAACTTGAATGCGCATCCAAACACACATGAATCCGATTATATAGTCAAGTCTTAAAGTAACTGCGGTCTTCTGCTTTCCGACAGCAGACCACATCCAGCGCTAATTGAACATGTTAATCAAATGTTCAGTTATTAGATTTCATAAGTCTGACTTTCAGGAGGTCACCGTAGGCCCAAGTCATGTCTGTAGGAACACACACACGTGATGTATATGATTAGGTCCGTACATACATATGGCGTTCGCATTCCACGGCTATCATCTGGATCCAAAGGAACATGCTGGCTATATTTAAACACTTTCCCTCTGTAACTCTACACCGTGGGCCTTGTATATGCATTCCAAATCTTTAATTTCATCAGTATAGGCCGTAATACAAACAAGACTGCCATTAAACATTTATTATGGACAGCAAATTAACGCAACGGGGAGGGTGAAAACGCGTGAGACGGGGCCACCTAGTGGCTTGGGGGAAATGTGAAACATTGTTTCAAAGTGTATGTATCACCCCAACTTTTTTCAGTTCTAGAGATTGTTTAGAACTCATGCCAATTTTTTATTGCTAAGCCTGATGAAGGGACCCTGCGCGGTCCTGAATGCGCTTGTTTTCTGTGACAAGAATCTTCAATAAAATTAACTTTTGGTGATCCTGAAAGGATTTTGGTGTGCTGGTGACATCTTCATACGTTTGTTAGCTAGAAATAATACACTCTATTTCAAAAATCAATTCCTTCAGCTTACGTCAAGGGATGATAACCACTCACAGCAGCCTATGTGCATGCATGCTAAATAATATATAATAGACATGTGCACTGAAAAAAAATTGTTTTGGGACGAAACAAATGAAAACGAAAACATTTTTCATTCGTTTCGTCAAAGGAAACTAATTTTTATGTTTCAGATTCAGAGGTAACGAGCCCCCGAATCCGAAACCGCACACTGAAACTGCAGAACGAGTGGCGGCGTATCTTGGTATACCAAGATTTATTCCAAGATGGCGGTGCGCATGCGCAGAACGCGCCGGTGACCGATATGGCCACCGCTTGTTCAGCGTGTGACGTCACCGTCGTTGACGTCATACGCTCCGCCTCCAAGATGGCGGCGGGCATGCGCAGAACACGCCGGCGGCCAATATGGCTGCTGCGTGTTCTGAAAACTCATTTATGTATGCCCGAATATAGTTTTCGTATATTCGAGCATATATTACATTTGTTATTTCGGATTCGGACGAACCGCCGAATCAACTGAATTTCCTTGATTTGCAGGTTCGTCCGAATCCAAATGCACATGTCTATGCGCTGGATAACGATCCGGCGGCTGGCAACTTGCTGGGCCCCCCCAGAGCCTGAGGCCCCGGTGCGCCCGCACCGCCTGCACCGGCGGTAGTTACGCCACTGCTCCCCCCGTCAATGCTTTTATCTCCTTTTATCTCCATAAGCATGGATCCATGTTTGATCAGGCATCATCCAGGGTCACCATCTAGTTCCTGGATTGAGATGTTGAATTAAAGATGACATATTAAAGTGACTAAACTCAGGAGTTAAAAAAAGTAATTCAGGTACCCTAACTATTAACAAAAATGTATCTTATTTGTGTATCACTCAGATGTAGATCCTCAAATCATCTCTGAATTGGTGCTGACACTGTCCTTCCTTCTGGAGGCGGGGCTACTTTTGTTCCCCATGGTCCCTGTGTGTGTTGTAAAGAAGTCGCCGCTCCAAGCTCGCTCCTGTGATGGACTACAATCTCATGTTTAGTTTCCTAATTTGTATTGAGATTGTAGTCCATCAAAAGAGTGAGCTTGGAGCAGTGACTACTTTACAACACACATAGGGACCATGGTGAACAAAAGTAGCCCCCCTCCAGAAGGAAGGACAGTGTCAGCACCAATTCAGAGATGATTTGAGGATCTACATCTGAGTGATACACAAATAAGATACATTTTTGTTATTAGTTAAGATGCTTGAATTTATTTTTATGGTTTAACTCCTGAGTTTAATATTATTATACAGGATTTATATAGCGTCAACAGTTTGTACAGCGCTTTACAATATAAGGAAGACATTACAATCACAATACAATTCAAGGCAAGATGGTAAGGAGGGCCCTGCCCATGAGTTTACAGGTGAAACTCGAATAATTAAAATATGGTGCAAAGTTCATTTATTTCACTAATGCAACTTAAAAGGTGAAACTAATATATGAGATAGACTCATTACATGCAAAGCAAGATAGTTCAAGCCGTGATTTGTCATAATTGTGATGATTATGGCTTACAGCTCATGAAAACCCCAAGAACCCTAAATCCACAACCTCAAAAAAGTAGATTATTACATGCAATCAATAAAACAAGGAGTGTACATAGAACAATATCGGACCTCTGAAAAGTACAAGCATGCATATGTACTCAGTACTTGGTTTGGGCCCCTTTTGCAGCACTTACTGCAATTACTTTTGCACGATATTCTAATTATTCGAGTTTCACCTGTAGTGTCACTTTAATATTAATGATGGTGTCTATATAGTTCTTGGCTGCGTTAACATGTCTAACATAGATCGACCTCTCACCTTGTCACATGCTACAAAGGTACAATGTTACAGTCGGATTACTGGGGGAGAGGAGACTGGGGAAATGCTTCCTCCTGCCTGCAGCAGACTGATAGCATCATCTTAACCTAGGCAAAATCACTGGACTGGATCTCAAGGATGGCTTAAAGCCCATCTCTGGTCAAACAAGAGTACCCTTGCAGTGTGGCAACCCCTACATTGGGGGTTAAGTGCCCATTTTTATCTAGGGGCTGGAGTAAAGCAGATTTACATACCTGAATCCTGTTCCCTCGGTGATCACTCCTCCAGCTGGTGGACTATCCCTTGGCATCCTCACATCTAATGCAGGTCTATGGAACCTGATGATGTCAGGTTAGATGTGATGGAGTCAGTGGTCCTTAGACCACCAGAGGCCAGAGGAGAAGAGGCTGTGAGGACCGGTCTAGCAGTCCTGAGGATGCTGGGAGGAGTGGTGATCAGGTAAATAAACTTGCATTACTCCGATCCGTTAGACAAAAATGAGCACTTATCCCTTGCAATGTTGGCGTAACCCCACTGCGAGGGTATTTTTTTTTGTTTGCCCAGAAATATGTTTTAATAGGGTGAAGCTTGGTTGACGCTGTTGCTGTTTTTTGTGACATGTCAGGGATGTATTTATTCAGATTTATAAAGTTACTAAAAGGTTCACTATAGGAAAATGAACTAACTTATCATTTAAAATGTGTGTGTGTTTTTACTTGCAAAGGTTTTGTCATTTGGTTGGTACATGTGCCTTGGGGTGACATTCTAAATTAATTGCACCGCAATGCACCAGGCACGGATTTTACAGAAAAGCATGGAAAACACGTTACCGTACAGTAAAGCAATGCATAGGTCAAATTGGGCAGCATAGTGGCGTAGTGGTTAGCACTTCTGCCTTGCAGCACTGGTTCATTTCCAGGCTAGGTCACTATCTGCAAGGAGTTTGCATGTTCTCCCCGTGTTTGTGTGGACATCCGAGACATGCTGGAAGATTGATTGGCCCTTGGATGTATGCATGTGAGATAGGGACCTTAGATTGTGAGCTCCTTGAGGGCAGGGACTGATGTGAATGTGCACTGTGCATGTAAAGCGCTGTGTAAATTGTCTGCGCTCTATAAACACCTTTCATAAATAAGCCTCAAACCCTTTCTGTATTACAAATTATTTTAAATGACAATAAATTGCTGATCCTCCGACTGTTATTTCCCAGGGCAGGTTTAATTCTATCAGACATTTTTGTTTTATAAATAAGGTCCTAGAGGAAAAGAAAAAAAGACAACAAATAAAAGAATGCAAATAAACTAGAGACCTAGGGAGCTCCCTACTGGCGTGTGGAGTAAATGAAACCATTTATTGAAATATGTACAGCAAAGATTTAGCCATCCGGAGCAGCATATGTACAACAGTGCCCTCTAGTGGCCAAAGCTGGGAACTGACACAGCTAATAGAGCAAAATTCCGTTTCAGAAGATGAGATTACAGCTAATTACACATACTGCTTTTAAAACAATTAGCACCATTTTTCATCCTCCCTCAAAGATTAAGACATAATTTGTTATATGCACTGTTCTTTAAAACCTTACAAAAATCTCATATTAGTATCTAAAAATCAAAGACACCCAGCCAGAATAATTATTTATCTAGTAGACATGATGCAGGATTAAATAACTGTAACTCTGAGTCAATGTATATTTTTTAGTTTCAAGCTGGTGCCGCATAGTAAGCATTGGAAAATCAAAGGGTTCTGCACTTTTTAACATCATGAAACCCAATTCCCCTCTTTGAGTGGCCCACTCGCCCCTTGGAAGCTCCCCACACTATGTGCTATGCTTTTTTGATTGTATGTTTACCTTTTTTTTTTAGAAGTCTTTTGGCTGGTCACACTGGGAGGTCATTTAATTAAGAAGACTGGGGGTAGCTTGTGGCAGAGTAGAAGTACTGTGTGGGGGGAACAACTCCGAATTGGACCCTAAACTGCTTTTATTTTCCTGCCTGGGTGCCCAGTTCTACCCGGCCCAGTGTTGGGTTTAAGCTGACTAAACATGTTACAGTCTCTTTGTATATGCTACAAAATTTAGGCTGATAAGTGGCCCAAAGAGACTGTGTTTGTACTTGAGGATATCCTGATTCACGAATGGGTTTTTCATAAAGAATAGCATGTCACAAAGCCATGAACTTTGATGTGCCATTGGCATGTCCCAGTGGTGATGGGATATGGTTATATCGTGATATCATTTTTTGGATGGATGTCAGCCAACTAACACGGGTCCCCTGTGTTTGAAAGTTCTCCAGAATGAAGAAAGCTCCTAACATGGGGGGACAACCAGGACGCAGAGCGTTCCTGGATCTGTAAGCTCACCACTTCCCTCAATGTGAGAGAAAATCCCAAATTTTGAGTTGCCATAGTAACAGGAATTTCAAAAATATCTTCCAATGTGGACACTTGTTTAGGTGACAACTAAGACAGGATATCTGTCATTTTGGAGAAACTTCCTCTCATTTTCTGTTGGTATTGAGAGTAAAGTGAACTATCTACAATGGGATACAGCCATGAAATAAAATGGAGAGTTTTATTTATCTCTTACTTTATCCAAAACTACAAAAAAAAGAAACATTTTGGCTTAAAATATAAGAAGGCTACATGGTCCTGGGGACATAGCAGGCTAAAGAGGCCTTGGAGTTCACTAGGCACAGTGTGTCAGAATAACCATAATGAATATAGTCTGTAGTAATGAAGTTTATTATAAGGAGGGCTTCCGATCCTGAGAGTTCACCAAGCTGGTTGATGACAGATACAAGAAGGTACCTGTTTCTGGTGATTCTTGATTAGGGATTCCCCATGCTGAAGGGTTTCTCTGGGTCTAATGGGCTCCAGGCAGGGGAATCTTTTGGTCTAAGGTGCACAGAACTGTGGTGGTCTATAAGTCATTAGGCCTGGCATAGTGAAATTATTTGAGTCTGTGGGTCCCTAAGCTAGTGCTCTGGGTTTTTACCAGTTCAGATCTTTATGGATGGCACTTCAGTCTGGAGGTTTCTGGTTTAAAGTATGTGGGTGGGTAGGGTCCTTTGGGGTCACAGTACTAGTGTCTTTGGATCTGCATGTTCCCTTAGGTAGATGGTCTTTGCTTTGAATCTGAGGGCCATGGGCTGGAGAATCACTGTCTGTTTTTAGGAGATACCAATCTGGAGGATTAATCTTTCTAGGGGCTGGAGGATCACTAGGATAGGCTGGATAATCTCTGCATTTGAGGGCTAGCAGTATCAGAAAGACCTGTCAGCTGCAAGCCAAATACAACTCTTGGGCCAAATCAAAGATGGCTGT
>NW_017306347.1:2158953-2179373 GCF_000935625.1 Nanorana parkeri | reverse complement strand
TGATGGAGCCTGTGCATGTAGTATCTGCATCATGCTCTTTATACAAGATGTTTTATCATCGTCACTGGACAGATTATAGAGAAATGTTGTAGCGTTTATTAACTTGTGTCATTGTGTTTTGTTGTGAACACACACCACCATGACCTATTAATCTTGGGGCTTCTAGTTGCACTGCAGCTGGCGAAACTAAAAGTGCACGTCATGAAAAGAATATGGGGCTACCTTTGCTGACCCTCTGGCTTCCATACTTCTGACCTGGAAGTATGCAGATTGGGAAAATCAGAAGTCCTTGGCTACGTGCTTGTTCTAGATCAGTGACCCAAAGTGCTGAAGCCAGAAGATCAACATAACAGCCAGTTACATACCTTTCCTTATATGCAGATCTCCATCATCCATGGTGTATCTCTGCAGCTTCTTCGAGCACTCAGACACACTTCTACTGTCATACAATGATCATGACTATTTTGGTGTTTCAGAGAAAGCCCAGCATGGCCTCGTTATGCAGATAATTGGGCATTACTTTGGCAGCCAGAAGTATTTAGACTCTTTAAGGATGTTCTTGTGCCTTCACCAGAAGAGAATAAGGTACACACAACTTTTCAAGTGACACTGTGTTATTTATAGGACAAATAAACTGAAGAACAAAAATGTAAAATATTGCAGCTTACCAGTCCTTAGATTTGGTAGCCGCAGGGGTGTAACCACGATTCATGGGGCCCAATAACAAAATATGGATGAGGCAGCTGCCAGCACGGGGTATTTGATCCCTTGGTGCAGCTCTAAGCAGTTATTAAAAATGAAGAGTCCCATATCTATTACTGTGCATGCCACCTGGCTGCATTACAAAATTAAAAAACAAAGGGTGCAAATTGGGCCTAGTGGGTATGTGTGTGCATGTGTGTGGTAGGGATATTAGTCTCAGGAATGGACAGACAGAAATACAAATCTTTTGGCAGGTAAAACAGCTCCCTTATATCTATTATATATTTGTATATAGCGATTTGCCTGGAATTCAGCTTTAAAGTGTTTTGTTCGGTCTGGGAAATCAATCAGGAGTGTTTTATAAGAGACGGCCATTAGATAATTCAGCTAGAGCTTAAAGTGACATTAAACCCTCAGATTTTTTAACATAAAACAATAGTGTAATGTGTGCCTTATTGTAATCCATGGTTGTTTCCCTTCTCTTTGCTGCTCTTCCTTTTAAATCCTCATGTCTTCTCATGCTGGGGGAGAACTTCCCTTTTCAGCTGAGTGCCTCTTCCTGTAGTGTTGGCTCAGGTTGTGAACCTACACACAGACACCATGGGGGTGATTTACTAACCTAAACACACGTACGCACTAGATGCGTGTGATTTTTACACAGCAAAACATATTTATCAACCAAAAAGTCTCTAAAAGCATATTTCCACTAATGCCATATATGGAAAAATCATGCACATGATGCATATATAATGCTGCTTCACAGTTTAGACAAAAATGGTTAGCTCATGCTTGTACATTCCTGCATTCATCAACGCAAGCAACACAACATAGAGCTAATTTACACAACATCACCTTGCAATTCATGCAAGGCTAAGCACAGCACACCTGCTAGGTGTGTACACACTACAAAGGTGTTTAGATTCCACCCATAGATCATGCTGGGAGGGAACACACTACAGAGGTGTATACATGTTCGTGGTGTGTTTATAAGGTTAGTAAATCAACCCCAATGTATCCATTACAGAGACAAGGCAGTTTGCTGCAAAACAGAAGTTCTGCCCAGCATGAGAAGAGATACGGATTTAAAAGGAAGAGCAGCAAAGAGAAGGGAAACTACCATGGATTACAGTAAGGCACACATTACAGTATTGGTTTATGTTAAAAAATCTGAGGGTTTAATGTCACTTTAATTGTATTGAATGATGGGTCAGAGGGACTTCTGTTTAAAACCCTGGTGGACAGGTGGCTCAACCTTCATGGCAAACTGGTGCAAGATACTCTTCCATGAAAGCAAACGGGTTAGGGGAAAGCTGGATGCAGCTATATACATAATCAGTAAAGGTCACTCAGAAATGGTTGCAGAAGGCAAAAGACCTAGGTGACCTAAACCATCCTCAGACAGACAGCCTTTGTCTAACACAACTAGAAATTCAAGATGATGTAAACCAGGAACCATTTATAAAAAAGGTAAGTTTATAATTTTCCCTTTCAGGGTATGTACAGAGCAAAACCCTCACTGTCTAAAACATGACCCATGGACCAGTGCAGAGGGATCAGAGGTATTCAGGCACTTGTATCAAGTAGTCAGGATTTTGAAGGATCTGAATCAGTTTGTCTATAGAAGTATCTGGGACACAGCACGTGTTGTTCTTTATCAGGAGGTGTGTAAAGGGATATAGTGATAAAGTGAAGTCCTCATTTAGAAACATTATCCAGTAGTTGGTCTCATCTGTCCATTGCCTTAGTCTTTATCGTGTAGGAATGAGATGCCGGTCTCTGGGTCATCAGGGGATTCACTGAGACTGTCATCTGCTGCCTCAGCTACTTCCTGTCTTCTCCTCCGGCGAGTGTACACTGAACTGTCCGTCCTTCCCTTGTGGTCTTTGTCACTCATGCCATCTCTTTTCTGTAGAGCAGTCTGGAGGCAGCTAAAGAACCTGCAGGAATAGGAAGACAAACAGTAAAAGATAGGACCCATCAAGTGATAGTAAAGTCAAAATGTGTTTAAAGGAGAACTATGAGGTGAGTGCTTTTCACTCGGCCTCATAATCTGAGCCGACCTGTGACAATGAGACTGTCACAGGTCGGCTCAGTAGATCGGGAAGTGAGCAAACACATACCGGTGTTCGCTCACTTCTCGATCCTGTCACTGCAGAGAGCCGTGACAGGGGAGTGACTGGATTCTCCCCTCCCCTGTCCGTCCCTCCAGTGCTGACTGGCGGAACGGACGGGGCGGGTACAGCTGGCTCTGCCTCGAGATAGGCAGAGCTCACTCACGCAGCTGGGTGGATCCAGACATAATTGTCGGGATCCGTTCCGGCTGCGGCGTCTCAGTATATAATGAGCTGTAGCTTGCGGTATACTGAGCTTAGGTTGACGGGAGAACGCTAGTTTGTGTCCTCCCATTACCATTAGGAGAACTATGAGGAAAAGCCCTGACCCCATAGTTCTCCTTTAAGCAATTTCAAATACTGATGAAAATCACTTGCTGCTCCCTGATGTTCAAAAGTTTTAACTGCCTGCAGAATCAGTTGGTCCTGATATTCTGTTTAAAGTGGCTCCTTTACCCTGCAGGGTCCTATGGAGCCCCTTTTGTGCGTGCTAGTAAGCTGTGTGTGTCTCCACAAACACACAGACAAAGCAAAGCAAGTCACTCCCCTCCCCACTGCTCTCCTGTCCTCCTCCCTCCCTCTTCACTTCTCCGGGCTTGTAGACGGCTGCTGAAGATTTCTCTGTCCTTGTAATCTTGTACTAGACAGGAAGTTCAGGGAATCAGAGCTTAGAGAGTTGGAGCCAGCTGTTTGGAAACATGATGAGTGTAAGAAATACTTTGCCGGGCAATATATATTTGTTTCATCTGATATTATTATTGTAAGAAAGAATGAGAGTTTATTGCTATAAAGTGAGTATTTCAAGCATTCTGCACTATGATCTCAATTGCAAGGGACCACTGCCAAGCCCCTTCTGAAGATACATACTATATAGCTATACACAATAATGAAGATTAGGGATGCACCGATACCGTTTTTTTCGGTATTGAGTACGAGTACTGATATTTTGCTTTCGGTACTCGCCCATACCGAGTACCGATACTGGTGCTTCCGCTGCCATGGAGCCGGCTTCGTGGGCAATCAGGGAGCCGGTCGGCGGGTAATGACATGCCCGCAGGCTTCCTGATTGCCGGGAAGCCGGCTCCATGTTGTTTGTGATTCCCGGCAAAAAACGGCTTCCCGGCAAATCAGCATGGGGCTGGCTTGCCAGCCAATCAGGAAGCCAGGCAGTGAGTAATGACCGGGCAGCGAGTACTCGCCCAAATACTCGGAATCAGCACCAATACCAGTATCGGTGCATCCCTAATGAAGATGTATATTGAAGATGCAATATACAATATGACAAAAACATTACAAGAAGTGGCGTTTCCCTTTCCAGCATGGCGATGTTCTACTAAAATCTGAAGCGAGAGGATTTTACAAACCGGGCGATCCTTGTCTTGTTCTCTTCCATTTTTTGGTTTGCCGTCTGCACCAAGTATTCAATATATTCGTTGCTAACTAAACACTTCCCCTTGTGACTCAGTGGTACCTCCAGGCAGTGAGTACTCCGTACCGCCTAGAAATACATGATAACAAACCGTCTGGTCAATATCATAGGAAGCAACAAAGAAGAACTTCAAACAAGTATATGTGTCTAGGAAACAAAAAGATCCAATGCTGTTTTAAGCCAACACCGGGCAGGTAAAAATATTATACATTTTATGCTAAACTCTCCCCCCTCCCTCCTTCCACCATTGATGAAGAGGAAGATCTAAGACCTAAAGCGTAAATTTTAGGTTCCTCCATGGTCCCACACACCAGTTTCGGTCTTGTCATCACCATGGCGTTAATCAGGCAGAGTTATTAGAATAGCAGCTAATCAATGGATGTAGGTTGGTCACAACGGGTTGCCTAGCCGATCGTACGTGCACGCAGAAGGAAGCATGGTGTAATCACACGCCCTTCACCTTCTGCAAACTACAATGGGGAGGATATGTGACTGGGAGCAGTTAGTCCACAGGAGAAACAAGCAGCGCTCGGTCGCACAAAAAGGAGGGCAGCATACAGAGAAGGTATGAGGGACCTGTGTGGGGGATAAAACACACTTCTAAAAGAAATGGATGACATTTTCAGGCAAGGAAGCAAATACCTTTATACTATAAAAATCCTCCAGGTTAAATTACATCTTTAATAACTCATTTGCATGTTAAGAGTACACTTATGTTTTTAAGGACATGTCCACTGATCAGCCATAACATTGTGAGCGCTGGGAAGAAGACAAGCCGGCGGAGGAAATGTGATGCTTCGGGCAATGTTCTGCTGGGAAACTTTGGGTCCTGCCATTCATGTGGATGTTACAATGACATGTACCACCGACCTAAACATTGTTGCTGACCAAGTAGACCCCTTCATGGAAGCGGAATTCCCTGATGGCAGTGACCTATTTCAGCAAGATAATGCACCCTGTCACACTGCAAAAATGGTTCAAGAATGGTTTGAGGAACACAATAACGTTGATTTAGCCCTCAAATTCTTCAGATCTCAATCCAATAGAGCTTCTGTGGGATGTGCTGGAAAAACAAGTCCGATCCATGGAGGCCGCACCTCACAACTTACAGGACTTAAAAGGATGCCAGATACCACAGCGTACCTTCAGAAGTCTAGTGGAGTCCATGCCTTGATGGGTCAGGGCTATTCTGGTGGCAAAAGGGGGACCGTATCAATATTAGGGGGGGGTGGTCATAATGTTATGGCTGATCAGGGTATATGCAAGGCCTGTATCTGGGGTACAAACAGATCAAACAAAGATATAAATATACTTTTACATACTGCATATATTTTCACAGAAGGGAGAAACCCTTACCATTATGATTTTACCCTTCTTTCCTACAGTGATGCCGGAATTCCGGAATGCTGAGTTTATGGCTACACTGTGCTGAAAGAGACCGGAAACAAAGTGTTAACAATGAGACCTACAAAAGTGAACCTGTCAGCCCTTTCTATGTCCTGAAACTGGATCGGAGCAAGCAAATTCAGTCCAGGAGAGGAGTGGGTACAACTGTGCAACACTGAAGAGAAGGACAAAAGTTCAACTTTAAGCACTAAGACTTGGTAATCAGAGTTATACAGTCAATCATTTGTGTTATTTACTGGATTTGCCTGTGCTTTGAAAAGGGGACACATACAACCTTTTTATACGCAACTACTCATCTTTAAGGGCCCGGTCACACCATATGCAGTGCATTCTGTTGCGGTTCGAACCCGGAACGCACTGGACCGGATAGATCAAGCAAGGCAGCGTTCTGGGGCGGGAGGGGGTGTGTTGGGGTCATTCATGTCAATGGTACAGCAGACACACCCACGGTGCGATCGCCCGCACTGGAACGCGAGGTACAGGAATGTCCTTCAGTGCAATGCAATTGGAAAAAATGCTGCATTCACTATTTTTTACAATCGCACTGCACTGGAAAGGAGGGCATTCCAGTACCTTGCGTTCCGGTGCAGGCGAGCGAACCGTGGGCGAGGGCTGTGTCTGCTGTGCCACTGACATAAAGCGCAGCGCAAACTGTTGGCGCTATATAAATCCTGTATAATAATTGACATGAATGACACCGACATGCCCCCTCCAGCCCCAGAACGCTGCCCTGCTTGATCTATGCGATCCAGTGCGTTCCTGGCTCAAACCGCACCGGAATGCACTGGATATGGAGTGACTGGGCCCTCACTGATCACTTCCTAGAACGTTACAGGACCTCACGATTAATATTCATATTATTTTATATTATTTATAATTCTTTTCTCACACTGGAAAACGAAACAAGGAATCTGATGGTCAATACGAGTTAAACTAGCCCTATAAGTCTTACCAGAAGTTGTGCGTCCTCTAATGTGCGACACTGGACGTGCATGACGAAGGGTTCGAACTTCAGCACTGCATCTCCTGAAGTTTTCTGAAGAGCTGCAACCTAGAGGCATCAATGAGAATGAAAACAATAATGGGAAAGGACAATTAGATATGTCGATGAATTGAGCCGCTCACTCTGAACTAATCCCGGGGGGTGGAAGTTCATTTCATTAATCAAATTAATTTTCCTAAGATAAAGCCAAAACCAGAGATGTCTTATTGGTTTGTATAGAGTAGAAAGGGTTAGAACATCTGTCTGGATTAAGGTGGAACTCCAGGATTGTGTCTCCCCCACCCCAAGCATTTTCTATACCTTAATCTAAACTCAGGCATTAAATCTTAAATATACATTAAAGTACCTTAACTATTAACAAAAATGTATCTTATTTGTGTATCACTCGGCTGTAGATCCTCAAATCATCCCTGAATTGGTGCTGACACTGTCCTTCCTTCTGGAGGGTGGCTACTTTTGTTCCCCATGGTCCTTGTGTGTGTTGTAAAGTAGTCACCACTAAACATGATATTGTAGTCCATCACAGGAGTGAGCTTGTAGGGTGACTACTTTACAACACACACTACACTTTACAAACCCTACACATACCTCCTTTCTGTAGTCTTCTAACTGTTCTGCAAGTATCACAGGAGCTTCCTCCTGCTCAGCACCGCTCAGTTCTGGAGTACTGTGAGCCCCCCTGGGGTGAGGGTGTAAACGACAGGCTGGGCTCAAAGGGAATGGGCAGAATTACATGACTGTTGTTCTGCCTGAAGAGGACTTCTATTGCTGTACCGAGAAGGGAGCCAGGAATGGTGCTAGAGTATGCCGAGGGTTAGTAAAACTTGGAAAGGAAATGCATCAGGATGGAGGTTCTGCCACTATCTATACTGCCACTAGATATAGCCAAAGAAAATAGGAATTTCCTCTGCACCATTTAGTGGCAGTAATCCATGGGAATGAGATTCGACCAGCTATATGTTGGGTGGAATTTGTATACTTCAGCCCCTATGTGTGATGCTGTGGAGGTCTCCTCCAATGCTCTTCCCTGAGATAGCAGGTTCAGGTTTTGGATGGTCAGAGAGGGTTAGTAAAACCTAGAAAGGGAATCCATCAAGATGGAGGTTACTACTCACAGTCAAGGTGACCATCCAAAACCTGAATCTGCTATTTCAGGGAAGAACATTGGAGGACACCTCCACAGCATCACACATAGGGGCCAATGTATAGCTGGTCGATTGACATTCTCATGGATTACTGCCACTAAATGGAGCAGAGGAAATTCCTATTTTCTTCGGCTATATCTAGTGGTAGTAGTGCCGTGTTAACAGCATTCAACCAGCTATACGTGAGCAGAAGTTTTATACATCAACCCCTATGTGTCATGCTGCAAAGGTGTTCTCTCATGTTGTTCCCTGAGGTAGCAGATTCAGGTATTGGATGGTCACCTTGACTGTGCCAAATAACCTCCATCCTGATGGATTCCCTTTCCAAGTTTTACTAACCCTCTCCATATTCTAACACCGTTCGAACGGCATTCTACCAGCTATACGCTGGGCAGAAGTTTTATAGATCAGCCTCATAGTGACATACCTGACCTGGAATCAGCACTGCTTTCAGGAGCTGGGATACAGTAGCAGCCTCTAGCGTTGTATGGAAGCCATGGCTGGAACAGATAACAGCCAACCTGAAAAGGTTCCTCAAGATCTACCATGAAGTAAAATATCAGATTTGGGTACATTTATCTTCAAGCTGCCGTTACCAAACATTTCTTCTCATTGGCAGCAATAGTCATATAATGAGAAGACAAAATGTAAATACCTGTAATAAATAAACAGCCGTGCACTGCATGTACTCACCACATCATCTATACTACAGAGGTCATGGGTCACGAACAGCCACAAGCAGTTCTCCTTTTGCACTATTGAGTGATTAGGATTCTGAGAGGAAGGAGAAGATACATGTGTAAAAATACTTCATTAGAAAACAGAAATTTTAGGCACAAACAGGATGTACAGACTGCCGAGGCGCTATGAAAGTCTGACTGCCACCTTATCCTATAGCAGAGTGCAGGCGGTAGATCATTTCACATGTTGGTCTTTAGGCAGCAGGGTGTTTGAGGACAACATAGTGAAGCATTAACAGCACAGCCTGATTATCTGTATGACAGGTGAACAAAGGTCCAGCAGATGGAATATTCTGGAGTATAAATTGAACTATATTTCTGGAAAAAACCCGATACCCATTTAGCTGATTCTGCATACACAAGCTGACCGAGGCAAAGGGATATTACATCCTTTACATTTTTACGGTAAAATGTCGTAATTCTGTGCGTCTCCCACACAAGCACAAGACAAACATGCAAACTCCTTGTAGATAGTGGCCTGGCTGTGATTCAAACCAGGGACCCCCAGTGCTACAAGGCAGAAGCGCTAACCACTACGCCACTGTGCTGCCCATTGATTTGGCAGAGATTTAGGGAAAGGTAGTTTATTGGGAAATTTAGAAGGCTGCGTTTACTTTGGCGTGTTGCATGAAAAAAATTAAATAATTTGCTATAGATGTCCCTCAAGGCCCCATCATTGAACTCTCACCTCATCAATGATTATAATCCTGCCAGAGCAGGAGCTGGTGGTGAAATAACAGTCCTGGAGGTTAATATGACGCACAATCTCCTCAATGTCTTTGTCCACACTGCCTTTCTTACTGAGGTCTATTTTGAGGGAGGCTTGGAGTTTCCAGTGAGCGAAAGGCCCAATGGAGGGAAGCGTTTGCTGCTTTTTTGAGTTGGAGAGCGTCTTTGGGTTCACCAGACTGCTGGAGCCGCTCTGGTTCTGGCACTGTTGACTGCTGGTAGTAGACTCTGTTTCCATGGTGCTGCAACTAGTTTGGGTTTTGGTAAGATTACAATGGTCCTCCATGTGTCAAACCTCTCTAATCTGAAAACTGCTCTTGGAGTTGGGGCTCCACCAAGTTTTAGAGGGCTCTCAAGACTTTGAGTCTTACTGGGCCAAATAAGATTCAGAGTCTGGGGGTTCACTAGGCTTAAGAGGACACCTCGGTGTGTAGGTTCATCAGAAAGAATAAAGCATCTGGTTCATGACTCTAAAATTGATTTATGGGGTTAAATGGATCACCAAGCTGAATTGAATAGGGTTGTAATACTGAAGATGTCCTCAGGGTCCAGGGATTTTGGTTCTGAGTGTTCAGCTTGCTGGAGAGAGCCTGTCTGATAAGTCACCAGATTAGGAATGCTCTATGGATCTAAGAGTCCACCAAGTTGAACAGGGCTCCTAGGAGGTTCAGAAAGCTTGAAGATCTCTGGGTCTAAAGTTTCACTAGTCTGTGGGGTGGTTTCTAGGTCTAGAGGTTTAATAAAGTGGGGATACTCTATATACGAGAGTCACCAGGTCTCGAGTTTAGCCATCTAGATCTGAAGGTCCCAAGGATTAGACAGGGGGTTCTGTGAGACTGTAGGTTCCACAAGCTGCAGATTCTCTGGATCTGAGGGTCAAAGTCTGGGGGTGGTCTCTGGGTCTGAAGGTTTACTAGGCAGGATCTCTAGATCTGAGGGTCACTAATCCTAGGGAGGTATCTGGAAGTTAACTAGGCTGCAGTTAGATGAAGATTTAGTGGGTCATCTTTGTGTCTGAACAAAGGGTCTGCAGGTCACCAGACAGAGGTGGTCTCTGGAGATTTAACAAAGCAGGGGATCACTAGGTCTGAAGCTCCACAGGGTAAGGTGGGATGAGGGGTCTCCACATTTGGGTTCCTTAGGCTGTAGGATCTCTGGGTCTAGCAGATCAACAGAGTACGGGATGCTTGATCTGTTGGTCACCAAACGGGGGTGGACTCTGGCTCTGTAATCTCACCAGAATGGAGGGTCTTCCAGTATATAGGTCAATAGGGTAGGGGTCTGGGTTTCGAGGTCCCCCAGACTGTAGGATCTCTGGGTCTTATAGATCAGCAGAGTAGAGGATCCCAGGGTCTGCGGGTCACCAGAGTGGGGTGCACTCTGGGTCTATAGTCTCACCAGAAAGGAGGGTCAAGTCTATCAGTCAACAGGGTAAGGTAAAGGTCTGGGTCTAGAGGTTCCCTAGGTAGAAGGCTCTCTGGGTCTGCTAGATCAGCAGAGTAGAGGATCCCTATGTCTGTGGGTCACCAGATGGGGGTGGACTCTGGGTCTGTAGTCTCACCAGAATGGAAGGTCTTCAAGTCTACAGGTCAGTAGGGTAAGGTAAGGGTCTGGGTCTAGAGGTTCCCCAGGCAGGATGATCGCTGAATCTAGAAGTCTACCAGCTCAGCAGAGCATTACATCTCTAGGTCTCCAGGCTGTAGGTTCCTCTGATGTTTCATGTGGAAAAACAGTTTATTAATTTAATCCCCAAGCAGCTCCATGTGCCATTATGGAAGCTCTTCTTCACTCCACTCTTCTGTACACAGATTCCCCGGGTCGTCCTACTCTCAGGCTGATCAGTCTGCACGCTGTCAGGAAACCTCCATGCTTTGTAATGTGAGAGAAAGGGGACAAACATCCTCCTGCGTATCAGCATGAGAAGCCGCCATATTTACTTCTGGCAAGCCCAGTGAGGCTCCAGACTTGCAGAAGCAACTTCCAACCTTACAGCTGTGGTGGTAATCACAACTACCAGTATACTCTATTAGCCGCCCGCTGCAGGTCGACTAACACAACTTTCAACAACAAACACTTTTATTTGCCCACACTAAAAATGGCGGCCGCTGTGCTCACGGGCACTGACACACCCCCTAGTGTGCTACTGCTGACAGGTAAAAGAGCAGCTGTTACCACTACTGCCGGATCAGAGCTGAATCTGGTGAGTAGGAGAGAGAGGAGCTGCGTGGTCTGCATTCTGTCTGTATGGAAATCTCTCACTTTTTTGTTATAGAAATGTCACTGAAAATGGCTGATGTTATGTGCAGACTATTGCCAGCCTGGCTGTTGTGGAACCACAAGACTCAGCATGCCTTAGTAGCCTGTTGCAGGTTGGGGAATGTTGTCACAGCAATTGGAGATTAAGACTGTTGAATATATTTTGTAGTATTTTTTTAAAATAACGATAATAATTAGCATGCATTTAAATCACTGCAAAGCATGATTTGCACAGTGTTTTAGAGTTTTGTTTAAGAGCTCATTCACACCATGTGTGGTGACCTGCGTTATTCTGCACCAGATCAATCCAAGGTCACATAGAATACAAGGGTTCGCTATGTGCCTTGTTTACACCACAACACTGAGGTGAGTTGCATAAAAATGCATTTGAATTCAACTAATGCATGTAAACACAACGCACAGTAAAGGAAAATAATCTATGTATAATTTAAATCGTTTCACCTTTCCAGGAAAGAAAACTGCTTGACGACATTAAAACACACACCCCCCCCACACACACACACCCCACACACACACACCCCCCACACACAATTTATCCGAACTGGGCAGACGGAGTCTTCAATAGTCGTCCGTGGCAACCAATCAGCTTCTCCCTTCTGTTTGTTCATTCATTTAGGCTTTGAAAATAAAAGCTAGAAGCTGATTGGTTGCTATGGGCAACTGCTCCAGATTCTGTCTCCTGCACTTTAGAAAAGTTTCCCTCGCTGAACATGAAAGCGCATGTTACATGCACACGCATTTTTATTGCCCATTCACACTATGCAGGTAAAAAAAAACACATCTGTGTTTACATGCATTGGCATGTTTTTATGTGCATTAGCTGCATTTTTGAACGTGCGTTTGAAAGGTGTATTTCCTCTATCAATTGATATGGCCACAGTACTGCGATAGTGTACGTTGCCATGCAAAGAAGAAAATAGTGCATGGATGCACGCACAATGGGAGGTGCGCTGGACTGCCATCCTGAATGGCAACGCAAGCATCAGTGCACCTAACGGGTACCGCCCCATACAATGCTATAGTGTGAACCGGCCCTTAGTCATTTTGCAGCTTTTAGCTTCCTAGACACATTGCAGTTTGATTGTACAATCTCCTTTAGGCCTCATTCACACTGTTGCGTGTACGTGCCTATTGTACCATATGCAAATAAATGGCTCCATACACATAGCCGCGTATGGAGCCGTATATTTGCGTAGCGTATATATATGCGCAAAGAACAGAATGGAACAGATGCGTCCGGGCAGTGTATTTCTTCACATACGTGTGTTTTTATGCACGTACATACGTACAGCACATAAAAAATTCCATTACGAGTGATGCAGTCTGCGATTGCATATAGTGTATACGCAATATACAATTTTGCTTGCGTTGTGTGTGAATGAGGCCTTAGGGTCACCATGCTTGCTTACATGCATACATCGGACTGCATGCATGCATAAGTCGGACGGCATGCATGCATCGGACTGCATGCATACATCGGACTGCATGCATGCATACATACATACATGAATCTGACTGTACAATCAACTTTAGATTTACCAAAACTATGTAATATGAGGGCCAGCCTAATCTATCCAACCAGTTCATATCCAATCTGGCAGGCCCTTGCACTACATGCACGTTGGTAGATTGTAAAGTGCGTGGTGAGCCTTAGACCTGCAATGACACCAGGCAGCTGTCTCCAGTCTGCAGCGGCAGGATTCGGTCAGCGAGTTCTGTGGGGGGTGGCGGGTGGTAGAAGTGAGCGTCCCAGGAGCAGAACAAAGGTCGTATGTACTAAATGCTGATCATTCCTCTAATACAGAGGGAGCGTCGGCGTGTTTCCAGGTACAATTATAATGGGTAACCGAGTGCATTGGCCCGTGCAGTAACTAGCTGTGACTTGCATTCTAACACACTTCCATGTTGTCCATTTTATTTGATATAGAAGGTTGTAGATTTATAGCGGTTATATCAGCCGATCAGCAATTGGGATGAGATCAATAAGCTGCCTGAACAGCTTTATGACTCAAAGTATCTGTAAGCCATAACCAGACATTTCATTTGGTAGTGAACTGCTTGTTTTTCTCACCTTCTTTTTTTTCCCCATCTCAGTCCTGATCTCCTGCCGCCTCTTTCAGTCACTTCCTGTCTATGTGCACTGGCTCCAGCGTCGTCATCGGCACATCATTGCTCGGGACCGTCTTCCTGATAGTGACCACAGTGGACTGTGCCTGTGTGTGTATGCACGGCTGCTTGTAGTCACCACCAAGGTCATGTGACGGAGTGACAACACAATTGGGAAACCCCAGGAAGTGCCAGAACAAGGCTCTTCGCAGCAGCAGGGTTACCGCGCACTATACTAAAGAAATCCAGGAGATGAATCCTCAGTATTGCTGGTACTGTGGAGAAGGTTGCCGGCTAGGGGGTGTTATGCTGGAGCCATCAGCGGCTGACTTGGGCCCCCTTGCTGACCAAGTAGGGCCTGTTACAGGAGGACTGACTCTGCCCCACTATTGGCAGCCATGTCCATCATACCCAAGGACTGGAAAGCTGCAATATATCACATTTTTCCTATGAATATACATACTAGGGATGCACCCATACAGGTTTTATTTTTGGTACGGAGTATGAGTACCGATATTTTTGCTTTTGATACTCGCCAATACTGAGTACCAATACTGGTGCTTTCGCTGGCATGGAGCTGGCTTCCCGGGCAATCAGGAAGCTGCACGGTGGGTGATATGTCACCCGGCTTCCTGATTGTCCGGGATGCCGACTCCATGTTTTTTGGCCGGCTCAATTGTGATTGGCCGGGAAACCTGCTTCCCAGCCAATCAACATCGACCTGGCTTCCCGGCCAGTCGGGAAGCTAGGCGGCAAGTAATGACCCGGTTTCCTGATTGCTCAGGAAGTTGGCTCCATGCTGATTGGCTGGAAAGCCAGCTTCCCAGCCAATCGGCATCATGCCGGCTTTTCAGTCGGCTCGATGCTGATTTGCAGGGAAGCCAGGTTACCAGCCAATCAGCAAGGAGGCAGCTGTTCGGCTGGCTCGATGCTGATTGGCTGGAAAGCTGGCCTCCTAGCCAGTCGGCATGGCGCCGGCTTCCCGACCAATCAGGAAGCTGGGAGGTGGGTCATTACTCGCCACACGGCTTACTGATTGCCAAGGAAGACGGCTTCATGTTCCCCCTACGGCACTGCTGGTCAGAGGAAATCTTCCTCTGACTGGAAGTTCCGGTATCGGAGGAAGGTATCTATGGTGATGAACTAAACGTAAATCTGAATCTCATTAGTTCTATCCCACTACTAATAACCATTTCCATCTAGAAGTTTGTAAACATATTGAAGATGCTCATAGGATGTACTCGCTCATAGGATGTACTCACTCAATGCCCTGTGAACTCTCGCAGAGCGTGCCTACAGAAATCCAACGCAGCATCTCAACCATGTAACATGGACATTGCTTGCTGGAAGGTTCCTTGAGCCCTCAGACAAGCTTCTACTGTCGGACGATGATCACTCTTTATTTTTGTGTTTCAGAGAGAGCCCAGCATGGCGTCGGTGGGGAGAATAATGCGCGCTATCCGGGTCCATGAATTTGGGAAACCGGAAGTTCTAAAACTCCTAAAAGATGTTGCCGTTCCTTCGCCGGGCGAGGACCAGGTACGCGCAAGTTGTTTGTTCAGTCTTCTGTTTCCGACACAGTTAGAGGTCTGACGGCTTCCTGGCCTCCCACTGAGTGCTCAGAGACAAGGAGACACTGCTCCAAAAACCCCCTTGGCTCTTCCATTCAGTACCGGGTGCCGACTCCACTTCTGCATCGTGTAGTAAACAAGTACGGCCACCGCACACTGATTTAGGCTGAGCAGTCTTTTGTTTAAAACACATTTGGGACACAGTCCATCGTAAGCCCTGTACAGTAGTGTGAAAAGCGTCAGAGCCATTGCGGGGAGTGTTTTCCGATCGTGTTTTAATTAAAAGTATACTAAGCAGTTGCCATCTTTGTTTGCCCCCGCTGAGTGCTATGTCAATACAGGGTACATTGGTCACCAGTACCAACAGGGAATGTTAATCTTCCCAGCGGGGTCACATACAGTATGTTTCCCAATAGCCACAAATCATAGACATCTGCACCAAATGCCTTTACAAACCCAGTCATTGCATTGTATAAGTAGTAGTGACATCATCACTGTGCTGTACATAGCTTGTGCAGAGAGCCGAGCTGTGGGAGGGGCCCAGCAGGTCCCACCCACTATAGGAAACTACAGGAGGGGGCAGAGACGAGACCAGTCACCCTGCAAAAGGAGAGAGAAGATCAGTGACTGGTCTTTATTCCAGGTCTCAGTGGATCACTGCACAGATCTGGAAGAAAAACACAAACTCTGCAAGACTTCAGAAGAATACACATGACCCTTTGTATTTAGACAGTTTTCTTATCCTGGAGTTCAGCTTTACCCCTTCCACAGATGAATAGAAAATGTAAATACATTGTATTTTTTTAATGCTCTAACTAGTGTCTGAATTGGCCTCCTTTTGATCCCCTGTACAGAAGCATTCGGACGGAAAGGGGGCGGGGGGGTCAGCATGAAGAGCACATGTGTAGAACAGAATGGTAAAGAAGAGCAGAGTGATAACTCGTCAGTGCCCTTCAGCTTTTTTATTGTCCAATCAGCAGGCTGGGGTTGTTTTTGACCATGCTGTGCAGCTGCTAAAGTGGCGGTGAAGGATCTGACAGTCTTCTCTGGATCACAAGACATGCTGCACAGAATAACATAATAATCTTTTGCAGGTAAAACACTTCCTCTTGATGTGCTTCACCTGCGTTCATTTTACTTTGCATTTTTGCCCCCAACTGAGAAACTTTCTGACATTGTTGGGTCTGTTTTGAAACTGTTCTTTTAAATTTTTGTTGCCTCTTTTTAAAGATTCTAATCCGAGTTCATGCGTGTGGAATAAATCCGGTGGAGACTTATATCAGGGCCGGTGCCTACGCTCGGAAGCCAGATCTGCCGTACACCCCAGGCTCAGACGTTTCCGGGATAGTGGAAGAAGTAGGAACAGGTGTACGCTTATTTAAGGTAAGAGTCAATTCCTAAAGTTCTGTAAGGTAAGTATAGCGGGGCGGGCAGATTGGAGGGGGTAATTCCATTTTCCCCCAAATTCACTTGGGAGAGTGGACTTACCCTTTAAAGAAAATAATGTCCTTTTTATAAGATTATATCGCTACCCCCAGTGGTGAATAAATACCACCAAAAGAAAGCTCTATCTGTCCCCAAAAAAGGGTATAAAATTAATTTCAGTACAGCGCTGCATGACGGAATAAATGTCAGTCAAAGTACCGCAGCGCTGAATACTGAAAAATGGCCTGGATGGGAAGGGGGTTTAACACCGCGGATGTCAACTGGTTAAAGTAGACCTGTTGCCTGGGTGCTGTGCAGCAAAGCCTTTCATCCCCTGCGGGGTGCTCTGGTAAGCACTAGGTGGTCCCTTAGACCTCTTTAAAGCCTACATTCACCTGATGACACAAAGGGTCCACTACCTCCATGACATGGGAAGATTTTTCCTTGCTTCCTTTTCTGTCAGACAACCTTCAAATGGACTATAAAACTAAAAAAAAAGTTTTATCTGAGCTTAAATATTTTGTATTACACCCAAAAAAGGTGAACGTGAGGTGTTAGTGGTAACATTTTCATATCATAGACTATAAACATAAATACGTGTATTCTTAGTTACACCAAATGAATTCTTTTTAAATTGATTATATTACATGTTTCAGAAAGGTGACCGCGTGTTTACCAGGTCCACCATTACGGGGGGTTACGCAGAGTACGCACTCGCCTCTGAATATACTGTTTACTCTCTTCCCGAAAACCTCAACTTTAAGCAAGGAGCCGCCATAGCCGTCCCCTACTTCACTGCCTACAGAGCACTCTTCCAGAAGTAAGTACGACAAAAGACGCAGTCTGATTTTATTATTTAGCAAGGGTTCAAGTCCCATGAATTCAGAGATAGTTTGAAGATCTACAGCTAAGTGATACAAAAATAAAAAATTTTGTTAAAGGAAAATTATGGGGAGGGGGAAATACACAGTGCCGCATAATTGGAGCCGACATGTTGCACTGCAGCTGTCGCACGTCGACTCTATTGATCGGTGGGTGAGCAATCGCATACTGCTGATCGCTGAGTTCCCGTTCCTGAGCCTGCTGTCATTCACCACCTGCCTCCCTGGATTCCCCCCTCCCCTCTCTGATCCTCTAGCACGGACTGAAGGAATGGACAGAGGAAGGGGCGGGCCCAGCTTAGAGAGACAGAGCCAGCTGTCAATCAGGCAGCAGGGTGGATCTGGAGCTGAGTTTTGGGTCACAGGAGGACATTAGCATATGTCCTTCTGTGACCCTAAAGCAGTGGTTCGCAACCTTTCTACAGCCGGGACCCTTTGGTAATATTTGCCAAGTTGTGGTGACCCCCAACAGTAAAATTTAGGCTTGACGCGGTTGCTGCAGCGACATCTGGCAGCGTGGCAGGAGAACTGACACTGCTGCGCTAGGAGAGGGCTGAGGAGGACTCTCACCGAGTACAGCAGAAATCACACAGCGACCCACAGGTTGAGAACCACTGTTGTAACAGCTAAAATGGCAAACCATATAACACAAGCCGAGGGTGTCAGCTTTTATTAATAATAATGATGATAGATTATCTAATGGGTGACTCCCAGCGACCCCTGGCAAATTGTCATTCGACCCCCAAAGGGGTCCCGACCCACAGGTTGTGAACCACTGCCCTAAAGAGAACTATGGCAAAAAAAGGTTGGACCATAGTTCTCTTTTAATTGTAAGGTATTTGAATGCATTTTAATTACTCGCTATGTCACCCTGAAGAAGGGGCCCTACGTGGCCCTGAAATGTTGGCTTTGTATGACAAATGGTGACAATGACACGATAAAATGTAATAGGATAGCAATACATTGTTATTATATAATAGGTAACACATTACGTGTGTGCTGTTGACTATCTGATCTTCCAGACTGTCTCCCTGAAGCAAGAAAGTTAACCACCACTGGTTCAAGTTTAATCTGAACAGTTAAATACACAGATAACATACATATCCAGGCCTGATATTCACATCTATCCATCCAGACCTGAGATTCACACATTGTGTCTGGTGACCTGCATTTTTACTTTTGCAGTTAAGTAATGTACCTGCGTCTTGTCTTTGCCCCCCAGCTTGGACTGAACAGTGAAGGAGAAGCATCAGATTGATGGGCTGACCGATCTGATTTTGATTATGCCGAAGATTTTAAAATGATCTGTTTTCATCATGTGATCTTTTTTTCCTCTGTAGAGCACATGGCAGACCTGGAGAGCTGGTCCTTGTACATGGGGCAAGTGGAGGAGTAAGTAGAAGAGACAGTGAATATGTATGTATCTGATGGTAGCCATACACATTAAGATTAAAGGCACCCAACGTGGATTGGGTGAAGTGAACCTGTCCTGGCCTAAAACATTTCAAAGGTAGCAAATGTGCTGCAGTGTTACCTTCTGGTTACTGCAAATGTGTATTAGTCTTCACATTTTGTGTTCTGTAATGAGCCCCCATGGATACTTGGCCAAGACTGTACTTGGGGCCCTGACTTCTGCCTTTTAAGGTGCATTGTTAGAATTTTGTACGTTTTTGGAGGAACCGGATGAAATTCGCACAGTGTGTGTCGACAACCCTTTCAAGTTCTATCCCTCGATCAGCTGATTTGAAGATTTTCCGACTGGCTCCTTCGATCGATCAGAGCCAGCAGCCAATGAGCTGCCCGCTCTGGTCGGGTATTCTGACGGGGGCTGGCGGCGCTTGTCAGAACATTCCTGTATACAGCGGGATTCCTCAAGTGACACGCTGCTTGTGTTGATGGAGGAATCTGACTATTTTTCATTCAGCCCTCGTGTTGAACGAAAAAAATAGGATCAGTGTATGGTCGGCCTTAGTCAAGCTTAAACCTGCCCTCTCCCAAGTTCCACCCTTTGTCTTTTCAATTGTCAAATGTCCAAGCTTTTACTGCCAGCTGATGTTCCAGGCTTTGACAGTTGAATGACAGGTTGAGGCTTCATGTCAGCAAGGTGACTGGATTATTCTTGACTTTGACAGAAGTCGATGTCCCATGTATGCTTTAGGCCTAGGATCCCAGGAGCTTTAAGGGGACACAGGGATCAATTTGAAGTCTATCACAAGTGCTGGCAGACTGGCAAGTTCACTGACAGGTTTGGCAGTACACACTTATGGCCAAATAACCAACATGCTCTTTGTTGCTGAAACAAATATATAAGTTTATGTTTTTCATCGATAGATTATGCAAAGCTTCAGCTAACAATATGGGCTCATCTTCTGTATTATATTACCTGACAGGTAGGAATAGCTGCTTGCCAGATTTCCAGAGCCTACGGGTTCCGGGTATTTGGGACTGCCGGAAGCCCTGAGGGATTGAATTTAGCCCTACAAAATGGTGCTCACCAAGTCTTCAACCACAGAGATAAGGATTATATAGAGAAGATTCAGGTAAGATCCTATTACACTTCAGTTTGTGTATTAATGGAATGCTGTCTGCGGTTATAGAAGAGTAGGCTCTTTCCGTGTCCTTACTGCAGCAAGTATTTAACCCCTTCATGACTGAGCTTTTTTGCAGTTTCTGTTGGTAAATGATCTGTGTGATTCTTCCAGGGCTGTAATATACTTTCTTACTAAATATACCCACACATATAATGTATTTGTTTTTTAGAGGACAGAAAGGGGTATATAATTATATCAAACGTGTGTACACAACGCCTCACTTTGCATAAAATATAAAAAAAATTAGGAAAAAAACTAACTTTTTTTCACAAGTTTTGATTATTTTATTTTTTTTAGAAATGT
>NW_017306347.1:2137240-2158494 GCF_000935625.1 Nanorana parkeri | reverse complement strand
ATTTGCAATGACTGCTTGATTTAATTAATTATTTTTTTTTTGGTTAAGCTGCTCCAAACTTGGCAACAGCTAATAATAATCTTTAACGACTGATCCTGACGGCATGTCGGAATCAGATCTCACTAAATAAATATTTCTTATTTGCCCAGACGATCAGAGGTGATACATTTCAGGCACAGAGATACATTGTAACATTGTGCCTGAAATGTATCGCACAACTTTGAAACCATCGGCCAGTCTATTGAGCATTTAAGACAAATACTGAGCCGCTGTATGTGGCCAGTCATTTGGGCACTTTGTGGCGCGATGTACAGTGTACGTCTCCCATCACGAAGGGGTTAAAGTGTTTATAACCGTATTTTTTATTACTATACATGATTTGTATAGTTTCCACAGGGGGGCAGTAAAATACAATTTAATAAAGGAGGGTAAGATGGCCCTGATCCTGAGAGCTTACAATCTAAAAGTAGGGGTAAGTGATACAAAAGGTAAGGAATGGACTGATAGAAGAAGTAAATGTACAATGGTTAGGTGGAGGTGGGATAGACTTCCCTGAAGAGGTAAGTTTTCAGGTGTTGCCTAAAGGTGGACAGAGTAGGAGATAAGCAGACATATTGGGGTAGGGAGTTCCAGAGGATGGGAGAGGCTCTGGAGAAGTCCTGGAGTTGGCAGGGGAGCTAGAAAACTGGAGGTCTTGAGAATATGATTTGGGTGATATTTTGAGATGAGGTTGGAGATGTATCTTATTAGTATTTTGAATGTTATTTATGGGGCGAATGGGAGCAGTGGAGGGATTGACAGAGGACATTGTATGGTTGGTAAGGTGATTTAGCCTAGCAGCAGCATTCACGCTAGACTGAATACCTCTCCTTAAATTACAGAGTAGTGCAAGGTACAGAAGTTGGGTATAAACAACACAGAATATAAAAAAATCGGTTTAAAAAACTTTTTTTTGTTTCCTAAAGAAAATCTTCAGGTCACATGACCCCTTTACCTTTATGGGCTCTGCATGGGCTAGGGCAGTGGACTGGGCTGAGCAGAGCAGAGGGGAGGACAAGTGATCAAATGATCAAGCATGGATTCATGGATATAGTAACCTCTACAGGTCGCTTTAGTTTGTATGAAGAAACTGAGTTTGTGCAAAGCAGTGGCAACGCTAGATGAGTCTGCAGATGGTTGCTATTGCTTACCAAGAAGGACAACTTACTGGCAAGATCAACAGGTGTTTCCAAGGAAAATCAAATTCGATTACCAAAAACAAAGGCACTGATGGTTTTGAAGTTTTAATGGCGATGCTTTCATTTTTTTTATTTTTGGGGATTTACGACCACTTTAGGAACACGGCCAGGTCTTTGTTATTAGCTTTCCGTATGTTAGACTGTTATCTGTCAAAGCAAAAAAAAAAAATGGCACCTGCTCAAATGAATTTGTAACTAGCAAAGGGAATGTCCACATGGATAGTGCAATAAACTGAAACAGTATATCCAGGCAGGACCCAAATTTACCCCCAAACCTCTCCGTCCCCCTGTGGCTACTGAAACTCCCCTCCGCAGTCTAAAGGATGCTTCTCTCCATGTGAGATTAGAGATCTCTCCGCTGTGTTCGGACGCACTTTCTGCTGAATGAAAAGCTGTTCAGATTGGGAGGAAGTATCTAGCAGACCAAAACTTGATGGAAATGATTTGGTATCAGAACATTACAGAACTCCTCAATAGGAGCTTGAGTTGATATCCAGAAATAAGAACCCTGATCATCAGACTTATTTTCAGATCCTACTAAAATGTAAACAAGTAGTTACAATTTAAATAATATATAACTTAGTTATTTCAGATTGTAAGCCCTGAGGGGCAGGGCCTCCCTAACCAACTTGTCTTGAATTGTATTGTGATTGTAATGTCTTCCTTATATTGTAAAGCCCTGCGTAAAATGTTGTTGCTAGATAAATCCTGTATTATAATAATAATAATAATAATAATAATAATGTTTTGATGACCGGTGCCTCTTATTATTCTGTGTTTTGTTAAATAGGAAGCCGCTGGAGAAGAAGGCATTCATGTCATACTGGAAATGCTCTCTAATGTTAACCTGAGTAATGACCTGAAACTTCTGTCCCTTGGAGGCAGAGTCATTGTAAGTATCTTTTACTTATTTATTTACTATCATCGGGACTAAGAAAACAAAATCTATGCGATGCACGTGGTGCTCCTGGTGGGGACAAATTCTCAGTAACATTCACAGAAAGAAAATCCTTATGGAGTAGATCTTAGGATGAGGAGAGGGGAAGAGAACCTTTTATGATGTATTTCTTAACATGAGGAGAGAGGAAGAGTCTTCATGGTTTAGTTATTAGGAGGAGAGGAAAGTCCTTGTGGTGAAGTTCTTGGGATGAGGAAAGGGGAAGAGAACTGTTATAATGTAGTTCTTGTGATTAGAAGAGAATCCTTATGGTGTATTTCTTATACAGCTGCCTCCACACAGTAGGTGGTCCCTCTCAATGTTCAAAGGAGCCTAATCCAGGTGGCATCAGGATGGTCAGAAGCATGTGGTATAAGTTTAATAAACCCAATGTTCGCGCGTGCCACAGGCACATGAGAGATATAAGTGGTAATATAGATAATAATTTCCAGGGTGCACAACTAGTTAAAATCCAGAAGGTTAACCGTTTGGTGCCTTTTTGTTTCCCCAACACTTTTTTTTGCCCAGACATACTGTACACTGTAACAATATAACAATACACATAATTTCACTTCATCTAGCAAGTCTACACCAAAGTACATAATTAATTTCTACATTTACTGTATAAGAAAAAATAGAGGTTTTTATTTGTACAATTTGTCAAATACATGCAAAGACACACTGCCATTTCAAGGCACCTCTGATTTAAGATATTGGTTTTTTTTTTTTAGTATGACCCCCAAATCCCAGGCCAATCTACATGTGCAAAGGTCCAGGACTTCCAGGTAGTGGTGGAGTTCACTCACTCCCTCCTACCCCCAAACATTGCTATTGGTCTGTCCCTATAATGCGCTGCCTCACAGGCCAAAAGGAATGTGTAGAGAATCACTTTAAGGAACAAGCCCTAGATATGCTTATATCGGAATACAAGAAGTGATATCAGTCTGAGTTTTACTATTGGTGTCAAAGGACGGGAAATTAAAATGGTTATATACATAAATGTGAATAGTGCTGTACTCTGTTCTTTTTACACCAGATTGTTGGCTGCAGAGGACCTATTGAAATTAACCCCAGGGACACCATGGCCAAGGAGTCCAGCATCATTGGAGTGTCACTCTTCAGCTCCACTAAGGTAATTGATTTAAGCCGGCCATACATCAGTAGATTTTCGCAGTGGTCCGTTTACACCCGGTTTCCCCTCCCCCGACTCCAGCCAGGTCTGGGAAAACAAACAGTACTATTTCACTGGACCTGATCATGCCAGACTCCCCATAGACCAATATGGCGTCTGGCAGTATTAGTTCTTTCCTTCATCCCAAGATGGAGGAAAAAAACTGGATGGACCTGGATGTCTCAGCGGTGACATCCAGTCCAAACTGCTGCTATCAGGAGGGGATCTGTGCATGGATCCCCTCCTGATTAGCCCGTGTGAAAAGGGGCCCAACTCCTAGCCACTTTTTCACAGTCAGGACACAGAATCCTAAATTTCTGCAGCCCCTGTTATGAATGAACATGAAGCCTCTATTCATTCATAAACTATGGAGATAGTATCAGTTACTATGTCCACAATCATAAATGAATAGGAAGTGATGTAGAGCACTTCCTGTTCATTCATAACTGGGGACATGGTAAGCTCACTATGTCCTCAGTTATTTACAAACACTCAGCGATCGGTACTGATTACCGAGTGCTTGTACCTGCGCACTATCCTCACTCGCCTGTCACTGGAGGCCTAGCAGGGTGGTACGGGAGGAGAGCTTGGCCTCCTGTGACAGCTGACAGGGATGCACTGCACTTTCAGCCTTTTTGGTACTATCTGCTTTTTGCCCATAGTAGGGCTGCAACAACTAATCGACATAATCGATTATTGAAAAAGTTGTCAACTTTTTCAATCGATTAATCGGCTTCCGATCAGTTGGTCCTGTTCACGACTCCACACACGCTGCGCGCCGCACCTCCTCCCCACCTCACTCGCCGCTGCCAGACCCGCCCGCATCCACGCTCTTCATGCCGCACCTCCTCCCCGTCTCACACTCACCGCCCACCCACGATCGGCAAAGGGACGCGGGGAGATGTAGTAAGGAGGAGCAGGGTCTGGAGCCATTTTTTAAAATGTTTTTGTTTATCCGATTAACCGATTTAATCGAACTTAATAATCGGCTAACCGATTTTGAAAATAATCATTAGCTGCAGCTCTAGCCCATAGTACCATTTTTAGCTGAAAGTTTTTGGCGGCCGAAATTTTGGTGCCTCCCTAATATATTTTTTTTTTTTATACCAAAAATAGTTTTTCTAGAAGGCTGTAAAATTGCTTGTACAAAAGCTTTTGTGTTTTTTTTTTTTTTTCTGGGGATTCAGGAAGCCGGGAAGGAGGCTGGTGCAGCCCTCTTTGGAGGGATGGAAGCCGGATGGGTCAAACCTCTCATCGGGCCTGAATACCCCCTGGAGAAAGCCTCCCAAGCTCATGAAGACATCATACAGAGCAGCGGAGCCACCGGAAAGATGATCTTTGTCATCTAAGCTGAACTTTCACCTGCAGAGCAAAGAATTGCAATAATTTTGTAAACTGATTTATCTGTATTGAGAAAAGGACAATTGCCACTTATGTATTGAAGGTAAAGTGTTACTGAGCCCTCGTTAACAAATTTTATATATACATCATAGCTCATGAACTTCTGTTACTGTCCCCTTTGCCTATGCAGAAAAACCCTGCAACATACATGCCCCTGTTACTTCCACACACATGGTGCTACACTGCCATGCAGGGACTCCTTTGAGTCCCATCATAGCCACCCTGATTTGCCGCTTCTGCCTCGGCACTGCAAAGGTTTGGGGGAGCAAGTAACAGCTGGAGCTCCTACAGAGTGGTGCTGGGTGTAAGATCATGGTACATGTAGTCCTGATGCAGGAGGTCATCTGTATACAGTGTACAATCTCCGATCAGAAAGTTTGGGGAAGTGCTGCAAGGACAGAACGGGCTGGACAAATTTTAAGCAGGCAAATTTAAATCTTTGGGACAAAGTTGTTCATAAGCCTGGAAATTGTTAATAGTAACACGGAGCAAAAGGGGAAAATACTTAATGCGGGAGGGTTCAGTACTTCATTTATTCTGTTTGCACGCTTGAAATTTTTCAGGATCATTTGGCAATAAATGACATTTTGGCTCTAAAGCGATGTGGCTTATTCTTTTGGCTTTCAGGATGAAGAGTGGCGATACTGCAGAATGGGGCTTGGTGCAAACAGAGTTCACCCAAGTGCTGCTTTACCCCCGTTACCACCCATCCCAATGACATCATAACCTGTGATATCAGACAGCTAATTGTAGAAAACGGAAATCAAATTTGGTGAGGTCCCTGAAATCCTTGTGTTCTCAGTCCCAGTCTATGCATGACACTGCAGCCAAAAGTATGCAAGGGCTCCATGCTTGTAGTTTGTGGTCTGTGCAGTGCAGACACAGACAAACCAATGTTTGCACTGGCATGGGCCTGTGATGACGGCTCTCAAGGCACAGGGGGAAAAAAAAGGTATGGACTACAATATATGCAAAGTTGCTTGGTGCCCCTAGATATATTAAGCTATTCTTCTGAAGGGTTATTATGCAAATGCAACAAGAGGCGTGAAGACACCCAAAGATGGGTGTGAGGATCCAAAACTAAAGGTTATTACATGTCTGTATTGTACTGAGAGATAGTTTGTCCCTTTTTAGGAGATGTCATCACTGAGTCTCTGTACTTCTCTATGTAATGCAGGCAGATCGTGACTGGTGAACGGAGCCACCAGGGAGCTGCATAGAGCTTCCTGAACATATCACAGCACCTTGCCTCTTGAACCCTTTTGAGAGTCCCCATCCCTGGTGCTAGCAGTGGGCTGGCTCTTGGCAGGAGTTATGCAAATATTAAAATGCGTTGATGGCTGGATATCAGTTTGGAGGAGTGGGCATTCCTAGGCAGGCTGCATTTACATGCAGACCACTCTAGGTAACACCCACATGTGATGTTGAGCATCAATGATTGGAAGAACTGGAATGAAAGGTGGGCCAGGAACACTAGGTCTGGGGAGGTATGAGCTTGATATTGCTGGATGTTCTCCAGCCAGGAAATGAGGTGGGCTGTATCTGACTTTCTGCAGCTTCTATCGCACATTGTGAGAAGCTCACAGTGTGTTAAATTAAATCAAAGTAAGTTCAGTCCAGGAGAGGAGCCGGCACAACTGCAAAACCGAAGGGAAGGCCGGAGTTCAGCTTTAATCATACAAATATCAGTTACAATGTAGCTAGTAACTTTTTGTATCAATTACATTTATTCTTATTTAGCTCTGCTGACTACAGAACTGTGTCCCTCTATGGCAGGGGTGGCCAAACTCCGGCCCTCCAGCTGTGATGAAACTATAAATCCCATGAAGCATCTCTCTCCGGGAGTGATGTCTGTGGCTGTGAGAATCTTGCAATGCCTCTTGGGATTTGTAGTTCCACCACAGCTGGAGGGCCGCAGTTTGGCCATCCCTGCTCTATGGTATGGACAATAGGAAAAGGGTGAGGTCATTTTCCAATCTTGTTTTCTGTTGCCCTAACACAAAAGGACATGTGAGCATTGTCACACCAGCAAAGGAAATGTATTATTTACAGGATCACCAATTCAAAATAAAGGGGAAAAAAATGAAAAACCCTGAAATAAGAAAAATAAGCCAGTCACCACATCTAAGGACCAATGAGCTGCAATACTTTGTTTTTAGGTTTAGATGCACTTTAATGTTACCTTTCACTGGAAACACCTGAGCTCAGTCATCTTAAAGGGGCATCCACATACTTTTGGCCATATGGTGTAGGTGTGATGGTCAGGTGTCCTCCATACTTTTGGCTGTATAGTGTAGGCAAGATTTACAAGTGTCCTCATACTTGTGGTTCTATAGGTGTGATGATCAGGTGTCCTCATACTTGTGGTTCAATAGTGTAGGTGTGATGGTCAGGTGTCCTCATACTTGTGGTTCTGTAGTGTAGGTGTGATGGTCAGGTGTCCTCATACTTGTGGTTCTATAGTGTAGGTGTGATGGCCAGGTGTCCTCATACTTTTGGCTGTATAGTATAGTTGTGATGGTCAGGTGTCCTCATACTTTTGGCTTTATAGTGTAGGTGTGATCAGGCTTTTGGTTGTATTGTGTAGGTGTAATGGTCAGGTGTCCTCATACTTTTGGCCACATACTGTATATTGTGGGTAGCCAGTGACAGACCTGTCAATCATGATCTTGTGATTTACTTAAAAGCTTCGTATCTAGATCAAGTTGCTGATATGAGTATCCCCAGTACAGGCAGCTCTGACCAGCTTTTTTTGCTGTTTGTTAGCATTGCATTGTTGTGAATGACAAACCAGCTCCTAGGGAACAGCAAGCATATATCAGTGACACAAGCAATAGCAGCAGCAGTGTCAGCCCCTGTGCTGGGGGAGTGACTGCTGATTGAAGCAAGAGGCTGGCTTTCAACGCCATTGGCTCCGCAATTTCCTGCCTACCTTGTGCACAAGCATCATTATCTGTCTCACCCTAGCAACTAGTACAGGGACAGGACGGGAGACCAGGCTGGCATATAGGGGAATCCTCAGCGTGCGATCACAGCTGGAACCAAGCTGCTGTTTTTACATTTTTTGCACACAGAAGCTTTTTGGTACCTCTTCTCTTTGCATGCTTCAACGTAAGACCAGACGCCAACCTCCAACATGAGTCACCCATACATCGGGTAAGTGGCTACCAAGTTGTGTCAAAAATTCTGCGCATGCCAAAGCCTGCACGACGTGCCGTTTAACCCCCTCGCCGCCTGTGCCTTTTCACCCCGGGGGGCATCCTTTTTGGATGCAGTAGACTTTGCGTCCATGGTTTTGAGACTTGTCGCAAAGCCAAGGCGCCGCTGGCCACGTTGACGAATCAATGCAGTTATAGGTGCGGCTGTAGATTGATTGGGAAATGTCAAAGTGTTGGATGTAAGTGTCACATATGCTGGGGACAACCATAGTTACTTTTATTAGGGGCCCATTCACGCCAACGGGCATGTGCACGTTGCCTTGTCTATGTGTTGCACTAGTGCTAAGGCAGTAACAAATAACCACTCGGAATAAGCCTTTTGTCGAAGACTTGTTACCAACTGCACTGTGCTTTATAGACATGTGCGATTCGTTTAGTTCTGATCAAGTTTCTGACAAATTTTCTGCAATTTGGATATCCGGACACGTCCGAATTTCCGAATCCCAATGCATCCGAATGTGTCTGTATCCGAATTTCCGTATAAAAATTAAACTGAACCAAGCATGTGACTTTTCTGGCCAATCAGATGTGTTTTTCGGTTTAATGGGTCTGAACACGAATTTTCGTTACGGCAACATGGGAGGCATCTGGTTTGCCAGAACAGTTACATGCCATGGCGAAAATTTGTGTTCAGTATATACATATAATACTAAAGCTCAGGCTCCTAGACCCGATTGCCATTCGGGTCTGGGAGCCTCAGCTTTCGTAATATATGTATATGGCTCCCAGACCAGAATGGCATTCTGGAGCTCCAGGATGCAATTCACAAATTCAGATCCTAAATGCCATTCGGGTCTAGGAGATTCAGCTTTAGTATTAATATTTGTATATGGTTAGCTGTGGTATTCGCGATCTTATCCGAAACTGACAAAATCATCCGAACCGAATTGAATTTCAGGATTGAATTCTGAAATAACCGAACTGAATTTTTCCGCAACTTACATGTTTAGTGCTTTATAACATACACCTGATTGAATCTTTATACGGCTATAATGGATTCCCATAAAATCTGGAATTAGACTGTTATGAGTGACCCGTACTCCATCAGATGGAACAAAGGGCCCATTCACATCTATGCACTATGGGAGGGTGAACTACATGCGTTGAAGTGCCATTCGAAATGAATGACACTGCAAAGCAGGTAATGTGCCCTCCTGCAGTGCACAGATGTAAATGGGCCCTTTGTTCCATCTGATGGGGTACGGGTCACTCATAACAGTCTAATTCCAGATTTTATGGAAATCCATTATTGCTCCTAAAGCAGTGCACATGTGTTAATCGTGTGTTTTAAAGGAGAACTATGAGGTGAGTGATTTCCACTCACCTCATAGTTCTAGCCGACCTGTGACAATGAGACCATCACAGGTCGGCTCAATAGATCGGGAGGTGAGCAAACACATACCATGTTCGCTCGCCTCTCGATCCTGTCACGGCTCTCTGCCGTGACGGGGAGGGCTGGATTCCCCTCTCCCCGCTCCGATCTGCCAGCGCTGACTGGCGAAACGGACGGGGCGGGGACAGCTGGCTCTGCCTCTAGATAGGCAGAGCCAGCTGTCTCTTACGCAGCTGGGCGGATCCCGTCATCTACGTCGGGATCCGCTCCGGCTGCGGCGTCTCAGTATACCGCGAGCTGTAGCTAGCGGTATACTGAGCTTAGGATAACGGGAGGACGCTAGTTTGTGTCCTCCCGTTACCCTAAGGAGAACTATGGGGAAAAACACTGACCCCATAGTTCTCCTTTAATAATTTTGTGGAACGTCTTATTTTTGCATTTTGATTTAAAAGAAGAACCCTTGCAGTGGGGCTACCCCAGCACTGCGAGGGTTAAGTGCTCGAATAAAAAAAAAAGTTATACTCACCTAAACCCCAGAGGCGGCCAGCTGTCACAGCGCTCCCTCCAGCCTGTCCCTCCCTCCCCTGCAGTGATGGGATGTCTCTAGGCGTCCGCACGTCGAATCCACTGTACAGAACATGATGGTCCAAGGATCCTTTGACTGCTGCAGTGGAGGGGGGTGGCACTACTGCAAGGGTTAAAAAAAAAAAAATTCCCCCGGAGTTCTTCTTTAATGGGCTACCCTAACGCAATACACCAGGGGTAGCCAAACTCCGGCCCTCCAGCTGTGTTGAACCTACAAATCCCATGATGCATCTGTCTCTGGGAGTCGTGGCTGTGAGAATCTTGCAATGCCTCATGGGATTTGTAGTTCAACCACAGCTGGAGGGCCGCAGTTTGGCTACCCCTGCATTAGTCATGCACTACATTTTAATTGCACATGTGGTGTATTGTTAGGGGTTAAAGTGATATTAAAGTCTAAAGGTTTTTCAGCTATTTCAAATGCTGATGAAATCTCTTACAATGGATGCTGCTTCTTGATGTTCAAAAGTTTTAGCATCCCACAGCTGGTCCCCTGAGCACTGGACCTGATATCCTGTATTATTGTGGTTCCTCACTATTGCAAGGTCCTATGGAGCCACCCTTGTGTGTGCTAGTAAGCTGTGTGTGTCTCCACAAACACTCAGGCGTAACAGGACAATCCGCTTCCCTGCACCCTGCTCCTCTTCTCCCTTCTCCCTTCTCCCTTCTCCAAGCTACTAGATGGACATCCGCTGGAGACGGCTCTCTCCCTTGTGATCTTATACTGGACAGGAAGTTCAGGGAAGCCGAGCTGAGAGAGTTGGCGCTATTTGGAAACATGATGACTGTAAGTGCTTGGCCAAAAATGGAAAGAAATACTTTACTGGACGATGTATATTTGTTGGATCTGGATTTATTATTACTATTGTTAGTATTATTAGGCCTTGTTCACACCAAGCGTGGCGCAGGTGCAGAGCAGTTGCAGACCGGATCAAAACTGCGTCCAATGTATTCCAATGGTATTTTTAGCTCCAGTTCACATGGCAGTGTGCAGATCCAGAGCAGGTAAAAAAAAACTGCAGCAGGCCCTATTTTACCTGCTCTGGATCTGCAAACGCATCAAAAACGCATGCAAATGCCTGGAACGCACTGAAAGCCCATGTTAAACTAAAAAAATATACATATTTTTTTTTGTTGTTGTCAAAAACGCATCTAAAAGACTGACCTTAACAAAAAAACAGAAAATAATGCAATAATAATAAACATTATGATAATTACAGATAGTAAAATAATAACAGATAATATAATAATAGATAATAACAATAATAATAGATTTAAAAAAAATACTAAGAACAGACAATAATACAATGATAATGTCATAATAGATAATAATATAAAAATAGTAGATACCCTGTTTCCCTGAAAGTAAGACCTAGCACTATTTTTCAAGATTCCTGTAATATAAGACCTACCCTGAAAATAAGACCTAGTTTGGTGGTAGCATGTGAGGGGGAACTTGCAGGAGAGATGGTATCAGCCTGCAGGGACATACTGTATTAAGGGGATGACAGGGCACTCCCTCCAGCCAGCGCAGTGACAGGGAGCACTCCAGTACCATACTTCACCAACTGCTGTCCCCCTGAAGGCACTGATAATGTAATGGTACTGTAATGTGTACCGGTAAATAGTACCGTACTTTACCGCGCTGTCCCCACTGCTGCACCGCTGGTACCGCTGTCCCTGATGGCAAAGGAAGCGGGCGCTGTAGAAAGCAAGGCGGCGGAGGGAGCAGAGCCGCATTAGCCGATTCTTCCTCTATAGCGCCGGTTACTGTGACAGGCGGAGGGATACCAGATGCACTCCGCCTGTGAAAGAAAGGGATCAGCATTACCGATACTGACCAGTAGCAAAAGAAAGAAAGAGCAACAGTATTATTCTCATTCTTACCATACCAAAAAATAAAAAATAAGAAATACCCTGAAAATATGACCTGGTGAGTTTTTTGGGGGTAAAAAAAATATGACAGTTTCTTATTTTCGGGGAAACACGGTAATACCAAAATAATACCAGATAATTATAAAATAATGACAGATAATAATACAATAATATTATAATCTTTCATGTTGCTGCATACTAGTTCTGCCACTTGGAATTAAACCTGATGACAGAGTCCTTGCTCTGAAATGAGTACGCCGCTTCCATCAGAACCTTCTAACGAGGGTTTTGTTTCATCGCAGTGTCCCTGTAAAGCTGCCCACACACCTTGCGATCATCGGGCGACACTTTTCGTCCGATGATCCAACCGTCGTATGATTTTCGTACGGCAGGCCCCATCCTGCCCCCGATTATCGCAAGGTTGAATCAGTGATAAGTGGAAGGAAGCAACCGGAAGAATTGCGGTAATCCACGGCACGTATTTTTGTCTGCGCATGAGCAGTGTAAATCGTCTGAATTTTGACGTACGGAAACGCCACCAACCTTGCGAAAATCGCACGATCCTCCGAAGTTTTCAAACCTGCTGGAAAGTCAAAATTCGATCGATTGTACAGTATTTGTGGTTATACACCGACCATCACCCTTATGAATATTGGACAAAAACGCGATCGTATTCGGAAATCGGCCGATAATCGTAAGGTGTATGGGCAGCTCAAGGAGACTTTTCTAAAACCTTTCATTTCGGGCAGGCCCCACCCCCTCAGCTTGCGATTTACTTATGGATACGGACCCCATTTATACAGATCTGTTCACACCTGTTCCGCTGGGTCTCAAGTATCTAGTAAATATTGATTGACTTTGTAACCGTGTCTAATGTGAGAACTAATTAATAAATAAATGTTTGGAGATGCATGGGGTAGCTCATTATAATTGGCCAAAATTGGGGCAAAAGAAAGCAACCCAATATAAAGCAGCACCACCGACAAACAGCTGAATGCAAAGAAACGTATCAGCCAGAGAAAAAAATCACTTGATTACCCCATCTATTCTAAACAGCACGGGTGGAGGAATCTCCTCTGCTGGCTATTGTATTCTGAGAGCTGTGACACCTGCGGTTGTCTGAATGCCCAGACAGTGACTGCATCTGATAGGATGTGGTATTCAGTCTTCACCAACAATTTTCCCCCCAGCTCCTTGGATTTTTTTCAGTTAACTTTTGTCAGCCACCCCCCCAGGCCACAGTGCGATCGGCCCGCATCGGGAAACACGTGGCACATCAATGCTTGCATTCTGGTCCAGTGCGGTCATAAAAATGCAGCATGCATTATTTTTTCTGACCGGACCAGAATGCTGGCATTGATGTAGCACATTCCGATGCAGGGGCGATTGCACTACGGCCGGGGGGGGGGGGCTGCGGTGCCATTTACTTCAATGCACCGCCACGCCCCCTCCTGCCCTAGAACGCAGTGAGCCAGCCGGTGGCAACCCTAATGGCGACCAATCGGCTTCTCGCTTTCATTTTCAACTCTTAGCTGAACAAACTGAAGAGAGAAGCTGATTGGTTGCCATGCGCAGCTGCTCCAGATTTCGTCTGCTCCAGTTTTGATTAATCCCCCTCATATGTGTATTTTATATGTGCCCAGAGTTCACCGATTTTCAGAAGGGGAACCCTTTGTATCAAGTCGTATAAGGTGTACAGGTCATGTCAGGGGAATGAGAAACGGAATACTGTGAAGCCGATCATCTTCATATCCTTTGTTTTCTATTTCCTAATCTTATTTTATAAAGAGATTTCATGACATTCAGATTCCGCTCTGTATACAGAAGATTAGATGAATATTCCGCACACAGCCTTTGTCTTGGGGGAGTGGGCGGGACGGCGATCTCTGTATCACTTCAGGTCCTCATAGAGAAGATTTACCTCCCTGGTGATACTTTGTTCCATACAGAAAGAATACATATTACTATTATCATTTTCTATACTGAAGTCGGCCAGCGCCCATGTAATAGGATTAGGATTTGACGGGGATCCAAGCTCGGTTGAGACAACAAAAGATAATACAAAAGTGCTGGTTAAAGTCAAACACGATCTCAGATAAGCCGATGTTTACATATTTGGAGGAAAGCAAACTAAGGCCGGCCGTAGGCTTATAGTTTATTGTTATTGAGCGCCCGCAGGCTGAACAACAACTAAATCTCAATTCCCCATTAAAGCGGACCTTCACCCATATCATTAAAATAACCACAATCACACCTTCAGAAATGTTTAGTGATGACAATCTACACACACATACTTCTAGATAATTGCCGGCTTTGTATTCTTTGCATTCCTTATTTCTCTTTTCTTCTCCAGTCTTCTGACAGTGGCCATGTTTAATTAAGGGCAGATTACTAGCTCTCCTTTTACTTCCTGGATTACTGGCACATGTGACTAGGACATGTGACCATGCACATCATCTCAGGGGAGGAACATGCTTTTCTCTGAGATCTCCTGAGATTACAGATTAGATTTCCCAGCAATGCTCTGCTGATGACAAACCTATTCCCCTGTGTAGACTCACCGGCACCTCTGACAGTTGCCCCTCTTGCCGGCTGGCCAGCTCAGCTTAGTGCTCTGGCTATGTCATTCTGGACTTGCTTGTTTTTCATCAGTCATCTCGGAGCTGTTAGAATTGATCTGTTACCTGAGTCGGGTGACACCTCATTACTCCGCGTGCTGTGTAAATAAATGACTCTGGTGTCACTTACCTATGCAACAGGTTAATGCAGCGCACAAACTTTAGGATGATATGATCAGATATAGAGGACAGCTGCTGGCATCAACATGGGGAGATGTGTCACAAGGACTGTTAAAGGGACACTCCAAGGAAGAAAAAAAAGGACACCCGCACCTTTCATTCATTGGATTTCAGTTATTTCAGTAATGGAGTCTCAGCATGATATGTGGGCGTTACCTTGAGTGGTCTGCATGCAAATACATCCTGTCTAGGAAGACGTGCTCCTCCAGGCTGACATCCATCAAGGCATTTTGATATTTGCATAACTCCTCCCTAGAGCCAGCCCACTGCTTGCAATAGGCCTGAGGGCTCTTGGAGTACCAAAGCAGGGTGCTGTGATGTTTTCAGGAATCACCCTGCCGGCTCCTCCCACCAGCTATGACATGCCTGCATTGCATAGAGGATCAGAGAGATTCAGTGATGACATCACTGGACCTAAAATAATGTATACATGTATTGAATGTCATTAGCATGTTGATGAAGAAGGGAGGGGGGGACCGGGGTGGATTTGGTGCCTAATATCACTCACCTGGGGGACAGTCATGGACGTAGCTGCTCTCCATTTCCAAATTTTGCACTGTGCGAATGTGCGCAGATCATCCGCAGTTCATAGTCTACATTTCTCAGTTAAATGTTTGTAAATACCGCGCACATCCTGCTTTGCGAATGTCTGTGATCAATCTACTAATGTCTATGATAATATAAACTCAGTTGTGGAAGAATTGCACTGCAAGGGCTCTGCAATGGTTAACTGCTCGTTTTGTCTAGTGGCTCACCCGTTCCTCGGCAGACAAAGTGACCCTTTGCCTGAGCTTGCCTTAAAGGAAAACCTCATTAGGACTACTTAGCAACCAGCAACTGTTCAGACAATAAACACTTTGGGCAGTACTGTGTAACATACCACACAGTGTATAGAGTGCAACAATCAGGACAATGTATTGTATAAGGTGGCAGTGGTCAGGACTATGTATTGTATAGGGTGCAGTGGTCAGGACTATGTATTGTATAGGGTGCAATGGTCAGGACTATGTATTGTATAGGGTGCAGTGCCCCTGAGTGGTGGTCAATGCACTCACCGGTGATCAGTGCTGCTCATTGTTTGTCGTGCCCTTCACTTATGTTCAGTGTCTCTTATTGATGGTCAGTGCCTTACACTGGTGGTCAGTGCCCCTCACTGGTGGTCATTGTGCACTGTCATTGGTGTTTAGTGGGAGCAATGCAGACATCCCAACTCTCCCGGACGCTCAGGGAATCTGCCGCTATTAGATAGATGCTCCCGGCCGCCCGGGAGAGAAACACTTCCTCCCGGAAAGGTTTAGACTCCTCGATCGAGCAGATTAAACCTTTTCCCCGCGATCGTTTTTTTTTTTCTTATCTGACATCGGGAGCCACGGCCCGTCGTCAGGCAGAAAAGGCATACAAATGCATAGCTAGATTCCTATTGGCTATTGCACTTTGCAATAGCCAATAGCAAACTAGCTAATGCACCCGCCCTCTGCTGCTTTCAATCACCAGAAGAGGACCTCATAGAAAAATTCAGCAATCAGCAGAGGGGGACCTGAATTGCAAAGTGCAATAGCCAATAGGAATCTAGCTATGCATTCGTATGCCTTTTTTTTTTTTTATTATTCTGACGACTGCAACTGTCAGAATACTTAAATTTTTTTTTAAAAAAAGCCTGCAGATAGCAAAAGAAGCTATTGCTTCCTGTGCTATCTACCATCATTTCAGGGGGGTGCTCTCTCCCAGCCCCCCCCCTAGCCCCCCTCCGCGGATGGGGGGGGGGAGGGGAAGAGGGCACCTCCCTGAAATGAGAGGGACACGTCCCTGAAAGTGCTTTTTGGGATCCCTGGCAATGTTTACCTGATAAATGCTGGAAGGGCCCCGTGCCACTTCATCTGAGCTCCTGGGCCTCTAAAGAGTAATGATGGACTGGAGTATTGCAAGCAGCATCAGGCTGGATATCCCCCCGTCCAGCACTGTGTGCATAGAGCAGTGAAAGTCACTCTGCTCGTCATAGTAATTTGCTCAGTTTGGTCTCACTAGACCTGGGGAACTGACACCTATGGCACCTGCACCTTTTAAAATAAAAGTTGGCATTGGCAGCTCCTATACATCAACCCCAGGATACTCATTTTAATAAACCCGAATCTTATTATTTTAGCTATTTGTTGCAACAATTTAAACATTGGAATATGATTGGTTGCTAGGTAACGAAGATGCAGTAGGGAAAAAAACAGTATCTAAAATTTGGTCTGTTGCCAAGTGCAACTCCCCTGTGTTACCTGTGCTGTGTTTTTGCACATAGAGCTCCATTGTTTTGAAAGTTATTCAGCGCATAACATGACCACCGGGAAGACTAAGCTCGGCTGACAAGGGACCATCTCCCAGGGACATTCAATCGCTCTATATTACTGGAAAGGTGATGCCAGCTCTACCGGGACTTCAATTATACGTTCTTTTCACAAACTCCTATTGGACGCTTTCCAGCGGGCTCATCAAACCTGTAGCCGACTGAGCTATTGTTTCGGATATTGTATGGGAATGAAAAAGTACGTTTTTTTTTGTTTTTTTTTACTCTCTGCGTACCGTTGGAGAGATTTCACTTCACTTCCTGTCCCAGAAACACAACAGGAAGTTAAAGGAAAGCTCCCAAAGTGAGAATTCTCTTCTTAGACTGTCCCTGAAAGAGGTGTCCCCATTGGAAGATTTACCATCAACTCTTATTCTGGGGACAAATCCTTTTCAGGTTTATTGCTTCCTGTCTCACTGGAGCAATTTTATTTCACAACAGATAAGAGGATGTCTCTCCAAAGTAAAGGAAACTCAACTCTTATGGCCACTAGATGGAGCTGAGGAGCATAGGAAAGAAGTATTTATTTCCTTTGCTCCTCGACTCCATCTAGTGGCCATAATGCAGTATTTTCCAAATATTAAATTCAACCATAAAAATTTAGAGAGAACGTTCATTTTTGCCTCCATTTGCACAGAATGTATTTATTTCCTATGTTCCCCAGCTCCATCTAGTGGCCATAATGCGGTATTTTCCAAATATGAAATTCAATCATAAAAATATACAGACAATGTTTGTTTTTGCCTCCACTTGCACAGAATGAACAATCCCAGAGATTCACAGGGCGAAGGGCTCTACAAATTGTTTACAATTTAGCCCCTAAGTATAAAGCCTAAAAATAAAACATCCTAAAATATTAACCTACCCTTAACTAAGTGCTGTCATTCTTTTCATTTCCTTTTCTTCCTTTTGTCTTTTTTCTAGTGATCCTTACTAATCCCTTAACATCCTGTCTTAGGGTGACAATGCTCTCTGAGCCACTCCCTGCACAGAAGCAGCATTGTCACCCTATGGTGCACTGTGGACTAGTGGACTACAGACTGTATTTGGCAATGCATGGCCAGCCTGTACAACTTGATTGCTCCCTTACACCCCTTAGCTGACACAGCCCTAATGATTGACAGCGGCCCCTGAGGCTTCATTGGCTGCCCACTGCATGGCCATGTCATTTTGTCAAGAGAACTATATAACAGAGTAGAATGAACCTTACTTCATGGTCCCACGAAAGCCGGTTCTCTTTTCCCCAGCGCCTGAATGTGGGCAGGCACTTCTACATCCTCACGTACAATGCAAGACCATTGGGGACTGCTGGTCCTGCACTGTACGTGACTGCTGCTCTCTCTGACTGGTTTTGTCTCCGCCCCCTCCTGTAATAAAGACCACTCACTTCTGCTCTCCCTCCTTCTGCAGGGTGACTGGTCTGGTCTCTGCCCCCTCCTGTACTTTTGTGCAGGCTGACGGTAGTGGGTGGAGCCTGTTGGGTCCCTCCTGAGAGCTCTGCTCTCTGCACAGCACAATAATGATGTTATCACTACTTTTCCAAGTTATGTCTGGCATTTGCTGCACAAATGGATTTCTTTCCTTTTCTGGCTATTCAGGAATATATTTAAGTTCAGCTTTAAGCTTTATAAATCAGGTTTTATGTCTCCACCTTGACTGGCTTTGAGAGAAGGAAAAAGGACCATTAATTGGCATAATTACTAAGCAGGAAGCCGTGTCTGCTTATATAATGACCGCTAATAATTGCGAACTAAACATAAAACAAGAACTTTATTTGCTGATCACATTTATGTTCATATCTGAAACTCTAAAGAAACTCCGGAGAATCCCTTTAGCAGGAAGTTAGTTGTGCGTTACAAAATCCCTCCCCAATATCTCAGTTCCTGATAATGTAATCAGGACTTTTATCAATGGTATGTGAATATTTGATTTTCTAACTGCGTACATCAAGCTGTGATCCGGGTTTATAGGTGGTGCAGTGTAAACACATGGTGCAGTTCAGTTCCTGGTAGCATGCAAACAGGTGCCAAGGTAACATTAGACAGTTGCTATAGAGCCATTGGAGCCATTGTAATCTTCCACAGTGCAGAGTAAACTTTGTATCAATGAAAGGAAAAGGCTACAATCAGTACAAGGCTAAAATCTGACTCTATTCGGCCCCTTCACGCTCCTCTTCCTGGGTTATTGTGGCCCTATTGTGGTCCCGTATTACATTCAATGGTTCCCAACTTTTTTTTTATAAATTCTGGGGACATTTTACTAAGCAAATGGTGTCAGCAGTGTATATACATGGCTAGTTCATGTATATGTATGTTTTGTATTTATTACAGGTATTAGTATACCTAGGGTTGCCACTTGTCCGGGATTCACCCGGACAGTCCGGGTTTGGAATCTTGGGTCCGGTTTGCGGCCAGCTGAGCCACGGTCTACAAGATGTCAAAATTTCAGGCAGACAGGGACAACCCTACCGCTGAGGCGGCACTGTGTTGGAAGCTGTGAGCTGTGTCATGTGCCTTCTGTAGAGCGCCTCACAGTAAGTGGAGTATAGGATGATCGTTTTTTAACTGTCAGAGCACTGCTTCCTGATCCGGGTGGAGGTGCAGGGTGAGTGTGCGTGTTCCAGTGCCCTGATCGTTTGTCAACTGTCACAGCCCTACCTCCTGGTCCCGGTGGAGCCCTGGTTGGGTAGGGAGGAGGCGTGTGACCTCCCTCCCCTAGGTTTGCCACCTGTCCGAGATTCACCCAGACAGTCCGGATCTTCAGTGTCCAAGATTCACCGGACAGTCCGGCTTTGAGTCCGGTATGTGCTGTAACCTTTTTTTTGGGGGGGGACTTACATTTTTTTTCCTTTTTTTTTCTTCTCTCTACAGCCAGCGGATCGCTTGTATGGTAACAGGCATCGCTGCCTGTTTTTACATTTCGGCCGTTTCCCGCTCACGCGCGCCCAGCGGCGAGCGTTTTTTTTACTACGGCCGGCCCGGAGGTGGTTAAAGAGCTTACAATCTAAGGTCCCTATTGCACACACACACTAGGGCCCATTTAAAATATGTTAATAACCTTGGCCTAGGCTGGCATTGAGCAGATGCTGGGGTAGGTGTCGGTTTGCTTTTTTTAAATGGCTAGTGGCCTAGTTGACATGCTGACTATGTTGCTTCAGATCCCATGACCCCCTGCACTGACAGGAAGTGGGTGTAATGATGCTGGGCGTCATTCACCCCATAAGAGGACCGGCACTAGTCCTGTGAGTCTGCAGGGGGACAAAGATAGGCGAGTATTGCAGTCAGAGCTTTGCATTCGTTTATATTTGTCAACATATAATGGCTAGTCCGGGGCAATTTTTTTGCACTCGGCCCCTAGGACCTGTCAGCGTGGTGCACTGGCACTTATTATTTATCGCACCTTATGCACGATACACGATTGGCCTTTTTTTGGCATTGACCCACAGATGCTGATGGTGCAGGTTTCTTCGGGGGCCTATTCCTGACGCTGGGAGGAGATTCTGTGCCTCCTACGGGGTTCTCTGTCTCCTCCCACCCAGGAGGGGGGTTTCTCTTCGGGAGATCCCCCCTGCCTAGTACTGTGAGGGACCTGTTTCGGCAGGTCCCCAAAAGGATCGGTGGTCCACCGGCCATCGGGTTCAGGACTAACAGTCTCAACCCCTGTCAGGAGCCTTGCGCCCCGGGGGGTCGGGAAATGGGTCCCTTCTTTGGAAGGACCTTGCACCCTTGTGCACGTTTTTGTGTGCTGTGATTTCACGGTTCACTTTTTTTGTTCACAGGGGGAAGATGGTTTAGACGCACGTTCCACGGGCTTCAAAACCCCCCCAAAAAAACCCCCATATATTTTACTAAAAGGTGTCTTCCTTTCTCTGATTTACAAACCGTTCACACAGCTCTTTGCTATGCGAACACTATTTGCTGCACTGTATGGCCACTAGATGGAAGCAAAGAACATAGGGATTTTCTATGCTCATCAGCTCCCTCTAGTGGCCATACAACGCTGCAAACCTCATTTGCACAGCAAAGAGCTGCACAAAGGATTTATAAATCAACCCCAGAAAGGTAAGTCTAAAAAAAAAGAAGAGTGGGGCAGCTTAAGAGATATCATACATGTTACAATCTGACCGTACAATTTTAGTACCAAAACTACGGTATGTAATATGAGGACCTACCGAATCTATCCAACCAATCTGCATACAATCAGGCCAGTCCTTGCATTACATAATTGTTTGTAGATCTGAAGAACATTGTACAATCAGACATATGATGACAAGCTATATAAATAGGCAAAACTGTCATAATCCATATTTCCCATTAAGAATAGCAGCAGTTTTGAGCTATAGAATAACTTCCCCCCCCCCCCTTTTTTT
>NW_017306347.1:2081485-2137218 GCF_000935625.1 Nanorana parkeri | reverse complement strand
CCCCCCCCCCCCTTTATTTATTTTTTTAAAAGTCATGACTCAGATTCAAAACTTTTCTCTTAAAGCTGGCTGGTTGCAGAATGCTTTGTCCCATTTAGTGTCTAACATCTTCCCTGTGGGCGGAATTCCCTAAAATAACTCTTAATGTGTCAATAACGGAGATGAAATGAGGCAGATTACATCCCACCCCCACATTCCCCTCCATTCACCGTCTCCTCCGCAAAACGTCACTGACGACGAATTTCCATTATAATTGGAGGAACAATGACAGTTTGATGCACGATTGTTATGTGTGTGTCTGTGCAGGCAATTTGTCTTCTCTGGATGTAAATCACACAGAGGTGGATGTATCAAGCTTCCAGCAGAATCCGCTCCTGGATAATGCAGATCACATTGTCTCTCCTTCCGCAAACAATTGGCAACAGTTTTGTGTGTAATTTGCGACCCCTGTAGCTGCAATCCATAAAAGCTGAATGTAAGGGTGTGTTCACGCAGTAGAATGCAACAATGCATGGTGTGTTGGTGTGATGTGGTGCCATTCATACTAATTCAAAGGGTTAGTCCACTTATAACTGATATTTCAATTGATGGTGCAAGCTGTAACCCACCTGTCAGTCTCTTCTATATCTTGGGGAGTCTGTTGGTGAGATATCTGCGCTGAGTTTAGGGGTCTGTACACCTGCTGTGTCCATAATGATGAGCTCGCACCATCCTTGTGCTGCGTTCCCTGGTCTGTGTGCACCTGCTGTGCCCATTATGAGGGGCTCCCACCATCCCTATGCTGCGTTCTGGGGTCTGTACACCTGCTGTGTCCATAATGAAGGGTTCCACCATCCCTGAGCTGAGTTCCCGAGTCTGTACACCTGCTGTGCCCATTATGATGGACCCCCACCATCCGTGAGCTGAGTTCCTGGGTCTGTACAACTGCTGTGCCCATTATAAAGGGTCCCCACCATCCCTGCACTGAGTACAATCTCAGTACAAATTAGAAAACTAAACATGAGATTGTAGTGCATTCCGGGAGGGAGCTTGGAGCGGTGACTACTTTACAACACACACAGGGACCATGGGGAACAAAAGTAGCCCCCCTCCAGAAGGAAGGACAGTGTCAGCACCAATTCAGAGATGATTGGAGGATCTACAGCCGAGTGATACACAAATAAGATACATTTTTCTTAATATTTGAGTTACTTGAATGCATTTTAAGATTTAACTCCTGAGTTTAGTGTCACTTTAAGAGCTGTGCACAACTGTCCAATCACTGGGTGCTGGTCACTACTAAAACATGGACCCAGGGTTGGAGGCTTCATCCCACCCAAGTCTCTCCAAAGTGTCCGGGTTCCAGAACCCTGACCAGCGTAGAAAAAAGCTAGTGTTCTCCCTCTGTAATATGTCTCCTGGAGCCTCTGAACTTGTATAAGGGAAAACCTTGGGTGCAATTTAGCTCCTATTTTACCCTGAACAGGCCTGGAACCGTCACAGCCTGGATATTCTGTAATCTGTGAAACTCATCTAAATGTCCTGTGAAGTTATCATTGCTTTCAGCCGATACAGCTAACTGTGGAAGGGAATTCCACATTTTCATTGCTCTGACAATAAAAAACCTTTTGTGCTGCCTGAGATTATACTGAATCTCGTCCAACTTCTCCTTGTGCCCTCATGTCTTCTTCTGAGTTCTTAGTTTAAACAGTTTATTCCCAATGCTGCCGTCCACATTGATGAGATTGTAAATTGCAATAATATCTACCCTCAGGCGTCTCTTCTCTAAGGAGAACAAGTTTAATTTTTGTAGTCAAACTTCATAACTCAGACCTTCCACCTCCTTATTAATTTTGTTGCCCTTCTCTGAACTTTCTATAGCTCAGGTACATCCCTTCCCGAGGACTGGTGACCAAAACTGAGCCGCGATGTGACCTAGCCAGTGCTGTATAAAGTGGTAGAATTTAATTTCTATCCCCTGAAAAAATCACTCTTTTAATGCAAGATAATAGTATTCTGCTGGCTTTGTTAGCTGCAACTTTGGCATTGCATGTTGTTGCTGAGTCTATGGTCTATAACAGGGGAGCCCACAATTTTTGTGTTAAGATCTACTTTTCAAATGACGAGTTACATGAGATCTACCACTGAAAAAAAAGCCTCCCTCGCTCTCGCTCTCCTAGCTGTCTCTCCTCGCTCTCCTAGCTGTCTCTCCTTGCTCTCTCCTTGCTCTTTCTCCTTGTTCATCCTCCTGGCTGTCTTTCCTCACTCTATCTCTCCTGGCTGTCATTCCTCATTTTCTCTCCTGGCTGTCTCTCTTGGCTGTCTCTCCTTGCTCTCTCCCCTGGCTCAGTGGCGTAACAATCGCCATAGCGACCCAGGCGGCCGCTATGGGGCTCGGGCACAGGGGGGCCCGGCCAGGGCCGCCTGGGTCGCTATGGCATGTGGGGGTGCTGGCTGTCACAGACACAGCTCAGCAACGGCCACGGCGCATTTCCCCTCATAGCCGCTGCGGAGCTGTGTCAGTGACAGCCAGCCGCTGCGGCAGATGAGGGCGGTGTTCGGAATGGAGGAGGCGGGGCCCACCTCCTCTTACATCACTGGCCAGCGACCTAAGAGCAGGTGGGGTCAGTGATGTAAGAGAAGGCGGGGCCCGTCGATAGCAGAGGAGGCGGGGCCCAGCGACCACAAAGGCTCTGACAGGTAAGAGATCTCAGACCCTGCAGAGCCCACTATAGAGAGTCTATGGTGGGCTCTGAAGGGTCACTCTCCGCTGGGGCTCTGCAAGTGGCATGACTAGCGATCACGGGGCCCCATACAAAATTTTGCTATGGGGCCCTGTGATTTCTAGTTACGCCCTTGCCCTGGCTGTTTCTTTTTGCTCTCTCCCCTGGCTGTCTCTCCGTGCTCTCTCTCCCCTGGCTGTCTTTCCTCTCTCTCCTGTCTGTCTCTTCCCGCTCTCTCTCCTGGCTCACTAAGCTGTATTTTGCAAACAGTGCAGTGCAACAGGCTGTGTAAACTAATATTCTTTGATGTAATACATAGCACTTCAACCATCAGTATCCACCAGAAAGGTGTCAGGGAGCTTGGCTCAGCAGACTCAGGCTAATAGGTAATCATGTGTGCACAGCTAAATAAATATACCAAAATGGAATAAAGGGGCCGCCATTCACACCCTTCGTGATCTACCAGCTTCAGCTTTGAGAGCTACTGTTAGATCACGATCTACCTAATGGGCACCCCTGGTCTATAAGAACCCCCCAGATCTTCCTCCAAGCCCCGATTTCCTCGGAGAATCACCTCACAAAGAGTATTTTGAATGCATGTTCTGAGCTCCCAAGTTCGTAGTCCCATTTTTCTATATTTAAACTCATCTGCCATGATGCTGCCCACTCCTCAATTTTATCAAGGTCGCCCGGTTTTATCCTTTGGGCTTTTGTACGCATGGAAGAATTTTAGATTGCTATAACTGACCAGCAAGTAATAACACTTTCTGCATTTTCATAGCACCCAACGAACTATAACTGTGTTATAGGGCTGCAACTAATGATTATGTTAAAAAACGATTAGTTGGCCAATAATTTTTTTGATTAATTGGACAAGAAAAATGTAATAAATACCACAAATACACAAATGGAGTGTAACAAACATAAAGTCTACTTCAGAATAAAACTGCATGTACAATTTTTTTGCAATTACATAGCACTGGAATGCACAGAATTGCTGTACCGTGCAATCCAGCCTGGGCAATCACACTGTGGGTGGGAGGCGCGTTTGGGGTGCCATTGAAATGAATGGCACTACAACGTACCTCCCGCAGCAGAATTTGTCAGGCCAAAACCAAAAATTACTTTTTTCCTGCCTTTTATATATTGTTGAATAGCTTGAATAGCTTCAGCCCAGGAATGACATCTGATGGTGGCAAGTTTCCGCAGACGGCAGCTGAATGTAAATGCAGCAGGTAGTAGGTGGGTGCAATAGCCAGCCTACTATTGGCTATTTCAAGTTGCAGTAGCCAATAGCAGGCTGGCTATTGCACCCGCCCACTGCTTGCTGTGCCCTCCTCCCAGCATGGAGGAGAGAGCTAGGGGATCCAACCAACTAATCGATAATAAGAATTGTTGATGACTATTCTCATAATCGATTATTATTGATTAGTTGCTTGCAGACCTACTATGTTGTATTCTAAACAAATATGTAAAACATATGGCTGTGTTGGACTGTGAGGATCTTTATGTGAGATGGAGCTGGGACATAGTGGTATGACAATGTATTGCAGTGTGTTGTGACAGTGTATTTTTTTGTCTTTCAGGCCACTGTCAGGCTACAACAGCCTCACAGACAAACACCTAACGGGATACTTCAACAACACCCGCATCAGGCGACATCTTCAGAGGGCTGGTCTGGTAGGTTATCATTACCATAGAATCTAGCTATTCTCACCAATGATGTGGTTTAATTTTAGATGTGTCTCCCTCGAGCAGATTTATCTTGCTTCCTGATAAGTTATCTCTGGAAACATATGCAATTTGTTGCTTTGTATTACTGTTTACATTGTGTAATTGACCAAGCTATACCCTTTTCTGCTTTGAGACTGGCTGTTTCAGGTGGCAGTCGCTTAAGAAAACGGTAAATGGAGAAGTTGTTTTTTAACATGCCCCATGGCATTAATCGTGAAATGGAAAGCTGAATCATTTCTAAGTAAAGCTATCACCTGAGAAGCTCATGATGAACATAGGATGAAAAAATGTATAATCAAAGTTTATCTTCAGTTGAAACCACAATTCAAAATGATCATGGGCACATGAAGTTAGAAGCAAATCTCGACTTTGCTGAGAAAGTCAAAGTTGGCCATGCCCCTAACTTCCAAATGGAAGAATTTTAGATTGCTATAACTGACCAGCAAATAATAACACTTTCTGCATTTTGGTTAAAGGAAAGGCTTGAGCGGTAGGAATTGTGGGGAAAAGCTTGATTATGCAAATGTCTGCTTCTCCGGTAAGAGCTGAGCGAAGCCCACCCACCATTTGGGCTTTTCTTTGGTTGATGAAGTGCCATCTTTGGAAATGTGCCATCTTGTCCCAGGAGCCTCACAACAAGGGTTATTGTCATATGCAAATACCGGCTTCAGCTAGGATGGGAATGTGGGAGCTTTTGCCTGCCCCCTCCCTCCTCACTGTTGGTTAGAGTGGTGCCCATTACATTAATGCACCAGTAGTAAAGTGCTTGCTTCAAAGTGTTGCATTCCTAGCTGAAGTGGGTATTGGTATAATAGAGTTTTTTGGGGTTTGGGACAACTATGGCACTCTACCTGATAACAAAAGGTAGGCACCTGCAAGTGACTGCTTTGCCAGAGGAGATTTACTATGACTAGGATTACTGCATGTCCCTTTTAAAAAGATAACCACTGAGCACTATTTGTTTCTAAATGATCCCATAACAAAACCCAGTGCAAGTTTGGAAAAACAATAGTCCTTTCTCTTAAACAACCCATTCAGAACAGACAAGTACAATGAAAAGCAAACCAACCTTTTCTTCCAATAGTTATTCTTACCTTCTGTTTGCTCCCCACCTTTATAAGCACTTTTTTATTGAAGTAAAATACTAGGTAATTCCAAGTATGGGAAACATTGGATCCTTCCTCCCATAATGTATTTGGGTGCCTAAGTGCAGCCATTAGCCAGAATTAGGTGTTGTATTGTTATATAGGGTTGGAGAGGGGGGGGGGCTTGCCTTGTGTAGGCTCCGAATAAACGGAAATGCAGAGAATGAACAACCTCTGCCCATGGTGTTTACTTAGAAGAAAAGAGTTACAAAGTAAGAATAAAGGCTAGAAACCAGAGAAAATAGCATGTGTGGAGATCCTTTAGATATGGCAGGTGCACCAAGGATCTTACCAAGCTCCAGTCCTGGAGAGCTGCCATGTAAGACCTTCACAAACAAACATTTAAAATATAAAATCATTTACCTAAGAATTTTCACAAGCAGCACATCAGTAATTACAAGAGACATTCGTTTCTCAGAACACCTTACCAGATGTCTCAAATAGCTCACTATAGAATTAGGAAACTGTTTCCATGTTCCACAACTGGCCATTCTAAGGATCCAGCGAACAAAACATTAGTTCTAATAACATCTTTCTGCAAAGTCATTCTAGCAACCTGATATTGTATACAGCACCTAACATAAGCATATAACCGCTTAGTAATGCAATTTAATCATCAGTAAAACATATAATGCGGATTGTTCTTTATCACTATAATAATCTCATTGGGTTATGTTTCAGGTCACAAGAAGCGGTAGGATCTTCACTGAAAAAGAATACAGAATTAATGCCATGAGACGGGACCATCAGAAGTACATCCGGGAATGTCTGGCCCAGGCCATATTTCACAAAGTTCTCGACATGGAGGTGAGCAAGGAACTTATACACATTATGAGCTCATTGAAAATACACTATACTTTCCATTTGGAGCTATGTCACTTCCATCACAATTATGGTCACTGTTCCTTCTATGTTGTCTCCCACAATCCCTTTTTATTTTTAATGTGGAACTCAGGGCTGTGCTTCTTTTGTGAGTGCCCCCCAGACAGAAGAACAGTGCCAGAATCGTGGGCAAGACTGTAAAATTGTTCTTCTTGTAAAATAACTTAAAATAACTTATAGGGTGCTCATGTAGTGTTGGATTAAAAGGTAATTTGTAAGGCCCATGTCATATCCCTGAGGAATTTTGTCACTGGTGGCAACTTGCCAGTGGCAGGATCACTAGGAGAGCAGAGAGAGCACTTACCTGCTACTATGGCGTAACTCCCTCCGTGGCTGAATTAGCAAGGTGTTGTTCCATCATTGCTCCATTGCTGGCCAAATTAAAGAGGTATAGCTTGTGCTCGTGGGGTGTTGTGCCCTTACTGTTGGCTTACTTACTGAGGCAATGTCCATCACTGGACAAATTAATGAGGTGTCACTCTTTCACTCCCACCTAGCGGGTGAACAAGACTATGCATAATTTCATCCAAAGATGGAGCAAAGCTGAAGGAGCAAGTGAGCGCTCTCTTTAGGGACCCTGTTGCCAATGACAAGATTGCAAGTGTGACATGACCCGATAGGAGTAGTATACGGATGTGTCCCCTGCACTCCTTGCAGCATCTAGGACCAATAACAATGGTGGTAGTGTAGTGACAATGTTACCCTGATGAAGGGACCCTGTGCGGCCCCAAAACGTTGGCTATGTAATATATGTGACAATGTATTTGAATAAATGAACACTACGATCTGAACGTCATCTTCTGAGTGCTAGTGATCCCCACTTTCTAATGACCCTATAGGAGGTGAACAGGTAAAGAAACTTTTCATAAGACATTGCTGACCTCCCATTTCCAGCCATAGCATGATGATTCAGTAGCTTCAATGCATAGCCTTGGAAGAACAGGAATGCAAGTAAGGACTTTCCTTCAACTTTCCTGATGGTCACGCCTGATTTAGAAGTACTGAAACCATTGGCTCAGCATAACAGCCAGTCAGGTAGCATTCCACAATGAGGTCAGCAATAGCAGCCCTGTATTTCTCTCAGGTCCACTTTATTAGATACAAAAGAGTCTAGCACACAGTTGCCCTCTGCATGCTCCTTTGCCCCAGGGGATGCTTTATTTTGAGAGTTGGGCTCTCAGGAGACAGGGACTGATGAACTTCTAAATTCCCCTAGTGTCACCTTAGAAAACATGCAGCCTGAGCCGTAGCACGGGACCTGTTGGTTTTCAGTCCTCGAGTGGAAGAGTTAGCCAGTTGTGATGTGAGATTGGACAGTATTGTAACATTATTCCTGTATCGGAGGCAGCACAGAATCAATGGACACTAACACGAGCTTGTCATTGTCCGCTTCTTCTTTTTTCTCATGGGTCCCCATTGTCCTGGCAGCCATGCGTTGTGTGGAAATTAATAATATATCAGCACAAAACAGTCTCATGTAGTTTCTATGTTGCTCTTAGTTCTTCCAAATGCCTCTAGAAACTTTTGAAAAGTACAGATCCCATTGCTGCAGGATAGAAGTTGTCATGCTATGCGTCATACTATATGTGTTTATACTACCTGCTTAACGGCCAGCAGCTTGAACTTTAGCTGATCTTTGACAGGCTTACCAAAATTTGGTGCAATTGTTACATTCCGGAGATAACAAGGCTTTTATTAACTCCCAGAACAGTAATCAGTTAATATACTGACCAGGAGTGAACTTGCAGCATTAAAGCCTTTTAATTTCAAGACATGGTAATGAGGCCTGCGGTATAAACCTAGAAAGGGATCAATGAGAGGGGGGGCCCCTGGCCACTAAATTGGTCCTGGCCAGGGAGCCCACAATAGCTTTGCAGGGCCCGTGAGCCGAAGGTCCTAACTCGCCTTGCCAGTTCTATACATATACAGGTTTACACTTTGGACCCAGGCCTCAATTTGTAGGGGGCCTCTGCTGTTTTTGTGGTTCCAGTCCCTAGAAGGTGTACATCACTCCCTTGAGGCCCATGCCACATGGGGGCTTAGATGGCCTGGCAACTACACCGGGGGAGCCTACCCAGCCAGTGCCAATGACTGACCTGCCGTTACCAGATCTCCACTCACTTCTGTCTTGAACTGACTGTTCCATTGAGTTCCCCAGGTATAGACCACACTTCATTCCTAGAATGAAGGGACTCAGCCCATGCTTAACTTAAACATGTCTTATCTTTACTTAATTGATGAATGTAGCATTCCAGTTACAATTCCATGCCTGTGGTCAGTCTGCCTCAGGCTGGTGCCACAGGATAGAGTGCTTTCTTAATAGAGTGGCCAGCTGCACTGGTGGGAAGAAGAACACCTGTATACCCCCAAGGGGAACACTGAAAATCCGGGAAGCTACATCTTGCTAGGAGCGGCTCTGTCTATCCCATGAAGGCCCAATGAAGGGACAATGAGGTTCTCCCTGCTTCCCTTTCTCTTTCAGCTTCCTTTACCAACCAAATCCTGGGAAGACTCCTCCTCTGCTCTATATACTGGATACCCTCTAGCTGGCAGATAGATATGCCTGGAGGGACACTAAGGGTACTACACCCCTTGCACCTCAGCGCATAGCAACAGGTCCTTACACATATTTGCCAAATTTAGTTTACTCCAGTAAAATAACTGACTTTTTTCCTGTGCCAGAGACGACACCAAATCGACATCAAGAGAAAGCTGGAAACATTCGCAAGAAAGGAGCGAGTGCAAAGAATTAAGGTAAAACTTCAGCTTAGGCTTGGTAATTTTGGCCCACCATCTGAATAGGAACTGGGCTTGCTGCTCTCAGCAGAGTGTACAGTGGTAGAATGAAAAGGAGAATAAGATTGGCCTTCCATGGGGAGAGTGTAAATGGGCTATTACAACGTTTGAGCACGTCTGAGATCTTCCAGCATGTTGGAAAATCTCAATACATTGGGGTTGATTGTACTGCCCTCCTCTCCGACTCTAGTTTAGTTACATGAAGTACACAGGGACTGGTTATGCTCTTCCAGGATAGACAAATCTCCCTGTATATCTGTAATGGCTGGGCAGGCTATTAAAATATCCATTGTGTATGCTGTGAAAAATTGGGATAACTGTAGAAATGGTTGCCCATTGCTGTTTGCGGGGTGTTTGCAAAGACACAGCATTCCACTTTATAGAGCCCCATTGTGCCAAAGTGTCAACACACGAGTTAACATGTGCTTCCCACAACATTTATATTCATTAATGCATTGTAATTTCATTCATTTTGACTAGCACCCCAATGCACTAAGGCAACGCACAAAGTATGCTGCAGTGTATCTGATTTTTAGGACGTTTTGTTGCGTCAGAAGGACATTAAATGTAATGGGCTGCCTTAATGCAACACACGTTTACACTGTTACACATGACATATCACACATGTTGAAGCACATGCTTTGATAATAATAATTCCTGAATTGTACATGAGCAGAAAATGAACACTAGAGGGCAATGTTTGCTCACATGTACTTCTATCATGTCCTCGGTGTGGGTCTCACCATCCGCTATAATTGTGTTATTTATTTTTTATGTATTACAGGTATTTATAAAGCGCCGATATTTACGCAGCACTTTACATAGTTGCACATTCACATCAGTCCCTACCCTCAAGGAGCTTACAATCTCTTATACTGTTTCAATACGCTTACACTTTATATTGTCAGAGAAGAATATGTTTCCTTGTTCTTCTTGTGTAAGGAAGAAAACACAAATGTATTTTGCAGGTGGATCATTCCAGCAAAGTCAGAGAAGAAACATTTCCTGCTTTTTCTCCTCACCCCCCTGTGGGACCTAAAAGTGGTATGAACCGGCATCTCCCAATCCAAGACCATTCGGACTCATCTGAATCAGTAAGTGATGTAACAATGTGAATCACATGAACCTATTCAAAGATAGTGATGATGAGGAATGCGTGCCGATCTGCATCAACCAATCAGATTTTGTGGTTCAATGACCTGACCCAAATGAACCATCTACAGCCCTGGAACCTGATTAGCTCAGCCCCACGTAATATGCTTTGCGCTATATCATCAGATGTCCTATCGCTATGCAATACACTCATATTTATTAACTGCTTCCCATGGGGAGTTCAGATAAGACCTCACTCACATTATGCGATCAAGATTTTCTTTTAATGTACTTTTGCATTTTTTAATTTTATTTCATTACTTTTTGTTAAGCGAGAGTTTACACTTACATATAAAAGTATAGAAGGTTGTATAAGGCTGGATTAATACTTGTGTCTTGCAGTTTGACAAGCTGCAGGTATATATGCATTGTAGTGCATTGTATATATTGAAGTCGTATACAGTAAAAGAAAAACCCCACACACGTGCACTATAGCGCACCGCGATGCACAGATGTGTATACTCTGTGCACTGTAGCGGGCTTTGTTGTAAAAAATACTGCAGGTGTGTTTTTCTATGTCTTGAGGCACTACAAAAACACTAAAAGGTTTGCGTCAATGCTTGTGCATCCACAGAAAGGAGTGAATGGACCCTGAAAACACATATGTTTGTTATATGTTCCCATTCACACAGCACATGTAAAAAATAATTTTTAGATGTTCTGCTCTGGGGATGGTGGAGGGCAGTTCTCAATATTGTGAAACGGTGGGACATCGCAGCTGCTCTCTGCAGTATTGTACTGTGAGCCCAGGCTGGCATAATGGCACACCTCTAGGAGGTGAGTCCATGACAGCCTTAGCCCACAGGAAGTGGGTTTAATGATTCTGGTTGTCAACCAACCCTGCAGAAGACCGGTGGCCAGCAGTGTAGCAGAGTTTCTTAGGAGGACAGCACTGGTTAATATTCTAGTAAAAGTTGTGTTCATGATAGCCTTGGCCCAGAGGAAGTGGGTGGGTGTCATTAAACACTGGAGAAGACCGGTGGCCAGCAGTGTAGCAGAGTTTCTTAGGAGGACAGCACTGGTTAATATTCTTGTAAAAGTTGTGTTCATGATAGCCTTGGCCCAGAGGAAGTGGGTGGGTGTCATTAAACGCTGGAGAAGACCGGTGGCCAGCAGTGTAGCAGAGTTTCTTAGGAGGACAGCACTGGTTAATATTCTAGTAAAAGTTGTGTTCATGATAGCCTTGGCCCAGAGGAAGTGGGTTGAATGATTCTGGGTGTCATTAAACGCTGGAGAAAACCGGTGGCCAGCAGTGTAGCAGAGTTTCTTAGGAGGACAGCACTGGTGGGTATTGTAGTGAAAGTTGTGTCCATGACAGCCTTGGCTCACAGGAAATGGGTTGCATGATTCTGGTTGTGATCCAACACTGGAGAAGTCCGGTGGTCGGCAGTGTAGCAGAGTTTCTTAGGAGGACAGCACTGATGGGTATTACAGTAAAAGTTGTGTTCATGACAGCCCTGGCTCACAGGAAGTGGGTTGAATGGTGCTGGTTCTCTATCAACACTGGAGAAGACCGGTGGCCACAAAACTTTCTGGGGAATTGAATTTTAAAATCATTTTGTGAAGTTTTATTTAAAAGATGCAAAGCTCCTATTTTATGAAACCTTAAAGTAAAATGGAAGACATTTATACAACTTGTAAATAGGTCTGAAGTCGGTATGAACCAGTTTTCTATCTGACAAATACCAAGCTCAGAGTAACATTCTTACGTACAAGAAACACAAAGTTTGTGTACCGAGTTGCCTCCTTGACGACTTATCACTGATGTATTTTATGTTCCTAGGCCCTCACCACACATACCACACATACAACATGACTTGAATAAATATTTAACGCCCACGCACTCACAATGAACGGAACCTAATATTTCAACACTACTTAGGCTGGTGGCAGGAAATTTCCCGCTCTCTTGACTTCCTTGTCCATGAGCAGTGAACCGTGTTCAATGCACATCTACTATATAATGTTTAGTGAAATGCTATTATTATCATTTAGCTGGATGGTACACAAAATAGCTGGATGGTGCACAATAGAGAGTCTGTGTCATGAATTCAAGCTGGGTTTCACAATATATGTGTTGAGGTTCTTGGGATCAGCACAGAACTAGTTATATAATATTAGGATGGCTTCAGTGAATCCATTCTCCTAATTCTCCAAGAAGCTGTATGACATTTCCTGTAATATGACTCTACAGGAGGTACTTGTGCAGTAAGTGGTTTACTGTCACTGGCTTCTGCATCATATATGGCTGTGTCACTCAGGAAGTCAAGTGGCCATTGACAAAAAATGGAGATTGAAAGGTCAGACTGATCAGAGCTCTAAATGTTCTTGTGTTTGAAAGAAATGTTGAAAGAAAGAGTCTAATACATGTTTTTTAAGGTGCAAAACGCATAGAATCCATGTTAGAAAAATGAAACATTTTATGTGCATGAATATGAAATTCACATAAGATCATGAAGAAGGGTTCAGATCTGATTTTGCATGACATATTCAAAAGAGGGTCAGTAATACCACCAATATATATGTATTCCCTCAGTTGCCTGCAAACTAAAATAATATACCAATAAACTTACAACCCCAATTCCAAAAAAAGTTGGGACGCTTTGTAAAATCTACATAAAAACAAAATGCAATGTTTTGTAAATCTGTATGTAGATCTTACAAAGCATCCCAACGTTTTTGGAATTGGGGTTGTATATTTCAAAACGTAATCTAGCATAAGAGTTGACATGAATCCACTCCCTAAAGTGACATTACACCCTCAGATTTTTAAACATAAAACAATAGTGTAATGTGTGCCTTACTGTAATCCATGGTTGTTTCCCTTCTCTTTGCTGCTCTTCCTTTTAAATCCTCATGTCTTCTCATGCTGGGGGAGAACTTCCCTTTGCAGCTGAGTGCCTCTTCCTGTAGTGCTGGCTCAGGTTGTGAACCTACACACAGACACCATGTATCCATTCCAGAGACAAGGCAGTCTGCTGCAAAACAGAAGTTCTGCCCAGCATGAGAAGAGATACGGATTTAAAAGGAAGAGCAGCAAAGAGAAGGGAAACAACCATGGATTACAGTAAGGCGCACATTACAGTATTGTTTTATGTTAAAAAATCTGAGGGTTTAATGTCACTTTAATGCTGAATGACGCAGGAGGATGAGGATAACTTAATGCGTGCTCAAGATCAGAAGATATTAGAAGGGTGTATCTACAATGATACACAGATACACTGTATACACTTAATCACTCCATAATATACCAATAAAACCTATGTATCAAAAAGTAATCTAACATCAGAGGTGACGTAAATCCACTCTTTGATTCTGAATGATGCAGTAGGGTGAGGATAACTCAACAAGTGCCCCACATCATAGGATTTGCTTCATCAGGAAGTCTCTATACAATGTTACAGTGATATATACCTTGAATTGCCCACTGCTCAGCTAAATTAACATACTGTTACTTTTATATTGAAAAGAGTGATCGAACATAACAAGTAACAAGAATCCTCTCTTTGATGCTGAATGATAGCAGTAGGATGAGGCTAAATTAAACACGTGCCGTGGATCAGAGCATCTGTTTCATCAGGAGATGGAAGGAGTTGTGTCTACAATATTATCATTATTATTATTATACAGTATTTTATATAGCGGCAACAGTTTGTGCAGCACTTTAGAAAATGGAGGGAGACAGTACAGTTACAATACAATTTCAGTATAGGAGGGTTAGGAGGGCCTTGCTCGTAAGAGCTTACACAGAGTAGGAGCTAGTACAGCGATAGAAATGTAGACATCAATAGCATTGTATGTAAACAGTCATACTGTCAGTACTGAGTACAGTATTGAGTACTGTCTGCGATACTTTTTCATTTGCACTAAAAGTCAGATTTTCAGGAGGTCTACCCTCCTTTTTCCAAAGTCCAAGCAGTACTGATGCACGAAGGTTTAGCAAAATATTCCTTTGTGTATCAGTATTGCTTGGATCTTAGAAAAAGGGGGTTGCCCCCCCGAAAGCTTGCCCTGAAAATGTAACTGTTAATACCATGGACAGTACTCACCTGTGTTGGATTCAAGTGCACTAATACATCTACAATCACCTTGTATGATCTCTAATGCATTCATCGCCCCCTAGTGGTTCAATGTAACACTGCAGCACACAATGTTTTCCCATGGGAAAAGTAAAGATTATATTAACTTAAAATGCTTAATTGACGCTCAGATAAAGTTTCAGAGCATGTTTATTAGCAGGGAGAAAATACATTTGATCCTTTTTACATCAATCTTTCCATTTAATTTTCATTTCATTTCCCTGCAATGGATTAAAGTGACACTATACTCTGGAGTTATATCTTAAAAATACATTCAAGTACCTGAACTATTAACAAAACTGTATCATGATGGACTACAATCTCACATTTCGTTTACTAATTTGTATTGAGATTGTAGTCCATCACGGGAGTGAGTTTGGAGTGGTGGCTACTTGACAACACACACAGGGGACCATGGGGAACAAAAGTAGCCACCCTCCAGAAGGAAGGACAGTGTCAGCACCAATTCAAAGATGATTTGAGGATCTACAGCAGAGAGATACACAAATAAGATACATTGTTGTTAATAGTTAAGGTACTTAAAAGTATTTTTAAGATTTAACCCCTGAGTTTAGTGTCATTTTAACTTAAAATGTTTAGTTGACACTCAGATAAAGTTCCAGAGTCCATTTATTAAAGGGAGAAAATAAATATGATCCTTTTTTCATCAACCTTTCCCTTTAACTTCCATTTCATTTCCCTGCAATTGATTAAGGTGTAACTCGGATATTCCTCATGGACATTTTTCTGACCTCTAATTTTAGATATTTCTCTGAGAATTGTTGACTGTTTGAAAGTAAATGTTTCCCAGGAAAATCTCATCACTCTTCTAAATTGAGTTAAATTTCCTTTTTTTCGATCACATCTCTTCTTTGCTTCACTGGACTGAAAATGCACACCGGTGAGCAGGAGTAGCCAAACTTTGGCCCTCCAGCTGTTGGGAAACTACAAGTCCCATAAGGCACTGCAAAACTGATAGTCACAAGCATGACTTCCAGAGGCAGATGCATGATAGGATTTGTAGTAGCAAAACAGCTGGAGGGCCGCAGCTTGGCTACCCCTGACTTAGAGGAAACCAGTACCAAGAAAACGATGATGGCAGCCGCTGCTGACTTCGTTCTAAAAAGGCATTTAATCCTTTTTTTTTTTTTGCAGCTGCCAGTGGACTGTGGGCACAATGCACAGGCTCCTGCAGACTCCAACCTGCCCGGACCTTCAGTTGTGGGGCTGGAGGCGTTATCAGTGGACTAAAAGTGCATTGATGTCATTGCATTTGTACTCCATTGAGATCTATGAGTCACACTGCCATGGTGGCAGATGTAGTCCTTGTCATTGGATCTGTGAGTGAATGACACGTGGCACTGCAGGTGGAATCATGCACGGGCAGGCCAAATTCTAATGAATACAGATTTCTGCAGGTAGAAGAACCAATCCAGCTAAGTCGGTGAAAAGAGGACCATTTGGGGGTCAGAATGTGAACCTGTGTCATGATACACCCTAAATAATAATTGTTAACATGAAACATTGTCCAATGGGTGGAATATTCTTTTAAGAGAAGATAAATCAGCAATGGCCGCCCCCCTATTATCTCAGCACTTGTTTCCTTTAAACATCGATGTCTGAAAAAAATGACTCCAAAACCAAGATTGGTGTAAAGCAGAATTTTGTCTCAATCTGGAGAAGCAAAATGTATTTTTTCAGCAGACTTTAATAAATGTGCCGCATAGTGAATGTGTCTTTATTTTGTATGTAATGCATACGTCTGTCATTGAAACTGTATAAAGTTACTTAAAGAGTAAAGTTCCTTTTTCCTCCCTTGAACCCCGGAAGGTCTCATCACCACGACCGAACACTGCTCCTGGTAACATGCAGCGGCCGGTTCGGTTGCAGCCGCTACCAGCGCACACCTCATCTGGAAACGAACCCAAGATGTCTGCAGGATCCCGCCAGAAGCAAGGTTCTGACGATGACGATCATCGATATCACAGCGGGGTAAGAAACTAAATATATTTACCTCCAAAAGACAAAAAGCTTTATTTCAAGAGAATTATTTCAGCTGAACTCCAGGCAGATGTAAAGAACCTAAAATAATGCTCTGTAGTCATCAATACATCATTAAGGCTAGGTTCACACCTAGGCGACACCTTACCGCGCGGCAATCGTGCACGATTCCACGCAGATTGCCGCGTGGTCAGGAGCTGCCAAGGTGCGAACTGTTCACACTGTGGGTGCCATTATTTTCTAATGGCACCCCATTCGCGCCGGGTGGATTGCGGTTTCTCACTGCAATTCCAATGCTTCCGAACACGATAAAACAGCTGCGCGTTGTGTATTTCAAAGAAAAGGTACATGTAACTTTTTTTTGCAATTCCGCGTGGATGTCACCCCATTGAAATCAATGTGGCCGCGCGGCAATCGCTACCTGCATTGTGCAGGACCGCGCGATCCCAGGACGCGCGTCCCGGGTGTCGTGCGGTGTAGTGCAGGTGTGAACCTAGCCTAAATCTATTTTTTAGTTGGCAGTAATGTAAGTACCTGAATATGGCCTGGCATCAACCTGTTGTAGTCCCTGCGCAGGAGGTCTGGAGTGTGAGAGGAAGAAGCAACACAAAGAGGCAATCAGTTCATGTTCTGGCAAGGAGCATGCTGATAGGAGGAGGAAGAAGAGTGACAGAGTAATGAGCTAACCGCTGTGCTTCCACTGTACAGTCACGGCCTCTGGGCAGGTCCAGGATGACATGGGCTCAGAAGAAGTGGGTTACTTGATGCTGGCCATCAGACTGAGGACATCGAGTGGCAGAAAAAAGTGCAGGGAAATCTCAGGTTTGAAGGTGAATATAGCAGCAAGAGCTGGTTTTGTTATTTTATATATTAATGGGCTACAGTAGCTTTACAAAAGAGGAATTAAAAAAAAATCTAATGAGTTAATCCGATTCCAGTTGTCATTTTCCACTGTCGGTGAGAAAATGAAAGAAGACGTCTAATTGGCTGCTTTGGACAATGCCTCAAATTTTTTTTCTCTCTGCTGGTATAAGATGATTACAGACAAACATCTAGCCGATCTGCTTCTCTGTTTTTCAGACCGAAAAGGATACTTTGAAGACAATGAATACGACGGATCATTCATTAGGCATCTCACCCTATCGCCTCCCCATCATTAACAACTTTGTGATGCCCGTGCCACCGCCACCCCAGAAACAGCCTAAGCAGAGAATGAGCACCATGTCCAGAGGGAGGCGTTACCGTCCCACCACCGCGCCAAATGACCTTGAGGTCACGGCTAAGGTAGATATCATCGCTGTGTGCAAATTGCCAATTGGTTTCTGCAGCATGTCTGTCAATGGGAATGCCAATAAAATCATCATAAGACGAAGCGTTCATCAGGTAGGTAGACCTCTTAAAGCGCGCGTAAACCCGAACAGTGAACGTCTCTTATTTGGTCCATTTGGTCTGGTAATTATAGACCTACAAACACTTTGTTATATGGTAGACATGTAAGCTGTGGGAAAATTTGGTTCGGATATTTTGTTATTTCGGGATTCAGATCGGAAATTCAATTCGGTTCGGGGTTTCGGATTCGGACGAAATCTGAATTTCGTTATTTACGGATGAGTTTACATGCAACTATTCCTTACGACTACCACAGAAAACCATGTACAGATATTAATACTAAAGCTGAGGCTCCTAGACCCAAATGTCTTTCGGGATCCCAATTTCCGAATTGCATTTGGGAGCTCCTGAATGCCATTCGGGTCTGGGAGCCATATACATATATTACTAAAGCTGAGGCTCCCAGACCCGAATGGCATTTGGGAGCTCCCAAATGGGATCTGGAAATTGGAATCCCGAAAGCCATTCGGGTCTGCGAGCCTGGGCTTTAGTATTATATGTATATACTGTTTATGGCTCACGTGTTGCCGTAACGAAAATTCGTCTTCAGAACCATTCGGATGCATGAAACCGAAAAACACATCTGATTGGCGAGAAAAGTCACATGTCCGATTTAGTTTAGTTTTTGAGCGAAATTTGGAAGGACCTGAAATTCGGAAAAAACGGAAATTCAGATTCGGACACATTTGGATGACATTCGGAACAAAATGAATCGCATATGTCTATTATATGGTCATGAGAAAAAATTAGGTGCACCTCATGGTAATTGTTGACTGGAGATACGACAGGAAGTGAGAGTTAGTCTGCTCTTAGACAGTTGTCACCAGGACAGATGCCCCCATTGGAAGATTTCCTCTTCTTATGTGTCCCAGTGATGACTGTAACATTTTAGATTTTCCATCATTGTCTGTCTTAGTGACAACGGTCACCTGCACAATTAGAAAGGGGACACATCCCATCTAATAAACCAAAAATGACTGGTTAAAGTGGAACTATGGGCAAAATGACAAAATGAGTCTTTATCGTAGTTTTATTGCCTGGTGATTACCAAGAGTAAAGGTGCCCATACACCTTACGACCATCGCAAGACTTTTGCTTGGTAGACGGAAGACGTGCGACAGTAGAAACGGTCGCACGCCTTCCATACACTGTACGATTATCGTACGATTGCGGGATTTCCCGCGATTCTCATACGAGAATCGTACAGTGTATGGGCACCTTTATTCTCCTTTTTTACAAATTTTCAACAGACCAAGCTGACCACCAACAGTAGAAGTCAGAGGTTTGAAGCAAACCATTTCAAACTGATGGAAGTCCTTACAATGGTCAGCTTTTATTATTATAGTTAAAACCTGTTTCCAAAAGGAAATAAACACTCTTTCTTTAACCGCTTCAAAAGTGTTAGCAGGGACTTCGGCTTTATTTTGTCACGTATTTAAGTTCATCTAAATCTATTAGTCCATTTAGCACTACCCTTTCCTTAGGTTGAAACTGCTATCCAACTGTGTCTACATGGCTCCTCCATAGATATAGTAAAGGAGTGAGTGTAGTCACGCTAGGACAGGAAGTGTGTTGCTGCCAGGTAAAAATAAAGGAAAAAAAAATGCCTAGAAATGAAAACTAACGCAGCCACCACATCTAAGGATTCGTAAGCTGCAATATATTAAATATATTAAAGTGGAACTAAAGTCCGCACATACTCACCTCCACTCTGGCAATGCTATGTCTGCAAGCTCCCAAGCCAGCGCCAACATCTTCTTCCAAAGGGTGCCAGGTCTTCACCCGTCTTAATTGGGCAGAGGGGGATGACATAACTCCTGCGCATGTCCGTGTGAGTTAATTTGTCCCAGAACAGAGGTGCCCATATTGTTACGCTCAGCTGTGCATGTACAGTTCAGTGCACATTCTACAAAGGATTGCACACGGGGAGGTCAGTTTGTTTTATTGAAGAAGAATCATAGCAATAATGATTCTGCCCGCTCACAATATTTAATTTTTTACCTTTAATTTTGCTTAAATGTTTGTTTGTGTTAGATTTGAGATACGCTTTAAACCCACAAGTTCTTTTTTCACCATTAATTTTCCTTTGCCATGACTTTCCCAAAAAACACATTCAACAAGTTAGAGGTTGGATGAATGAACAGTTTTGTTTAGTATAACACCTTTGGTGGTCAAATAGCACATCTTGTATAGAGCTTTATTCTGCAAAAACCTAACTGAAGAGAAAAAAGGGACAGAGGGATTTGGTTCCCAAGGACGGAGAGTCTCTCCAAATGAGGGCCATTTGGGGGCCATGCATATGACCCATCGGTACTCTGTTCTGGATATTCAGGGGTGACATCATATTCTTACAATGAAAGAAGATGTGACCATTTACTTTCCAATGAAAAAACAGCCGTAAAAACATGGCTAAGGAATATATTTCACCCTCATGGTTTGTGTCTGAAACTTTCCAATTTGAGGATCATTTAATGTCACGGACCGGTATATATATTTCAGCCACTGTCCCCACAAATCACCGGCACTGCATGTCAGGAGCAGCTCCAGATTATTAAACTTCTTGGAAGCCGGTGATCTGAGACTGTCCTAGGACTGCTTAGTGACACGTATGTTTTATAGCAATACCCAGACTTGTACTGATTTGCCGGCAGAGCAACGTAATTTATTGTTTTTTTTTTTTCTTTTTTCCAGGATACGGGAAAGTTTCATAAAACGTCCCTGCACAGTAATGTAAAAATTACCATGGTTTATGTTGGAAAAAACGTGCATCTATCACATGACGATACCGACTACAGAGATGAGGTTAAGGTCTTTCAGCAGCACTGCGGCGGGGAGAACCTCTGTGTTTACAAAGGGAGACTTCTGGAAGAAGGTGAGGATTAGGAATTGAATTCATGAACTGCTTTTGGCTAGGATAGGGGACTCAGGCTCTAGGCAAAAAAGCAACTGTGGTTCCCCATCCCTTCCATTGACATTGTTGAGGACAGAGAAGCTGCCCCATTTGTATTGTCTGTACTGGTGTGGACCTACATAGACCAATTGACTACAAGTGCCTCCTCACTTGTGAAGTAACAGGCAGGTGTATATTATTTTCGGTATCGAGTACGAGTACCGATATTTTTTTTCCGGTACTCGCCAATACCGAATACCGAGTACCGGAAGTCCTATTCAGGAAGCCAGGCGGCATGTAATGACTCACCACCTGGCTTCCTGATTAGCAGGGAAGCCGTTCCCATGCGTCATGACGAGAAAGCATGGAGCCGGCTTTCTGGCCAATCAGAAAGCCGGGCGCTATGTAATGACGCAGCACCCGCCTTCTGATTGGCCGGGAAGCCGGCACCATGCTCCCTCGTCATGAGGTGACGAGGGACCATGAAGATGGCTTCCCGACCAATCAGAAAGCCGGACGCCGTGTCATTCACATGGCGCCTGGCTTCCTGATTGGCCAGCTTCCGATCAATCATGAAGTCGGGCAGAGCGCCATTACACGATGCCTGGTTTTCTGATTGGCCGGGAAGTCGGCTCCATGCTCTCTCGTCACCAGTGATGACTGTGTCTCCATGACTGTGTCGGCTCCATGCTCTCTTGTCACAATGATGCGATGCCTGGCTTTCTGATACCGGAAGCATTGGGCTAGGCATCGGAGCATTTGGGCGAGTACTAGTACTCGCCCAAATACTCGGCATCGGCATACTAGTATCGGTATCGGTGCATCCCTACTATTTGACCAATTGCATTCTCCGCCTGGTGACTGCAGGAGCATGTAGGTAGTAGCTGGGCCCACTGGACATCTTATGCTCTTGCCTAGGTTGCAATGTGGATAATCCAGCTCTGTCTTTGGGTAACACATACAATCAGTCAGTGTGTTGTTAAGGGTGCGTTCACACCAAAGTCAGAAGGAAATCTCAAGTCAACGGAGGGCTAGTTGACTTCCAGTTGTACCCTCTGATTTCCTTCCAATCCATTGTATTGCAATCCATTGTATTGCGATAACGGATGCTAATGGAAGGGCACTGAAAAATGAATAGGGATAGTCTCCATGTGACATGATGTCTATGCGTCAATAAAGACGTTTTTTGAACACTTCATTCCAGAGTGTTGGTGACATACCTTATCTGTTTGGATTTAGCGGCACCATTCACAGCCACATCAGCACCCATTTCTAAGGGGCAGACTGGTAAGGAGTGCGGTCCGGTATCCATTGAACTTAATCTATAGGGAGTCATTTGTTCCAAATGTGTAATTATTAGTTTTTCTCTTATATTAAGAATATATAAAGCATTCTTTTAGGCTACCAGGTGGAGCTTAAGGTTCCTTTTTACATTTTGCCGGCTCTGTGTTTGCTTTTGATCTTGTTTACAAGACTCACAGGGGTTCATTTACTAAAGGTAAAAAGGCTGTTCACTTTGCAAGGAAATTTGCACTTTGCAAAATTTCCCCTTCGTGTACGTTCACACCATATGCAGTGCGTTCCGGCCCGATCCCGGCCGGAACGCACTGCATCGCATTGCGGCCGGCTCACTATTTCGTGGGGCTGGAGGGGGAGTGGCGGGCCATTGAAGTGAATGGCATCGTAGCCATGCCCCCCGGCCGCAATGCAATCGCCCGCACGGGATCGAAGGGGAACATTGTGCCTGTGGTCCAATGCGGTGCGGTCAAAATAGTGCTTGCATATGGTGTGAACTTACCCTGAGTTTGGTGAATGTTGATTTCCATCATCGAATCATGTGCAAGCAAAATACTGGAATGGACTTTTTTGTGCTCCCAGAAACTCATCTCTGCTAAAGGATAGCAAGACGTGGACAAAAGGCGCAAAAAAAAAAAGGAAAGGTAAATCAGAAAAAGCTGCGAAAGGGGTAAAACAAATTAGTAAATGGAAAGTCAATAAATGTGAAGTCCTCTTGGACGTCTTTATTGCACGAAATAGATTCTGCGTTTATGGTCATACATCCCTACCTCCTGACAAGTTTTTTTTTTACGGTTTCAGAGTGTTTCAGTCTGGTCTCCAGGCGTCACCGCGGCTTCCCATTTAGCCTCACCTTCTACATTAATGGGATCCAGGTGGACCGTTTAAGCTCATGCTGTGAGTACAAACACCGCAAAGGAGCGCGCCTCGGAGGCAAAAACGGGTATTTTGGATTCATTGACATCGAAGGAGCTTCTCCTTGTTACAGGTAACGCATGACCCGAGGATAAGTCCTGAACATAAAACGCTTTAATCTCAGTAAAAGCAAACATCTAGCTTTTAGCCATTGAATGGTAAGAAAAAAAATCTGTTAGTAAAACACAAATGCTATGTTACTCTATGTGCTTAAAATGCACCTTTACTGGATAAAGTAAAAAAAGAGGCATCAGGCACTGAATGTAGGTGCCTAGAGGTGCCGTCACATCGATGAATCCATTCAGTAAAGCTCCAGCAGCCCAGAAACCCCGGCACAAAATTAGAAGAGCTGGAAAAGAGCTAAATTCACAGCTCAAATACAAAAGTGCAAATGGTCCTACCTGCTATAAACTTGTTTTATAATACAGGCAGTCTTGTACAACTGGTTCCTGACCTCTCTACTACTCTCTACTGCAGTTAAGGACCTTGTCATCCTGTGAATGGTTAGTGAAGGGGCAGAAACACACTGCTGAAGTCAACAATATACTCAGTGTGGTCCCTAACCTTTTTTTCTGCCTAAAGTGGGTCGGGGGAAGGGGGGGCAGTGTTGATAGTGGTTGAGTGACACCACCCTCTCTGCCCGGGTCGGCATCCTGAACAGCTCCTGGCAATCACTGACGTCAATGGTTACCATGAGCTGGCCAGGACGCCAGCTAGAGTGTCCAAGGTTGCTAAGAGCTGAGTGGGGAGATTTGTATGGTCCTTACACCTCTCCCCACCGACTATTAGCAACCTGGAATGCTCTAGCTGGAAAGGGGGCGGCAGGCACACTGGAAACATTGTGTAGCAGAGCAGCCATGCCACTCCACCCCCCACATGACCTAAAGAGTTGCTCTCTGATGCATATACTCTCTCATCCTAATAGTCAACTCTCCATGCACTGTCCAACGTAATTGCCCCTTTCTCTTTTTCTAAATCCTGCTATTGCAATCCACAGGAGGCAGGCTAGTATAAAGACAGAATCACTGTACATGTATCTGTAGCCAAAACCTTTGTTTAAGTTTTGGATAGAGCAGGGAACAGATAGCACCTAGAAGGTTTTTTTTAATTTTTTATTGCACCCTAAGTATTTTTCCTGGTGGCCATTTTCATCAGGACAAAAAGTGAATGGAGATCCAAAATCTTAAGCTAGTCACACACATTGCTTCAAAGAGTCCTGAAAGGGTTCTCCCCTCACTTTGGAGGGATTTCTTCTCACTTCCTGTTCTGTCTCAGGGGAAGAAATTACCTATGTCTGTCTTTTCTTTTCACATTGCTTTTATTGCAGATGTATCATTGCAATGGGCTTGGACAAGAAGCCATCTCCCCCACCTCCGAAGATCAAGCGTCAACTTGACAAAAATGGGCAGGAAGATGAGGAACTGGAGGAAGCACAGAATGACAAATCAGAAATTGATGATGAGGGTACGGAAAGATACCCTGATGAACCTGATAGTACAGTAGGCCATGAAGATGATCCAAAAGAAGATAAATCTAATATGGACTATGAAGAGGATGGAGAGGAGGTAGAAGGAGACAATAAGGACACCAAGACGGATGAATACGAAGCAGATGACGAAGCCAAGGATGGTAAATTCACAGAACATTTTTAAGAGGTTTAATTAAAGTGGAATTTTAACAAAACCCCCAAAAATATAAAGGTGTACACACTGTAAAGCCACTAGGTGACACCACTGCTCACAGTTTCAGGTTTGTAGCTTACTGGATAGTGAATGAGTATCATTACACTGATAAGGTCCTTTTTGTTCTCTGTTTGCCCCGCAGGCTGCCTAAATGCCTCTTCTCCTGACCCCAGTGGGTCAGACTTTTTAGGTTCTGCTCTCTGCATGGTTTCTGCAAGTCATTGATCCAGCAGGTGGCAAAACCAAGATCTGTAATGACACCCCGAGCTTGCACCTATAAAAGCAAGTTAATAGGGGCAGCTCTTCTATTCCTTTTTGTACAGGTTCACGTTAAGGACAATTTGCAGTACATGTTGCTACCTACAGATGGTAGTGTTGTCATACCTTTTATTTTTTTTTATTTTTTTCCCCGCAAAATAAGCCGTCGGAAAAAAAAAAAGACATTTACATTAATATAGAGTGATGAATACAGTCATTGATGGTCCCTTGTTCAAGGCTTTTCGGACCCCCATTGAAGAACAGCCCAAGTACGAATGCTTTTTCACTCTATAGCTAGAAACATAGGCTGACACATGCAGGTAATGATGAGTAGCTTTTTTTGCTAAACTGAACTCTGTCATAGGTCTCCAACTCCCAGGGGGGCCTTGTGTAGCTGCACAGTCTGCACAAATGGTATATCTACCCTTCCCTGTATAGGTGCACTGTAAAAGCTACGTTAACCCAAATGACAATCTAACTGTGGTGAGCAGGTAAGCAACTGAGAATGCACAAAACATCAACCTTGAGGAGGATGGGCATCAACAGTGGAAGACCACGTTGAGTTCCACTCCTGTCAACAAAGAACAGAACGCAGAGTCTGCTGTGGGCAAAGGATCACTAAAAGTGGACATTTCAAGACTGGAAAAATGTAGCCTGGCCTAATGCATCTCAGTTTCAGATGATGCACATAGATGGTAGGGTCAGAATTTGGTGTCAACAGCATAGATCCATGAACACAACCTGCCTTGTGTCAACAGTCCAGACTCGTGGGGTAATGGTCTAGGACAGTGGTTCTCAACCTGTGTAACCTCAGGACCCACATTTGTCCTTGGTCATTAGGTCGTGACCCAAATTGCACTGCAATGGTCCGCATGGCATTGCGGTAACACGCGTTCCGGTGCGGGCAATCGAACTGTGGCTGGGAGTTGTGTTTGGGGTACCATTCAAATGAACAGCTGTAAGCAATGCATGTATGGATGGAGCTCCCTCGCATCCATAGCCCCATCCTATCTACTCAAGCTGACACTCGATGCTGGGCAGCATATTCTGAATGGCTGCTTGGCGGGAGAACTGACAGTGCTGCGCTAGGGGGAGGCAGAGGAGCCTCTCACCTAGAAAAGTGGAAGGCATGCAGCGACCCACTGAACATGGAGGTCGTGACCCACTTTTTAGTCATGACCCACCAGTTGAGAACCAAGGGTCTAGGACATGGGTAGGCAAACTCTGGCCCTCCAGCTGTGGTGCAACTACAAATTCCATGAGGCATTGCAAGACTATGACAGCCACAGACATGGCTCCCAGAGGCCGATGCATGATGGAATTTGTAGTTCATCACAGCTGGAGGGCCAGAGTTTACCTACTCCTGGTGTAGGAGATGTTTTCTTGGCACACTTTGGACCTGTTAATCAATCATCGCTTGAATGCCACAGTGTACTTTTGCTGAGCAAGTTGATCTCTTAAAAGCCAAGATTTAGTTAACTGCTAAATTATAATAAAGTGCTTGATAAGTGTAAGTTCTTAAAGTTAGAAGCTTTCGAAAAAACACTGAACTATTTGCAGAACTGTATAATACCTGATGAAGAACCTCATGCGGTTGATTTATAAATCTTCCACTCAGTGTATAGCCACTGGATGGCATTGAGGAGCATAGGAATTTTCTATGCTCCTCTGCTCCATCTAGTGGTGATAGTGCCATGCAAATAGTATATGTCCAGATATACCCTGGGTGAAAGATTTATAAATCAGCTCCTTATGGTTCTTCATTGGCTATTATACAGATCAGCAAGTGGTTCCACAAACCAATATTTATACAACAAAGAGCAATAAAATAAAAACATTTCTCCTTGACACATGAGTAGTAACGGCTTTTGTAACATTTTCGGATATATAGATAGTGATCAGGGCTTCAGAGTGATATTGGGGTTTTGACACCTGTTTTGGAGAGAAACGTTAACTAACTGGTTCATGGCTAATTCTCTTTGAACTAGGATTATCTCCAAGTCTTGTAATAAAAGCGATTCTTTTGAGCGCATCTTGTATCTTTTCTTCAACCTCTTTCTTTGGTAGACTACGATGAAGATTTTGAAGAGGAGGAATACAAACCTGATGATAAGCGTAATAAAGATCGACAGGCTGATGATCAAGTGGATGAAGAGTCAAAGTCGTCCTCAGATGATGAAAAAGATGATTTAGACCAAGAGCCGGGAAGGAGCACACCATCAAAAGAGGAGCCTGAGGCCTCTGACAGCGACAGAGATGAAAGCGAGAGGCGCCGTGACAGCGACTCTGAAGAGCATAAACAAGGTTGGTGTCTGTATTTTCTTACTATTTAAATGTATCATTACAGAAATGTATTCAAGGCCTCTTCCTGCGTATGAAGTTCTATGAGGCCACGTATGGCTTTGCCGGTAAATATACATCTCAGTTCCAGAAGAGAGGCTGAATGTTTCGTAAACAGCAACGAGGCCTTTCACACGCAGTGAATATATTGCTGCACTTCAGAAAGAGGCAAAATTATTGTTTTTAACTTTGCTGCACTCAGTTTGACTTCACTTCAAAACCTTTCCTGGCTTTCCTCTAACGTTGGCAAAAAGAGTACATGTACCACTGTGCCTCTGTTTATGCCACCACCTCCAGCAGAGACAACACCCCAACGGGGAGCTTCTAAACCCATCCTTAAGACCCCCCATAGATGACACAGAGACCCAGTTTCTGCCCCCCCCTCCCCAGAGCTCCAGCAGACCTCGGATCAATGCAGCGTTCAACCAGCAGATGCAGGGAGGTCTTCTTTCCCAGAATTCCCTAACTGGGCCACGTGCCATGTCACATAACCATGGCAGAGTGCCGCAAGGGAAGATCTCACTGTATTTGGTTGGTTGGGTAGGTGCTCCCATGATCTGAGGTTTATCCTATGCTAGTTGAAGAAAAGAAGAGAAACTACAACAGTTTTTGATAATTTTTTTCTTTTGTGTAAAATTTACCACGTAATAAAGTTTTCCATCATTTTTATTTTTGCAACAATTTTTTATTTTTTTTTAACAAAGAAATTAAAATGTTTTTCCAGCCAAAACTAGTTTTTTTTTTAAAGTTTTGGATAGAGTAGGAAAGGATTACAGCCTCTGTTAGGTTTTACTGCACTCTAGGGATCCGTCAGATGAATTTGCCCACCTTTAGGTTAACTATAGAGGTACATTTTTTTCACATTCAGTCCGTCGGGAACTGCAGAAATCACTCAATTCCAACAGTGTGGATGGAGGTATGTCCCCGGTCAAGCTATTATTGTATTCTGATAGGCGGTGCTCACAGTTATCAGAATACCCATTGATTGACTGCACTCACTGTCCGGCCACTTTTGTTCCACCTGGCGCCTAAAAATTTGCCTGGGGTTCTATCCTTTCATCTACTTTACTGGAAAAAAAATTCCCTTGTTAAAGCTATCACCAGGACAAGAAGTGAGGGGAGACCCTTCTAACAAAGCCCTGGCTAGCAGTAAAACTTGACAGAGGTCTTAATCCTTACCCACTCAATCCAAAACAAAGATTAAACTTTTTATACACTTTATTGCAATGTGCTTTCATGATTCAGTGCTGGCAGTGCATGCTGGGCTGTCTAATAAGAAAGCCCAGCACTAGCTTTGCACTTGTTGACTGCACCTGCAGATAGAAAACCAAGGCAATGTCTCTACTAAGAGAGGGTGTGTGTTCCTCCCCTGAGTTTTTTGAGCTGTGTGTGTGGTTTGATATCCTGCTGGTCTATTCACAACACAAGCTGTTTAGAGTGAAAAAATTGCCTAGTGGCTAAGTCGCTCTTTCACCTCATGCCTGACTATTTTAAAGCCCAGTTGAAGCCTCCTTTTTATTACTATAATGCAGTCAGGCTGTATAAACAGTAATAAAGGTGGGGCGTCTTTTTTTATTTTTAATAGAATTTTTGTGCTGGGGCAAGGGTTATAATGTGTATATACACCCTGTGCTGGCAGTGCGTTGGAGCAGTGCCTGGGTCTTTATTGATCAACAATATCTACTAATATCAACTAATTAACAAACCCCTGCACAGTGTGCTAATCAATAGCACTATTTTACTTTGCAGTATCAATATTCACCTGCCCATAAACGTGCATTTTTCTTGCTCTTTCACCTTCATTTGTCATAGAATATTTGTTTTCCTGGCATAGTATATAAACATCCAATAACAAAGGGTGTCTACACTCTGCTTTCTTATACCACCGCCTTCCATAAATTATCTTCCCTTTGAACTTGAAAGTTGCCTTTGATATCGTCTTTTCCTCGTTGAATAGGCAAACATAGCATAGCTGACGAGGAAATGAATTCAGCTGCCATCAAAATCCAAACCCTTTATAGACAACATAGAGGCCATCATCGGAACGGCGGCAAGAAGAAACCAGGTTTGAAAGAGCGCGGTCGCTGACCAAAAATGAATTTTTCTCTGGCTAATCGAGCCGCCGTTTTAGTCATTTTCTTCAAATTCTTTCCCAAGTCGGCTCAAATCTGCATGTTCCACAATCAGCACTTCTCCTGTGATTAAGTCTACTTTTTTAAATTATCCAGTTAATTGAATATCTAATCATGGCTTGAAATAGCGTAGGGAAAATTGCGTTGCAAATATATGTCGCTATGATTGGTGCATGCTGAACTGCTTGGATAAGAAATACAGTATTTGCTCCCATTAAAATCGATTTATCAAGAATTGAAGGTATTTTATAAGACTTTTCAAAGGCCACTCCAACTATCCAACTGTGGGTGGATGCACAGTGGCTGCATTACTGTAGGTCCTGGCTGTCCACTCTGCAGTAATATCAATAATGTAAGCTAAATGATAATCCAAGAGGGTGTCATACAACTCTTAGGCCCCGTTCACAGGCATTTTGTCGTGCATAAAGTTGAGCGACAAAACGCTCAGCACATAAATTCCCATTAATGTCAATGGCCCGCATTCACACCTAGGCTTTTTGTTGCAAGCTGCAAAACGCCTGTCCCTCAAAAAAGTTATTTGGGGCATTTTGCAATGGAAAAACCTGACCCATATTTTTACGCACGTTTTTTACGCAATGTTTTTCATCTGACAGCCGCGTGTTCATATGCTGATGCCTAGGTGTGAATGCAGTCTTACAGAGCTTGGAACTCAAGTGGAGACTCCCCAAGTAATAAAAGAAGCCCATGATTGACTTGACCTGCTCACATACACCACAATTGGAAATATGTCTTAGGTAGGATAACCCATTAAATGCACCTGTTGACTATATACTGTAGGATCCATTTTGTTCAAAGTAGGGAATGTTTTAGACACACCATTGATTCCTAGTGTATAAATTAACCAATGCTCATGGGATGTTAAGCCATTCCCATTTTCTCTCTGTACAGTAATGGTTCTATCCTCAGTCTCCTTTTAACCTCAAAGCCCAGGTATAACTACACCAGTGACAACCACTGCAGTTCTACAGTGACTTGTCTTCATTGAAGGTTCTTTAAAAGTAAATCATTCACAAAAGCAGGTGCTTGAAACTGATATACGATAAAACAAAGGCATAAGCAAAGGTCACTTTCAAGCAGTAGATCCATAGGAAGCAGAATTTATGTGCAGGTTTTGATGCTTCCAGTGAAAGTCAATACTGGTTCCACCTTCCAAGTTTTGCCGTTGGACGTTAAGGTCATCTGTCACACTAAAGGACCAACGGAGAGGGTGGGAGGCAGAAGAATGCAGGACAGGGGAGAACTTTTGCAGAAAGAGTCAAGGTTTGCACATAAATCCAGCCGTGTATATCAATGGATCTACTGATTGTTTTGAAATACATTTTTTAACAAAAGGCATCTTCAGCTATTTAGTTTCTCATCATATGCTTAGCTTAAAATGTGACAGGTTACCAAAAAACATATAAAATGCGTAAACATTATCAATTTTGTTTTGTCTGGTTATGTAATATATTGACCGCAGCCATCATTCTCGAAATGTGAACGGATTCTTCAACTTTCTAGAGCAGTTTTGCATTTGTGAAGCCAAGTGGCATTGAGAAATACATTGTTCAGCATGCTTGTTAGGTGTGTTCAGTTGTGTCATGTTAGTTACCCTAAAAGTGAAACTGCCCTCAAAATTGGGTAGTCACAGTTGTGTTTAATTACCCAAAAGCTACTTATACATCTCAGAAATGTCAGTGTTGAAAATTCCCTGGAGTTGTTCAAAGTTCTGTCCTCTCTCGTTGCATTGCAAAGCACTGACTCACTCTACATAAAAGTGCTGAGCTAATCATCAATGATCTGTACTGTCACAAGGAGAACATCCATAGCCCTGTGTAAGCTTCCACTTGAGCAATTCATAGCTTACACGTGGAGGCTTCTGCTGCTCCCAATAGCTAGATGGAGCATCAGGGGTGCAAAGTAAAGGTGACCACTGCATATGCTATTAGGGAGAAGGAATTAACCTATTTCTTTGCAATGCATTAGGAATGCACATTTTTCCTTTTAAGAGACCATGGCAAGCATTTAAATTATCAAAACAGCACTCCCCAAGCAATAAACAAGATAATGTACCTGCCTCCATAGCAGCCTGAGTCTACTACCTTCCTTTCATGCAAGCACTGAAGCCTCACCATCCGATGCCTCCGGGGTTGTTGGATGTCTGTGTAGCCTCACCACTCACTGTGGGTCTTTCTGCTTGTCATTATAGGACACAGTAGTGGCTCAGGGGTCAAAAAAGGTAACCACAGTGTACAGAGGGGTACACATGCATCCAACATTTCCAGAAGTGTTGAATGCCTTAGAGATTGATGTAATCTTTAGCACTGAAACAGAGGGACGTTAGCAGCCATTGGCTGCTGGAGAGGTGAGTATAGTATGTATTTTATTGAAAGGAAGTGCCTTTTGATTCATTTAAAGACCTGAGAGGGTCTCTTTTAAAGAAAATGTTCATATTCTGCATCTGGATCCTCCATATCATTATTAGTTATTATATATACAGTAATACCTTGGTTTACGAGCATAATTCGTTCCAGAAGCATGCTTGTAATCCAAAGCGCTTGTATATCAAAGTGAATCTCCCCATAAGAAATAATGGAAATTCAGATGATTCGTTCCACAACCCAAAAATATTCATATAAAAATGATTACAATACAGTAATATAATACTGTACAAAATATAAAGAAAAATAAACCATTTTCCGGTTACCTTCGTGGCCGGTGTGAGGGGGACAAGAGAGAGGAGGATTATTGTGCAGGACGACTTTCACTATCACTAACGGAATCACTGCTATCTCTCGGCTCAATGGAATCTTTTTCATTTTGTGAAACCTTAACAAGGAATCTATCCAATGTGACATTGCATTGTCGTTAGACAGACTCATCGCTCGCACTGCTACAGCCTTATTCGGGTTCTTTTCTAAAAAATGTTGCTCTTATTGCAAGGCATTGCTTGTATATCAAGGCAACATTTTTCAGAAATGTTTGCTTGTCTTGCAAAACACTCTCAAACCAAGTTACTTGTAAACCAAGGTATTACTGTATAGCAACACTATCTTTGCTTTGTAAAGGCTGTGGTAGTTGGGACCAACTGGGATTTCTAATGGGGTATCTCGCTGCTATGATTCCTTAACATTGTTACTTAATATGCATATGAGTCAACTTGCCAGCATCCTTGCACAAATAAAATATCATAGTTGGGTTAAAACATATAAAAGGAAATAAGGATCTTCAGTGTTGCATATCATTACAGCCGTACATGGTCACAGACTTTACCACATGTTTACAGGCATTGCAAAAATGACCATATTTTCTTCACAGACCAAAGTTACATCACAATTTCACAATTTTCTCCCATTGTAGATAGGAAACACACAGATTCCTATTCATCCAACAGTTCACTAGATAGTAGCTATGATGAAAGAGTTGTTGATGAGGCTGGGGATGCTAAGAAGAAGAAGAAAAAGAAAAGGCACAGAGAATCAGAAGAACATCCTGATCCAGACGAACAAGCAACCCTGGAAAAGGAACCAGAGTTGGAGGAGTTGGTAATTGAGAAACTAGCAACGGCCATTGATGAAGGTGACTCAGAAGTTGATGAAAACATGGAAAATGACGCAGATCAACCAGAGTTGGGAAAAGCAGAAGACAAAACTGAAACAAGCTTCAGGAGTCATGCAGAGAATGAGCATGAAGGAGGTAGAACTTCAGATCTTATGGATGAAGACAAGCCCAAGTTAGAAGATGACCTAGATAGTGAAAATGAAGAGGAAGGTGGTGAGTATAGGCTGTGATCTGAGCTGTTCCTCCCAGCTTTAGTGCATGCCTTCCTTGTTTTGGTTTTTAGTGTGTTCATCAAACGCATGCACAATGACTTTTCCATTGTCTCAGATATTTCTGCATGGACAATGTTGCATTGTAACAATACTGTATGTATTCCATTGAAATGCAAACACATATTATAATTGTATTAATAATTGTTATAATTGTTATTCCTTTAAAAAAGTAATAACATACTAACTTGGTAAAAAATTGTTTTTCCAAAGTCTAATTATATATAGGTATTTAGTTCTCTAAAAATGGATCTTCCAAGCATTTGAATGTTAACTCAAGCTCAGTTATGGTGACCACCGGTGGGCTGAAACACTTTTTGGCTTTGGTATATCTTGTAAGGATTTCCACTGTAGTTTGTGTCTCTGCCTCCTCATATAAGTCCAAGCTGTAACTCATTTGCTATCCACCTGGGTGGTGGTGGTGGTGGTAGGGGTATTATTTCCTATCTGCTGGAATTTCAGAGGAATATACTCAAGCCATTGTGGTGTTCAGCCGCTCGTACTCTGGAGCTATATAGTCGTTTTTGGGTAGAATTGTTTTTTCTTCTTATCTTTTACCTCACTTTGGGTAAACTTGAAGAGCCAAAAGGGGGCAAAATCAAACAAAATATACAGTACAGCTCCGCAGTATTGTACACTTACCCCACGTACTTGTATTCCAGCTGCACTAAAATCCCAAGCCATGTTGTCACCTTTACTGAGTTCTTCCCTGCTGGACTGCAGAACAGCTCTCTGTTATGTTGTGGGGTTGACAGAGGGAGGGAAGAAGTTCAACACGGGTGTACTCAGGCAGGACTGACAGCGCTTCTTGAGATTTCAGTACAGCACAGGTAATATGTTGACAGCTCACTACAGGAAGTTAGGAGCTCATTAACAGGAACAACAGATATTTTTCTGTACTCGTAACACTTTGAAAGAGACAAAGCATGTGAAAATGTGCACGTATTGCAAAGATGTACTGCATATGCAGTATTGTCATTTGTTAATTTGCCCATACATACACTTTTAAGTCTTCCTTTTGGAACACAATGACTTCCACTGAAGGAAAACCCTATTGACCATTCTAGATTTCATTGATGTCATTTTTTACCAGTGAATTGATATTCTGGTTTCCCAGTTAGTCATTTCTAAACTTGACATTAGTGGCTCCAGTTTCCTAAATAGGAATTGTAAATGTTAGAGAAGCATAGGATGATCAGACCTGGGGTAACGTCCATTTTGGATCACGTGACCATGATGACCTAAAGCCTGGATCATGGTCTTTATTCAACCTTACATACTATGTTGCTATTAGGTCACATGTGCAACAGGATCTCTGTATTAATAGTAATCAGGTTCTTCAGTATCTTAGACTGTGAGCTTTCCTGTGCATGGCTGCCATGGTTTTAGGTCATGACTCAGAACTATAGCATTGTATGATCTCTGTGTTAGTGGAGACATGTAACTTTATACTCATTCTAATATATCTACCCACCCGGCTTAAAGGTAAAATCCGCTCAATACTGAAGATTAAACTTTGACATATATGCAGTAATGTAGATTATCTGATGAGTAGTTCAGTTTTTCAACCAGGCATTGCTATACGGCATCATCCTACCCCTGTCTCTTTCATCTGTTCCGGGGGGTTCTGAAACGTACCTGCTAGTATGATGCTCAAACACCCTCCTTGCTACTTCTTATACACAGTCTAATGTAAAAATGGCACCATTAGGATATTTTTGGTAGCCAACAATCAAATTCAAATCTTCCATGGAAGTATGAATGTGATTGATGTAAGAAGCAGAAAACAAAGAAATGTCCACAGCACAGATCACGGGATGCAGACTCCTTCTGCACTCCTCCTAACCCTCTATGGGGCTATAGGTGTGATGGATGCAGAAGTCAGATTCATGTAAACTGAGTTAATTTCTGATTTTAGCACAACAAAAGCATTTGTTCAATAGAATAGGTAAACAATTTACTTCTGCCTGGGATCATTCTTTAATTTTTTTTAATGGACTAAAAATGTAAGCTTAGGTCCAATTTTAGTCTATCCAAAGCTGGTGCCTTAGCTAGATGAGGATGCAAGTTCTTTAATTATCTACTTATAGTATCATTTTGGGTTAGATCTGCCCATTTCGGGACCACTACAGAATTGTAATCATAAGGCCCCTTCGCAATGGTACTGGCATTGTCCAGTGAACTAACAAATAATTGAGCTTAGGTCTATTTAAGAATTTAAGTCTATCCAAAACTAGTGCCTTATATATAGGAGAGGATGCTATTGGGTTAATCATCTACTCATAATATTATTTTAGATTAGAACTGCCACATTCCATGACCATTACAGAATTGTAATCATAATGGGTGATCCAACCTACCTGGCTGGCCATAAATGTGGCAATTTTCAGTCATTTTTCACCACTTGTGAGCCACCAGGAATCGCAAATACAATTGTAATTGACAGAAACTAAGCAATATACCACCTACGAGTTTAATCGACCACCAGAATTTGCTCAATTGCAAACTCCAAACTGGGAAATAAATTGATAGATTCAACACAGTTTATTGGTAGATCAAATTAGATTGGAATGGAATCTATGGCAATCAGATTTTTCTGTGTACATGATCAGGGCAATTTTGATCCCATCTCATAACAACTAGAGATGAGGCTGGACTTGGTGTAAACCCAGTTCGCTTAGGTTCGGCCAAGCCTGCTCAAAACGTTGACCTCCACTTCATCCTCCAAACCCAATCAATTGTAGGGAGGCGCATTCCCCACCCTGCAGCGTTATATCACAACTGCCAACACTGGGTTGAGAGGAGTGGGTGAAGGTTGAAGATTTGAGCAGGTTTTGGTGAGCACAGGCAAACTGGGTTTGCACCAAGCCCATGAGGCTCATCACTACTTGCAACTAGGGATGCACAGATACTTTTCAGATACCAGTGCAGATACTTGGCATTTTCATGAGAACTACCAGGGTTGCAGCGGTTGCAGCTGGGACCTGGCTCTGGCACTCCACCACTGTCCTGAAATCATTAGTCTGTATTGATTTAGAAAAACTGTCACATGACAATAAACAAAAATGTATCAGTACTCGTACTTGTAAGTACTCGGCAAGTACCAGTACTCGTACTCGCAAAACTGGTATCTGTGCATCCCTTTATTTATATTTATAAAAACAAAATCGTACATTAAAACAGAGATGTACAAATCCGGGGAGCTCCGTGTGCTCCTTACACATGACAGCTGCCTCCTAATTTTTGAATTTTTCTCTAGTGTAGTCTTAGAGCTCAAAAGTATCAGTATATGTACTCGTACTTCTACTGAGTACTGTACTTGGTATCTGTGCAACCCTACTTGCAACCCATAAAAAACCATTTGATATCTTCATTTGATTTCTGATTTTTAGCAAAAAAAACAAAAATGGAAACTTTGATCGATCTATCAAATTGTCATGGCCAGTTTAAGGTTTTTCGGGAGCAGCTTGTATTTGAAACTACTGTGCAAAAAAATGTATTCATTGTAATCATTGGCTTTGTGCAGGTTCTACCATTGCATTGTAATCATGACTGTATTGTATTTCAGGCTTGTTTGTCCTTTTGTGTTGTATTTGACCTATTTCAGCATGTTGGAAATAGCGTCGCACGTGTGCAATAAATAATGGATTGAGCAGTTCCGCCATTCTCCTGTATATTCTTCTCTCCGATTCCACCCTCCTGTGTTTGGCTTTCCCTTTGTTTATTAGCAATGCAAAGATAATTTGTGAGCCTTTCATGAGCAGAAACCTGATTGTTTTCAGGATTTATGAAGACGGATCTCCTGGAATGCAGCATAAAACTTTTAACGTGACAAAAAAAAAAAAATATCCCCAAACGTTTAAGGATAAGATAAATCGCTAATTACAGTCATTCTGCCAGGCCATATTCCTACTCGTTAAACTTGAAATCTTATCTGTATGATTGATTTCTCAGACTCCGTTTATGGCAGCGCAGAATGAAAAATAAAAGACGCAGAGAGTGCCAAATTGTTCTTTAGGTACAATGTAAATTGTTCTGACATTAAAAAGTGGAAATGCTGCGAGATTTTAGAGATTTTAAAGAGGAACTCCGGGATGGGGGAAAAATTAACCCTTGCAGCGGGGCTACCACTGTTTTTTGTCTAGGGGGCAAAAATAAAGAAGACATTCTCACCTGATCCCTTGGCCCCCCTGGCTGCCTGATCGGTCCCTGCAGCCTCTTCTCCAGCGGTCTAAGGATCTGTGACGCCATCACATCTAATTCAGGCCTATTAGGCGCCCCAACCGGAGCGGAGGGGGAGAGAGGTGAGCAGTCACTGCTGCAGGACCGAGGATTGGGGGGCGTATTTCTGCTTTAGTTTCTTCCCTAGAGAAAAATTAGCTGTTAACCCTTGCAGTGCAGGATAGTCTCACTGCAAGGGTTAATTTTTCACAATCCCAGAGTTCATCCTTTAAAGTAAGCCTGCCACTGACTGGGGCACTTGATGAATTAAGGCATAATGGCACTGACACTATCAGAACATCCAAAGATAATGGAACTGAAGTTATATGCAAATTTTTACTTTGAAGTGAAGCTTGGTCCCGACCCCTAATCTTCCTAAAACTGGCAATACATTATGGGAATTCTGCTGGTTCTTCAGGAACAGGCCCAACATTCACACAGTAGGTGCCGCTGCCGGCAGCCTTTCAGCCAGCATCCCTTGATTAGCTGATCGAAAAAGCCGGTCGGGAAATCTTTTAACAAACATAGCCGGCAGCCAATGATCTCGCAAGGAAGGTTTTGGGAGTTTTTAATTGCGTTTCAGCGCTGAAACGCAATAAAAAACGTCTAAAACCACGTTGATTAGCGCGGTTCCATTGAAATCTATTTGGAAACCGCACTGATCAGCGCGGCAAAAATAGTGCAGGGAGCAGTTCGGGGTGGGGGGCGGTTCGGATTTCGCGGACCCGCGCGGTTGCATGAACGGTCCCGATAGCAATGTATGGGATCATTGATGTCGGCGGATCCATGCATTGTTCAGGCATTGCCACAGTGGCTGAATACAAAGGAAACAGAGGGTCGGGACCGTGCTTCACTTCAAAGTCAAAATTTGCATTTAACTTCAGTTCAGTCAGCTTTAGCCTCCCTACTGGTCTTTTAATACAATTGCTTGTCTCATTAACCATTGAGGAAGCTTGAGAGGTGGAAGGGGGGAGGGCTAAGATTTAAAAAGGGAAAGCTGAGACTTGCAGATAACTTCAACTGTCTGTATATCTGAAACTAATAATTATTTTTAGGTTTTCACAGGCCTATCCTGCACTTAGATATTGTTTCATCCTGTGTTCCATTTGACATGTCTAGGTTTGTATCACATGTTCATGTTAGGCCTTCATACACTCGGGCATGGTTTGATATAAGATTGTAAATACTGGCCTAAAGGGTATCTGAATAAGCAACTATATACAAAACATAGATAAAACTTTGAGCAGTTCCGTAAAGTCAGCCTGGAAATGTCAGATACAGCTGGCTGCAGCTTACAAGCTTTTAGCAGACCTCAGCAGGCTTTTACCAAGCTTTGATCAGGGTTCAGCTTCATGCCATGCAAATGCTTGCTAAAAATGATTCTCTTCTCACTGATGTTTACAAGGGTACACACACACAATAGGCATGTTGATTTTTAGTTCTTCACTGGTTAGCAAGGTACAGTATGTCATGGTTTAAGACATGATTTGACTAAATAGCACCTGTCATGCAATCTCCTTACCAGTCCAGAAGTTTCATTGTTAAATTTTAATGTTTCGGCCAAGACTAAGCCGGCACCCCATAAATCTGTGTATGAAGGCTAAAACGTTTCTAAATATTAATGTGTCTAACTAAAGAAAAAGGAAGTATATAACACAAAATATATAAAACATCTTCACTGAATAAATGAACCACAAACATCACACTGGTCTACAAACATAGGTGTGCGAATATCTCTGTAATATAATATGACATTTCTATCTACTTAAAGCCTTGTATTAGAAACTTTCATTAAATTGGGTACCAAAAGGCAAACATAGGCAATCCATTCTGCTGTTGGGTTATGTTGGGAGTCACTCATGTTATTTAATTAGAGTTCCTTATCCTTGTGAGACCCAAAAATTAATTGGCAGACATTCTGTATTCTAAAATATAATATTATAATAAAATATAATACACTGTACTGCTGACATTAAAATTAGCAACTGTTTGTGAAATGGCTCCTTAATGAGTGGCATCTATAAATATATAAGTATATACACATATAGAGTGTATACTGTGCACAAACCACCACACTTGCTTTTAAAGTGTAGGTGAAGCCAAATTTTTTTTCTAGTTTTAGAAAGAGTAAGTAAGTATTTAATCCCTATCAAGTTATTTTTGCTGTCTGTGACCTGGTATCCTAGAGATACTTCCCTTCTCCTCCTGTCCTAGAGAGACTTCCCTTCTCTTCCTGTCCTAGAGAGACCTCCCTTCACTTCCTATCCTAGAAATATTTCTCTTCACTTCCTTTCCTAGAGAGATTTCCTGTCACTTTCTGTCCTAGAGAGCTTTTCTTTAGCTTTTTGTCCTTGAGAGATTTTCCTTCACTTTCTGTCCTAAAGCGATTTCCCTTCACTTCCTGACCTAGAGAGATTTCCTGTCACATTATGTCCTAGAGATATTTTTTTTTGCTTTCTGTCCTGGGGAGTTTTTTTGCCCTTCACTTCATGCCCTAAAGAGACTTCCCTTCACATCATGTCCTAGAGAGATTTCCCTTCATGTCCTAGAAAGATTTCCTGTCACTTCCTGCCCTAGAGAGATGTCCCTTCACTTTCTGTCCTTGAGGAATTTCCCTTCACTTCCTGTCCTAGAGAGATTTCCCTGTTGTCATAAGAAGAGATGCCCCTATTAGAGGATTTTTCATCACTTCTTGATTTGACGACAACTTAATTTTTTTGGGATTATACCTCACTTTCTGTCTTGCTAACGATGGTCACCAAAGTGGTGGATCTACACAGACAGCAATAACACAACTTGACAAGAGGTCTAACTCGTACCTACTGCATCCAAAACTAATAGAAATGTTTGTCTTTGCATACAGCTTCATAAAAGCCAACTCCGCTCAAAACCAGAGTTTCAGGTATAGCTGAACCCCCGATGAATAGAATCGTCCGCCAGCTTCTTATGTCTGTCAGCACTCCAGTGATGAAATTTCCCATTTAAGTTTTTGAGCGTTCTCCATCTAAAAAAATCTTGTAATGAGCCAGGTAGGAAGGGGGGACACCATCATCCCATTTTATACTGGTGATTTGTCAGAACTGAGAATTATCTCACCACTGGTGTCCCCGAGAGATAGAGATCATGTGATTACACTAAACAACAATAATGCAAAAATGAAATTTTAGGTTGACTTCAAAGGAGATCCCCAATCATAACAAAAATCACCAGGATATTTATGAAATGTAAACTACTTACTTAACCATCATCCTTCCAATAGTGATGTAAATGTGATTGGGATCACTTGTTTGCCTGATGAAGGCTATCCTGTGAGACCCCAAAACGTTGTATATAGTGTTCTATTTGCAACTAGTATGTGAATAAATACGTACTGGATTCTCTTTGGAGTGCCGGTATCCACCCTTTACTGGGATAACATACAGACGTCTCAACTGACCTGCACTGCTTGGCATGCCTAGGCAAAGAACGAGGGGAAGGGGCATTGTCCACACAATAATTCTTTCCATCCTGTATTGGAGTCCAAGGCTGGACACTGGCTTTGAACAGGCAGTTTTTGGGCAATTAGCACATCAACCAACAGATAACCACACAACATAATATTCCCTGGTGTGTTTTTGACTGGAGCTCTCCTCAAATCTCTCTCTCTATTCATTATTATTACTATTACGTATGACCATACATGCAAACAATCTATACAATGCATTATCCAGGTAATTATTGTGCATGCTTTTTCTATGGCATGGATTGGCTTTTGAATCATCTGCTTGGAGTCTGCTGCTACCCCTGCTTGCTTTGCCGCTTCCTGTTTGCAATCATCATAAAAAAAAAAGTCTATTGCAAATCGGTTCAAGAGAAAATAGCGGAGGCAATGGACGGCAAAGAAATGGCTGATTCGGAGCCAGAGCCCAGCGACTCAAGCACGGACGAAGAGGACAACTTAAAAGGAATGACCAACGCCCAAAAACGTAAGATGGCTACATAGGCATATAACTAGTTTCAAAAGAACCTATATAAGGATTAGATACCTGCCCATGTATCCTGACCCACTGCTGGGCACACTATGATATAGTTATATTAAGTTTTATTATTTATATTTAAAGTTTAGAATCTTGAACAGTTCACTGAATCCTTGAATCCATTCACTGATCTCAATGCTCCTTCTCAATCTCATTTTTCATCAAATAATATTTTCTGTTGGCTTTGGGGATAATATTTGTCCCTCCCCCTTCACATCTTTCATTTTTGCCTTTATTTATTTCATCTCTCAACTCTTAACCAATCATTGATTGAAGTACATTGTGCTCTAAAATATTCTCTCTCCAATCCCGTCTTGTTTCACAACTTATTGTGACTTCAGCAAGGGACTTTCAGTTCTCCCGAGTGTTCAAAGTAACATACAGAAACTCTGTATGTTACAATGTGCAAGTGAAAGTCCCCTGTTGAAGTCACATTAAGTGGTGAAACATGTTCACATGGGAGAGGGTAAGTTTTTGTATGCTACCCTGAGCACTTAAAGTAGGTGGTGAAATGAAAGTCCCCTGATGAAGTCACTTCAAGTGGTGAAACATGTTGAGATGGGAGAGGGTAAGTTTTTGTATGCTACTCTGAAGACTTAGGTAGTGACCGGCAGCACCGGGACGGGCCTCCTGATTGGCTGGGAAGCCGGCCTTATGCTGCCTAGCGACACTGCAGGCCAGCCAGGCTTCCTGACTAATTAGGAAGCCGGACGGCAGGTAATGACTTCCCGTCCGGCTTCCTTATTGGCTGGAAACCCAGCTTCACGCTGCCGAGCAACACTGCGGGCCAGCCAGGCTTTCTGACCAATCAGGAAGCCCGGCAGCAGGTCATGACCCGCCACCCGGCATCCTTATTGGCTGGGAAGTTGGGCCCACAGTACCTCGGGATGCCGGTATCGGTACTCGGTACCAACAAGTACTGATAAAAAAAATATTTGTACTCGTACTTGATACAGAGAAACTGGTATAGGTGCAACCCTAAGATTTAATAATCTGAAATCTGCAGCTTTCATTAAAATAACCCCTGGTGATCCTGCCATGACGGTCCTTGTTCAGGCACTTCCTGCTGTATGATGACAATGCTCAATCCCGGTTTCCCAATTGTGCTTCGGCATCCTGTTACACGGACTTCCAATACCGTCTGCAAATTAAGGTCACCAGATTTTCAAAATGAAATCCAGAGACACATTAATGACCAGGGCTACTTTTAACCACACCCACAAATCACATCCCTATTTGTAACTACACCCACAAAATCCCACCTTGATTTTTAACACGCCCTGAAACAACTGGTAACAGACTTTTGGAACAAGATCTTCGAGTAGATAAAAGATGAGGTGCCTGTAGTGCACTGTGGTGAATTGTGGGTGTGGAGAAATTGCTCTAAACAGTGGGAGGGGCTTAAAGAGATATGGTTACAAAAAAAACCTGAGCCTATTCTGCTAGGGGTTGTGAGTGTAACTCACAGAATTCAGGGGTCAGACAAGTGTGACAGAGTGCAGTCATCAGGAATAAGTAATGCACAGAGTGCAGGAGTCAGGAGTGTATGACGCATAGTACAGTGGTCAGGAGTGTGTGATGCAGATTGCAGGGGCCAAGAATTAATAATGCACAGAGTGCAGGGGCCAGGAATATGTAGTGCACAGGGTGCAGGGGTCAGAAAAGAGTAATGCACAGGGTTCAGGGGTCAGGAATAAGCAATGCACAGGGTGCTGGGTCAGGAATACCTGATGTACAGGGTGCCGGGGTCAGGAGTGTGTGACATAGAGTGCAGGGGTTAGAAGTGCATAATGGCACAGAATGCAGCATGTAGGGGTCAAGAATAAAGTACGAGCTAGCATACACAGTATAACAGTACAAATTCCCACCAGCTTTAAAGAACCAGATCTGTGATAAAGAGAAAAAAAACCAATAGCATATATATAATATTTATACAATAGAGTGAAAGAATACTCAGTCTCATTAATCTTTTATAAACTGTCTAAAATACAATAAAAACTGTATCTAAAAAATATAGAAATATTTAAATAGAGCTGACCTCCCCCATGATATTTAAAGCTGAACTCCAGGCACAAAAACATTTGTTTAAATAAATTCGTAAATACTCACAAAGGATGTAAATCCACTCTGTGTGCACCAAATGCTTTGGCAAACAAAAATATTTTCTTATAAAATTAGTGGTGATATCATCACTGTGCTGCACATAGCCTGTGCAGAGAGCAGAACTGTGGGAGGGACCCAGCAGGCCCACTTAGAGAAGGGGCGGATACAAGACCAGTCACCCTGCACAAGGAGAGAGAGCAGCAGTGACAGGTCTTTTTTACAGGAAGCTCCTGCACAGATTATTGCACAGATCTGGAAGAGAAACAAGAATACACATGGCTCTTGTATTTAAACAATATTAGCTTATTGTGGAGTTCAGGTTTATCTATATGCTGATCCGTTCTCTATATATTATAGGCGAAGTCTCATATTGTTCTCGAGCAGGTTAGATTCACTGAAATGAATGCAACCTGTTCAGGAGCAATAAGGAACCTTTCCCCAATACAGAAATGAACAGATTCCAAAACTCCTAATTAAAGAAAGAAATGGTGGACTCAGTGGCGTAACAATCGCCATAGCGACCCAGGTGGCCGCTATGGGGCACAGGGCTCGGCCTGGCCAGGACATCCCCGTGATGCCGTGCTGGCCGCCTGGGTCGCTATGGCATCTCAGGCTGCTGGCTGTCACTGGTGGGTGTGAGGAGGAACATGCCACTGCACACATCACTGATAACCTGTCAGTGACAGCCAGCAGCTGTGGCGGAGGATGCTGGGTCCGGCGTCGGCAGCGCCGAGGAGGCGGGGCCCGGCAACGGAAGAGGAGGTGGGGCCGGTGACGTCAGAGGAGGAGGGGCCCGGCGATGGAAGAGGAGACAGGGCCCGGTGATGGAAGAGGAGGCGGGGCCCTGCGCAGGAGGAGGAGGCTGACAGAGGATCAGGCTGACAGGTAAGAGGTGTGCAGGGGTGTGACCAGCCCACCTGAGACCCTGAAGAGTCCACCATAGAGTCTATGGTGAGCTCTGCAGGGTTATTCTCAGGTGATCTGTTTGGGATCTCAGGTGGGCTCTGCAAGGGACGTAACTAGAAATCACAGGACCCCATACAAAATTTTGCTATGAGACCCTGTGATTTCCAGTTACGCCCCTGGGTGGACTCCTGTGCTGAAAAAACAACTCATGTATCTGAATGAAGAGAATGAGAAGGGAACATTTCTTCATGCAAATAGTAGTGATCTACCACCTGCTCAACTGTGCCCACAGTGGGGAACTTTTTTCTTCACTTCCTATTGTGTGACTAGGACAGGCAATGAAGAGAATTTTTCCAAAATAACGCAAACAGCAAGAGAAACACTTTTATTATGAGAGTATAGTAGGGTTCAAACCTCTTTCAGGTCTCAAATCACTTCCATCACATATCCAAAACAAGGTGTATATTCCACATCTTAGGTCAGAGGAAAGAGTCAGTGAATATATTCGTATATTTCCCTGTAGCCATTTGTGCATCCAAAAATGTTGGATTAGAGCACTGATTTGGTGTAAATGTAGGTGTTCATTTATATTCCCGGGCATTTCCTATACTCGTCAGCACCATCTAGGGGCGCCAGTGCCGTGCTATGCACCAGGCAGAACTTTTTATAGATCAGCCTCTGTTTTGTATATAAAGTACAGTGCAGAGAGTGCATTTCACAGGGTTCCAGATCCAGCTCAGACCTCACCTGGTTTCCATAAGCCCCACACATAAGCTTGCTCCCCATAGTAACTCATTAGTGACAGCAAACTAACCATCGCTCAAACATCACTCACATTACAAGTCCCATACATGCTCTGCAAATCCAAGAAAGCACACGTACCACCATTTCTATAAATGTTCTGCACCAGGCACTCATGTTGTCATTTAGCAAATCTTACCGTATGGGTGCGAAGAGTCAAACAACAGTTTTTCTATAGATATGCTGTATTTGTGCCCAATGCAGCTCTCCACACTGTAAATAACGCCAGTATTAATCTATTCCGGGGGCCACTTGGAAGGAGCAGTAGGCACCAGCCATATTGTGGGGTGACACCACCAAGTTGCCTATCCTCCCCAACCTCCCCAAAAACTGCTGAAATGCTCTTTCCATTTTAGCCCAATGTTATAACTTGCATGATATCCTTCTCTACTTCTATTTGTTCACATACCAGCTCTCCTTAGTTTGCCCTAATGAATTGCCAGCCCCATCTTTCCACACGTGTCTGATTTCCTTACCATTCTCTTCATCTTTGCTTGATCTTCCTGCTTAAATCTTTTCCTTAATCCAATCTCGAATCACCATTTTCTTTCCCCACCTTGACCCAGTATAACTTTCTGCCCACCCTCTACAACATGATCCATCTACCCTTCCCAACCATCCTGGCCCAATTAAATCTATCCACCATTCAAATCCATCCATCTCCTCCCAGTCCGATAAATGTTTCCTTATCCCTTCCTGCACTACATGCCTGTTGTGTTTTTGTGCTAACAAGCTAATCTTAAAAAAGATAATTTGCCATTTACATTTAGTAATGCTGCCACAATGTGAAATAACCAAGCATCCTCTCTAATGGCCACTAGGAGCTTTGTGAGGAAAGGTGAAATGAGGAGAAGGCACTCTAAACATTAATTCAAATACTTTAGGCTAACTACTCCAGATGATGAGACACTCCATGCCCCATGATTTTATATTTGAACAGATAATTAGGACTTTCAATAACTCAGTAATATATTGTTGGGTTTATATGAAAGAAGAATCAGGATGAAGCTCAGAGAGATAATGAGAGGAAAACTAGAATATCTATAGCTAGGTTAAAGTAACACTAAGTTAAACCTTAAAAAGTCATTCAAGTACCTTAAAGGAGAACTTTGAGTGATTTCCACTCATCCTCATATTTAGAGCCGACCCGTGTCAAAGAAGCTGTCACAGGTCGGCTCTATTGATCGGGAAGTGAGCGAACACATGCCGTCGCTCGCTCACTTCCCGATCATCTCCCTGCAGAGAGCGGTCACTGTCAGTCACCGTTCCCCGTAGGGATTCCCCCTCCCCTCTCTGATTCTCCAGCGATGACTGGAGGAACGGACAGGGAGGGGGCGGGCACAGCTGGCTCTGCCTCTAGATAGGCAGAGCAAGCTGTCAATCAAGCAGCTGGGTGGATCCAGACAGCATTGTTGGGATCTGTCCCGGCTGCAGCACTCCCAGTATATCGTGGGCAATAGCCCGCAATATACTGAGCTTTGGGTCACTGGATGAGGCTAGTATATGTCCTTCCAGTGACCCTAAAGAGAACTATGGGGAAAAACACTTACCACTAGACATGTGCGATTCGTTTCGTTACAAATCGAAATTCGTACGAATTTTCCTGAAATTCGTAAATTCAGAAGCATCCGAAATCCGAATTGCAGTTTCCGAATTATATCCGAAATACGAAATTCCGTTGACGGAATTTCGTTCCGTTACGAACATTCGTTATATTGAAGTTAAAAAGCAAAGTAAATTTGTTAATATACTAGAGTTGATGGTATTTTTTTTTTGTTTTTTTTTCCGAAATACGAAATTCCGTTGACGGAATTTCGTTCCGTTACGAACATTCGTTATATTGAAGTTAAAAAGCAAAGTAAATTTGTTAATATACTAGAGTTGATGGTATTTTTTTTTTGTTTTTTTATCCGAAATACGAAATTCGGATCCGGAATCCGTTAACGGAATTCGTATTTCGGATAAAAAAACAACTACCACATCGACTCAAATATTAACAAAGGTATTTTTGCTTTTTAACTTCATCATAACGAATGTTCGTACAGTTACGAAAATGTGTCTAAACTAACGAAAATTCATATTTCGTACGAATCCGAATTGAGTTTCGGACACGAATTACGAAATAACGGATATTCCGAAACGGAACGAAACGAAACGGAACAAATTTTTTCACGGCGCACAAGTCTACTTACCACATAGTTCACTTTTAACTATTAACAACAATGTATCTTATTTGTGTATCACTCGGCTGTAGATCCTCAAATCATCTCTGAATTGGTGCTCACACTGTCCTTCCTTCTGGAGGGGGGCTACTTTTGTTCCCCATGGTCCCTGGGTGTGTGCTGTAAAGTAGTCACCGCTCCAAGCTCGCTCCTGTGATGGACTACAATCTCAATACAAATTAGTAAACTAAACAGGAGATTGTAGTCAATCATTGGAATGATCTTGGAGTGGTGGCTACTTTACAATTTGGATGCATCAGAATGTCTAAATTTAACTAAATCCATACGAATACCCATTCGGAACTAAACTAAATTTACATGTCTAAACCGTAGCCCAGAATCTTAAATACTTCACAATTTTCCACACCAAAAATGATATAAGTATAAAGTACAAGGGCTAGTTTTTTTTCTATAAATATATCTATTGAATAAGGTTTTCATTTCTGGGTCTCCAAATAGCCCACTTGTCCCTCTGCATTTGAGCCATGGACCAGTTGTTTTCCTTGCAGGGACAAGATTGCTTTCTGCATTGCCCCCTTGTAGGCGTCTCTAAGGGAGAGTGTATGTTTATGGGCAAGGGGGTGGCTAGTGGTTCTTCACAGCAAATTTCTATCTGCCCATTGCTCTTGCATAATGACTGACACCTCCACCCTTCATGTAGAAGATGTCTGCAACACTCCCTCAACTCAAAGTGCAGGTAAGGATTGCTTTGAGGAAGTTGATTTAAATTAGTTGACCAAATGAGGTCCAATTACATTGCAAATATAGTTATAGCTTAGGAGGAGGGTACTTTCTGGAGGCAGTTTCTGGTATGTACAAATGTTTATTCACATTATAATTTTCAAAGTCTTTAAAGGGAAATGGTCATCATCGTTTTGGCACCTGGTGTTGCCAAAGCTGAAGCTAGGTACACACAAATAGATTTTTTTTGTTCAGCCTGCGAGGCTCAACGAAAAAAATCAGAAAGATTCCTCCATCCATGTTAACAGTGTGGATGGATGAATCTCTTTCTGCGTCTTTTGTGATCTGAGAGTAAACCTGAGCAGTGCTTGGAGCTGAATGGCCGGAAGAACTGTTTGCCCCACAATTTTCCAACATGTCCATTAGACAAAAGTCAATCCAATGTCACGCATTGGCTCTAATTACAGGGAAGAGTTTATTTCACTCTCCCCATAATTCTCCTCTAATATACTTTTAAATGTATTTTTGCAATGCAAGCAATGTAATTACCTCAATTTGACCTGAAATCAGCGTCTTGCAGTACAGCAGAGGTAGAGTGTGAGAGGAAGAAGTAGTCTAAGGATCCAGTCAGTTCATGTGCTGAAAAGAAGCAAGCTTCTAGTAGGAGAAATCAGAGAGACAGAGATGAGCCCAGATAGCAAGGACAACTTGCCACAAACATGTGGGAGGGTTCAAATGTAATTCTTGTTAACTTGCTGCACATATTCCTGGCAAGTTGTAGACTTGCAGAACACTCGCAGCACAAGTTCTAGTTGACACTTTTTGAATTTGTAGCAAATTTGCTTGGCAAGTCTACAGCAAGAGTCCTGCAGGTCTTAGCAAGAGCTCTGCAAGTGTTCAGCACTTTTGCAAAGCACGTTGATCTGGAGACTTGCAATGCAGACTTGCTGTAATTGTGCAACAAAATTGTGAAGCTTGGCTAGTCTGCAATGCTCTAGCAAGTCATTTTCAAACTTGCAGCTCAATTGCTTGCTATCTGGGAGCTCATCAGTGTGCTACTTCTCCCATTACTGTCCAGTCATAGGCCAGGGGGTTGGTCCAGGAGGACCTGGGCTCAGAGGTAGGTTGAATGATACTTGCCATCAGACTGAGGACATCTAGTGGCAGAAAAAGTACAGCGGGGGAAATCTCTGGATTGAAGGTGTTTATTGCTGCAAAAACTGGTTTCTTTATTGTATCTCTTAATGAGCAATTCATTCCTATCTTGTTATTTTTGGCCGGCGTTCTGCTCTAAGCACCATAGTAAGGTATATTCCATTTCCTGGAATTAAATTGTGTTGTACTGGTGTCAGCAATTATTCAAAAATGTACTTATCTTTCAAATATTCTTTTCACAGTTTTGACTGAAAGTACCATTCAAGATACTCAAGATGAGGCTTCAGTAAAAGAGCAAGAATCTGGACAAGAGCAAGATGAAACAGAAGTCAAAGATAGTGTGGATTCGAAACATGTAGAGGCTGAGAAAGATTTCAAAGCTGACACCGAAGATGAAATAAAAGAGGCAGCAGGAGATTTAGATCAAGAAACGTCTGAGGAAAAAGCTGAAATACCAAGTGAATATCTTTCAGAAGAATCCATACCCTTCGATTTAAAAGCAGACGATGCAGAATTAAATAACACCAAGGAGGATGAAGGTTTGGAAGAGAACATTGGTAAAGAGGAAGCAGTAGGGCTTGGTTGTGAAATAAAAACAGATCCTGAAGATGATAAAATGGCAGAAACTCTACCAAGTTCTGCAGTAGAACAACTGGAAACACAAGAAGTCCTAAAGCCTGAAGAGGAGACGGTCAAATCTGATGACGTAAATAATGAGAATGAAGAGACATCTGGTGACCTCATTGTTGAGGGTGCTGAAATAAATGTGGAGAATGAAGAAGCACCTGCTGATGAGAACGTGGAGCATGCTGAAGAAAGTCCTGATGCCAAAGTGGAGAATGCAGAAGCACCTGCTAATGTATATGCAGACAAAAGTGAAGAAAGTGCTGATGCCAAAGCAGAGAATGAGGAGGCAACTACTGATGAGATTGTCGGGTATGATGCAACACATGCTGACATCAGTGGGGAGAGTGAGGAAGCTCTTGCAGAAGAAATAGTTGACAAGGTGGATGCATCTGCTGGCATGAATGGGGAGGATGATAAACCACAGGATGCAGAGAATGAAGAAGCAACTATTGACATCAGTACAGGGGATGGAAAAGCACCTGATGATGTTGAAAACATAGACACATATCCTGATGTCAGTCTGGATAATGAAGCACCAAGGGATGGGAATGAGGAGAATAAAGTTGTATCTTCTGATATTCAAGTGGAGAAGGAGGAAGGACCTAGTGATGAAAATGTTGAAAACGAGACATCACATGATGATGAAAATGTTGAAAACAAGGAAGCACCTGGTGATGAAAATATTGATGCTGTAGAAGTACCTGGTGATGAAAATGTTAAAGCTGAGGAAGTACCTGATGATGAAAATGTTGAAGCTGAGGAAGTACCTGGTGATGAAAATGTTAAAGCTGAGGAAGTACCTAATGATGAAAATTTTGAAACACCTCCTGATGTGAATGTGGAGAATGAAGAGGCACCTGCTGCTGAAAATACAGAAAATGATAAAGCTCCTGAAGAGCTAAATGTTGAGAATGAAGAAGCACTTGGTGATTTAAATGTTGACAATGAAAAAGCTCCCGATGATGTGAATGTTGAGGCTGTAGATGTACATGATGAGGTGAATGTGGAGAGTGAAGAGGCACCAGCTTATGTGAATGCAGAGACTGGGGAAGTGCCCAATAAGGTCAATGTGGAGAATGAAGAAGTATCTGCTGATGTGAATGCTGAGCCAGTAGAAGAACCTGTTGAGGTAACAATAGAGGATGAGGACGCTCCTGCATCTGGTGATCTGAATATGGATAGTGGAACTGCAATTGGAGATGTGAATGCTGAAAATGAAGAAACACATGATGACACAAAGGAAGAGAATGCAAATGCATCTAGCGAGATGAACGATGAGAATAAAGAAGTATCTGGTGAGACATTTGTTGAAAATGAACAAGAATCTGCTGGTGTAATTGGTGATCATGAAGGAACAGCTGTTGGGAATATCAATGTTGAAAATGAAGATGCAAATAGTAATGTGACTGCAGAGACTGAAGAAACACCTGATTATGTAAATTCTAAGAATGAAGAGGCATCTGCTGATGCGAATGCTGAAAATGAAGAGGTACCTGCTAATGCAAATGCTGAGGCTGAAAAGGCACCTGATGATGTAAATGTAGAGAATGAAGAAGACACTAGTGATGTGAATGTGGAGAAGGAAGATGTAAATGCTAAGAATAAAGAAGTGGCTGCTGAGGTGTGTGTGGAGAATGAAGAAGCACCTGCTGAGCAGAATGTGGAGAATGAAGAAGCATATACTGAGATGACTGTGGAGAACAAAGAAGCACCTGCTGAGGTGAATTTGGAGAATGAAGGAGGACCTGCTGAGCAGAATGTGGAGAATGAAGGACCACCTGCTGAGGTGAATGTAGAGAATGAAGGAGCACCTGCTGAGGTGGGTGTGGAGAATAATGAAGTATCTAGCTGTGTGATTGTGGAGAATAAACATGCTCTTGCTGGTGTGAATGTGAATAATGAAGAAACACCTGGAGATGTAAACATGGACAAAGAAGAAGCACCTGCCGATGTAAATGTGGACAATGAAGAAACACCCATTGATGTGAATGTAAAGAATGAAGCTGCACCTGCTGATGTAAATTTGGACAATGAAGAAACACCTGTTGATGTAAATATAGAGAATCAGGCAGCAACTAGTGAAGAGGATGTGAAGAATGATGAAGCACCTGGTGAGGCAGATGTGGAGAATAAGGAAGTACCTGGTGAGGTGAATGTGCAGAATGAAGAAACACTTGGTGGGGGGGATGTGAAGAATGAAGTAGCGCCTGGTATGACAGATGTAGAAGTGCCTGTTGATGAAAGTGTGGTGAGTGAAGCAGCACCTGGTGAGGTGAAAGTGGAGAATGAAGTAACACTTGGTGAGGTGAATGAGGAGAATGTAGAAGGTCTCAGAGCTATGAGTGCGGCTGATGCAACAGGGGATGAAGTTGCAGAGTATAAAGATGAAGCTTCGACTGATGAAAGAGTTGAAGTAAATGGACATCCTGGCGATGATACAAATGTTGATGCCCCTTGTGATGGGAATAATGATGCAAGTGCACCTGGCAATAGTGAAGACGTTCAGGAGTCTGAAATGAGAGAAAACATTGAACCCACAGGTGACAATCAACATGCAGAGGGCGGTGAAGGGGAACATGCGGTCACTCTAGTGGAGCAGATAGAGAACAACGATGAAACTTCTGAAACAAACCAACAAGCTGATGATTTATGTGTTGACAATAAAACAAAAACGGAGGAAGTCAGCCAGGGGCAGGAGCGGGAGGAAAGAGCTCATGAAGGGGATGAGGTCACTCAAGTAGTTGATGTGGAAAAAGAGAAAGATGCACAACAAGAAGAAGCACATGATGGCCAAGATGGTGGGACAGAAACACCAACTATTCACAAGACTGAAATGACGGAAGGCCAGTCTAGTTTCGCGGACCATGGAGACACAACAGCCCAAACGGAAGACTAAGGATATGTGAAGATGAAGACTTTCCAAGTAAGTATCTCCATTTTACCGTATACCTTACATCATCCAGTTAGGCATCTATACTATATTGCAATGGTTCAAGGAGAAAGACTTTAGACAAGGCTTCCTGGGAATGTATACAAATTAGACTTTCCAAAAAGAGAAATGATGAGTCTTAAAACGATCACATTGCTGATTCAGAGCACCCACCATGTGGAGTGGCTCCACATACTGGAAGAAAAACAACCTATTGTCAACTTGGGTGAATGTCCATGTAAGCCTACAATATAAAACTGGCATTTATCTGTAGAGGATAATAGGGATGACCAAAGTGTCGTTGGAAAAGCTGGTTTTGCCTTAAAATGACCTATTTTAAGGCAATAATGTTGATATATTTTTTTTAATTATCCATTTCCAAGTAATATTTTTCCTTTTTTTAATTCATGTAGTGGCAGGTAGAACTAGATTGGATGAGGCCAATAGACATGTAAGCTGCAGAAAAGTTCGGTTCGGATATTTCGTTATTTTGCAATTCGGGATTCGGATCTGAAATTCAGTTCGGTTCAGGTTTCAGATTCGGACGAAATGCGGATTTTCGTTAGTTTCGGATGAGTTTATGAATATTTGCTGTGAATACCACAGAAAACCATATGCAGATATTAATACTAAAGCTGAAGCTCTTAGACCCGAATGGTATTCTGGATCCGAATTTCTGAATACCACTCGGGAGCTCCAGAAAGCAATACGGGTCTGAGAGCCATTTTATTAAAGCTTCCAGACCCATATGGCATTCGGGAGCCCTCGAATGCTATTCGGAAATCCGGACTCGATTCAGGTCTTGGAGCATCAGTTTTAGTATTATGTATATATAAGTAGTAGAGCAAAGGTAAGCCATATGGGCTGATGGAGAGATGGGAAAAATCCCTCTCTTATTGCAGGAAACCTTTAGCTGGAACCTTTTTTTTTTTTTGTGACTGACGGTGTCCCTATAAGTAAAAGTGGAACTATATCTATAATTAAAGTGAGTTAAACCATCTGATGGTTTCTAGAGTCCTTTGGGAGTTCCAATGTCAAGATCTCTGCTTTTAAGTGCCTTGTTCTGTAAACTTACCCCAGCCTTTATGAGGTCCTATTCTTTCTGTTGGTTACTTAACCCTTTTCCCACTGACGTAACACATGTATGTGGCATCACACAGGTGGATTTTTTTCTGTGGTGCTGCATGTTTTTGCGCTGGGAACACACTCAATCGCACGCTCCCAGAACAAAGACCAAGCTCTCATCAACAGCTCCTGGTCTCGGACTAATGATCTAAGCGTGAACAATTCAAGCATTTTTATGGTGCTCCCATTAAAGTCTATGGGGCCAAAGTGCTAAGGGCTGTAGAGGAGCCCCCAGTAGTTTTCATAGCAACAGGTATTTTGCTACAGGCGCTTGAGCACTCACAAGTAAACAGGCACCATAGAAGACAATGGAATTTTTAATACTGAGTGCTTTGTAGCCTCAAGCTACAAAACGCTCAGGTTTGAATGGTGTCTTCAAGATAATGCAACTGTTATGTTTCTATTTAGAGATTAAGTCCACTCAAACTGTTCAATCATAGCTGACATTTATGAGTAAATACTGGTAGAATGAACACAGTACCAGGTTTCTTAGATTTCTAACAGACCCCATCCAGGGACGGCTTTCCCACAAGGTCAACCAAGGCCCAGCCTCGGGGCAGCAGGGAGTAGAGGGGCAGCAGGGGTGTGGAATTCCTATCTCACAATGCCTGGGAAATGCAGTTCCGGGCACCGGGCCGGTAGTTGTTTTCTACATTTAGCCCTGCTTTGGGCAAGCAGAGCTAAATGTACAGCGGGGAAGCAGCCGCTTGTTTTGTACAAGTGATCTCGGTGATGTTGCCGAGATCACTTGTATGTAGCCTGCACGTCTGCAAATCTCCATTAGGGGGGGGTTTGGCGGAAAGGGGGGTGCATTGAGGAACCTGGCCTTGGGGCAGCAGAGAGAGTAAATCCGGCCCTGACCCCATCCCTGAGATCTCCCCATCAGAGTTCCCAGCTTTGCCCCCAACAGCATCATAGTGCCTTACTTCCTCTGCTGTAATTTCAATCAGTTAAAAATACATTATTTACATCAATTACAAAAGGGAAATAAGGCTCTTTGTAATGGCCATGTCATGGAGGAAACGCTGGAAATTCACGTGGAAAGACCTGTCTGTCTATGTCAAGCATAAGACAAGAAGAGACAACACACATGCCTGCATCGAAACCATAAATAAACCTGTCACAAACCCAAGGAAATTGTGAAAAATGCATAAGCCAAGGTTACTTTCAGTGAAAACCGCATGTCAAAACAATTGATAGATCCAGATAGAAGCAGCTGAAATCATATGCAAAGATTATTTTTTCTGTAGTCAAGCATGCCTGCTCCCTGTCAGATCTCTTTATTTGTCATTGAATTTTCTCATCACATTAAAGAGCTATTAGGAGGCTTTGGTGGTGAAAAGGGGCAGGGCCAAGCTTGACTTTTACAGCAAAAGTCAATATTTAAGTATAAACATATATATTGGCCATTTGACTTGCAGTTCTTTTCTTATGCACTTTTCATGTTGAACTGTCCAGGTTTTTGACAGGTTTACCTTACAAATAAAATGTTCATCTTTTTAAGTGACGTAAACACATTTCACCCAGAGTGGATATTCTGATTCTTTTAAATGAAGTAAATTTCTGTTGACAGGTGACCAAAACTGTATCGATCTCTTTGTTTTTCAGCTTCACCGGCAATCCATTTAGAAGAAGTGATCTGTGAATGGAAGCCTTGTGGTTTTTATGAAGACATTTTGAGGCATTAAAAAAAAAATTAAAATATATATATATATATATACAGA